>NC_086098.1:176836853-177162103 GCF_963921235.1 Mobula hypostoma
TTTTGGCTTCAGATCTTTTGCTGCATACGTGACTGGCCTCTTATGAGAATGGAAAGAAAGCAAGGGAAATCTATCAGCCTCTGTCCATTTGAAAATTACACAAATATTGCAAATTATATTTTACAGAAATGCACTTACTATGATTTTTTTTGTATTTGTGTATTCAAGGATGATACAATTAACCATTGGGTGCCTCTCTTCAGAAATACTTCCTCATGTGCAGTTGATGTAAGAACTGTGGTTGTGAAGCGTGTGTTTGAATTACAAACCTCCCTTTATATACATACATAGAATTTGGAGATTAAACTGATTTACAGTAGCCACCACTGATTAGAGTTCAGTAATGCTGTTATATTATTTGATGTTACATTCTTTTACCATTCTGTTGTAAACAAAAAGATTACAACACCTGGTAGGCAAGCAGCTGGTATGTAAATTGATAATATTATTAATAATACATCGTACAAAAATTAACATGCTTGGCAAGGGAAACCTTTGTAGCAGTTGTGACAACCAGCTACCAAAACTAATATAATAAATTACTTCACTGATTTTATGCATTCTGAGGACATAGACATATCAAGTCTGTGGGGTGGAACTTTATATCAAAATTGTTGTGCATTTACTTGCAAGTCATCACATTGTGAGTTGAAGTATAAGCCCCCATTCCCAGCTCATAGTCTACAGTTAAGGAGGATCTGACATAAAAGAGCAGCACATAGTGTGGTGGTTAGCACAACGCTTTACAGTACAGGTGACCCGGGTTCAATTCCCACCACTGCCTGTAAGGAGTTTGTACGTTCTCCACGTGACCACGTGGGTTTCCCCCGGGTGCTCCGATTTCCTCCCACAGCCCAAAGACGTACCGGGTGTTCGGTTAATCGGTTATTGTAAATTGTCCCGTGATTAGGCTAGGGTTAAAGCGGGGGATTGCTGGGCAGCGTGGCTCAAAGGCCCAGTAGGGCCTAATAAACAGATTCCCAAGCTTTCTTCCTAATGAATTGATGATACTAAGAAACCGTACATCCCGGGATGCGCTGGGACACATCATCAGTGATGTAACCTGGGGTCATCGGGTGTTTCGAGTATTTCAACATCAGACACTGTTGCCCAGGCAACCCTGCCAGGGATGATCCGGCCCCAGCAGCTTTGGTCCACAGGTCACGCCTCTCGATTCATAGCCATCTAGTGGCTCATGTAAAATCTATCATATTAATTATGTGAGGAGCAGGTTTTTCTTGATCTTGGCCAACATTCTTCCCTGAATCATAAAAGAAAGTGGTTTACTTGTTACTTTCAGTAGAACTTTGCTGACAAAGGATATCTGGCATATTACTTTGTCTCGGTCTTGGCCAACATTCTTCCCTGAATCATAAAAGAAAATGTTTTACTTGTTACTTTCTGTAGGACCTTGCTGACACAGGATATCTGTCTTGTTACTTTGTTCTAGGACACTGCACTATTATTAATATGATTGATCAGAAGTTTGCACATGTGCTAGCTGATAAGTGTCTCCCCCTTTCTGGTGCTGCTAAACTCCAGCTTCAAACAAAATAATGAAACGGCAGAAGCTTGGGAGTGAGTAATTTTCTACATAGCTTTAGTTTCCTTGCTGGAGCAGAGATTCTGTTAAAATAAAATTTTCCAATTGGTACCATTGGTGACCTTAGGATAACAAATAGTCGTCATGGGTGAAGGGTGAAAAGTGAAATGTTCAAGGGGAACATGAGGGGAAACTTTTTCACTCAGGGGGCAGCAAGAGTGTAGAAGAGCTGCCAGCGCAAGGGCTGGATGCAAGATCTCAATGTTTAAGAGAAGTTTGGATAGGTAAATGGATGGCAGGGGTATGGAGGGCTATGATCCAGGTACAAGTCGATTGGACTAGGCCGTTTAAATGGTTTGGCACAAATTAGATGGGCTGAAGGGCCCGTTTCTGTGCTGTACTTTTCCATAACTCTACGACTGTATGATCCTAATTGTCTTACATAGATAAAGTGATATCGGAAAGCAGTTTGCACGCATTCATTTCCCAAAAACAGCAGTGATGATAGTTCAACTGTCAGATCATTGGCCCAATACTTCACAGCAAGTTCCTCCCACCTTTGGAAGTACCTACATGAGATGCTGCCTGAGGAATGCACCACTATCTAGGCCATGTCATCTTCTTGCCGCCAATATCAGGCAGGAGATACAGAAGCCTGAAGTCCCATGGCACCAGGTTCAAGTACAGCTATTTCCCTTCACCATTCAGTTCCTGAGCTGACATCACAACCCTAATCACTACCTCAATATAAGGGAGGGAGGAGAAGATGGTGGCGCGACACAGTGCGCGCGGCTGTTCCGAATGAATATCGATATGTGTAGCTAGGGGTGCCGTGCACAATCGGGATTGGATGGGGATAGCCATGAGAAGCGCAGAGGAACATCTGGAGTAACTTCTGAAATGCCCGCTTCGCTGCTGCTGCTACTGTGCGATCGAGAATCTCTGGAGACGAAGGCCCCAAATCCTCGGCTTTGCGTATCGCCTGTTGCTGGGGCTGGGGTCGAAATGCTCAGCAGAGATGGTGCTCGGTGCTCGGTGTCGGAGAGCTGGTCAGAGGCTCGAAGTTTTCAGATGGACTCGGAGTCGGACTGTGGTCGGATGATTCTGGGATGATGCATCGGCAAGTTGATGGCGCTGGAGGTTTACCGTCTGCGTGAGATGATGGGACTTTCGAGAGACTTTGAGATTTTTACTGTGCCATGGTCTGTTCTTATCAAATTACGGTGCTTTGCGCTGTTGTAACTATGTTATAATTATGTGGTTTTTGTTAGTTTTTAAGTCGGTTTGTCATGTGTTTTCATGATATCATTCTGGAAAAACATTTTTATCATTTCTTAATGTATGCATTACTAAATGACAATAAAAGGGGACTGCGTGTCCTCAGAATCATAATCATAACAGTCTGATCACAATGGACATTTTTTGTTCTAAAAGTGTTCTTTCTTTTACAATTTTGGACAATTTATGTTTAGTGTATGTTTTTCTTGTGAAAGCTGCTTACACGATGTGATGTGCCCGTGACGCAGCTGCAAGTAAGGCTTTCATTGCACCTGTAGGCCCTCCGTTAATCAGGGTCGACCATGGATGTTGCATCCTGGATGTCTACACAAGTGAGGGCAGTAGGATATGGAGAACAAGCTGTTGCCCGTGCAGCAGGCTCCCCCTCTCCAAGCAGCTGATGAAGGCAAAGGAACGTCAGAGACCAATACAGCTTGGCACCAGAGGTGTCGCAGGAGTTGCCAGTCAGCATTGAACTCAACGTAAGACTGCCTGAGGGACTCCAGCTCCAGATTTTTCCTCAGGATCTTTGAGATGCACACCATTGAGAGCATTTAATAGGTAGTGGGAGCTTATCCTCACTATCACCCTCGCCTATGACAATCTTAAGGAACCATATAACCATATATAACCTTCTAGTCCATGCTGAACGCTTACTCTCACCTAGTCCCACCTACCTGCACTCAGCCCATATACCTATCCAATTTTTTTTAAATGACAAAATCGACACCCAGGAACTTGAAACTGCTCACCCTTTCTACTTATCCCTCAAAGAGGACTGGTGTGGGTAATCTCAATTTGTGCATAAGAACCAAGTCACCTGTGCATACATACTTGTGCATGTATCAATAAGCTTGACTGGCTTTTCAATGCAGTGATGTACTTTCAGTTCTTGGTTGAATTTCATTATTGGACTCCAAGTTAAAGGAAGAAGATAGAATAGCATTTAACAAGTTCACCTTGGGTGGCAGGGTGGAGATAAGTCTCAACCAAAGGATGTGTAAAGCACCCTTCCCTCCACTAGCCTGCAGTCACCCTTGGGCAAGGTGTAGCACCTGCTTAGCCCCCCGATCAGGGTCACGTGAAGCCACAGGAGCAGGTGGTGGATGGTCGTATAGCAGCCAAGTCCTGGTTATGTGACCACTGTCACCAGGCAGACAATCCCTGAAGAGTAATGATAATGGCTGGGGTCACCTGTCTTGTAAAGACACTGCCCAGAAGAAGGCAATGGTAAACCACTCTGCAGAAAAACTTGCCAAGAATAATCATGGTCATGGAATGATCATGATCGCTCATGTCATATGACACAGCAAGTAACGAACTAGCGATCTTCGAAAGCTTGCTGAATTCTTTTCTTCCAGATTTCACACTCTAAGCTTGCAATGAACCTACATTAAGAAAACTCCATTCTGTTTTTATCTTAAGAAAACATGAAATGCCAAAGCAGTAGAAGATACTCCTTGCATTGATCTTATTTTATTTCTCTGTCTTACTGCCCTTATATAGTTATGAGCCAAATGGCCATTTATTATTGACACACAAGGTACTGCAGATGCTGGAAATCTAGAGCAATACACACGATGTGCTGGAGGAGCTCAGCAGGTCAGGCAGCATCTATGGATGGGAATAAACAGTCAACATTTCGGGCCAAGATCCATCATCAGGGTTTTATTATTTACAGTTCCCATATAGATTACACTGGGGTCTTCTTATTGATGTTCAATTGGCCATAATCTTTTCATTGAAAACTCAAGAGACTAGGACCAGAGGGCACAGCCTCAGAATAGAAGGACGTCCCATTTAGGACAGAGATGAGGAGGAATTTCTTTAGCCAAAGGGTGGTGAATTTGTGGAATTAATTGCCACAGACGGCTGTGGGGTTCAAGTCATCGAGTATATTTAAAGTGGAGCTTGATAAGGTGTCAAAGGCAGAAGAATGGAGGTGAGAGGGATAATAAATTAGCCATGATGGAATGGTGGACAAGGCTCAATGACTAAAAAGCCTAATTCTGCTCTGATGGCTTCTGGTGTCATAGAAACTGTAGATGCTGGAAATCTGAAATTAAAAATGAAAATGCTGAGGATACTCAATTAGTCAGGCAGCATCTGTGGAGAGAGAAACAGAGTGAATATTTCAGATAAAGATCACTGACTTACTGCAAGATGTTGAACCATGATGTTGCTGTGATGGTGATCAGCTCCCTCTCTTAGTTATTTGCTTGTGATTGAAGAGATTTAACAAATTCTCATCTATAATTCCTCTTCAGGCATCACTCAGGAAAAAATTGACCGGATCCGCACGGCGATGGAGCAGCAGATGCTTGCAGATGTCCGAGAGGCAATTCAGGAGAGCTTTGATCTAAATACAAGAGACGCACAGGGAGCCACCTTGGTAAGTGGGGTTG
The DNA here is from genome assembly GCF_963921235.1 of Mobula hypostoma. Classification (NCBI taxonomy): domain Eukaryota; kingdom Metazoa; phylum Chordata; class Chondrichthyes; order Myliobatiformes; family Myliobatidae; genus Mobula; species Mobula hypostoma. Next base: position 176,842,080 of record NC_086098.1, read on the forward strand.
TCACAATCCAGGTCCATTTGAAGACCATTTGTGCCATGACGTGAAAGAGAACCTAGTGTACTGAAATCCATGTTTGAAGCTGGAGATTACAGTGGCATTGTTTATTGTTCATTTTCAGGATTAAATTGGACAGGGATGGGCGAGGGGGGGGTGGGGAAGCACAACTGAGTATGTGGCCACTTTGCATATCTAACACTACAATAGGTAACAGAGACCCTGACCTTGAAGAAATAGCAATTTATTCTGGTTAATATTGAAGCAAGAGTAGGGGCTTTGCAACTGCATGTGCCTGTATTGTCATTAGATTTTTGGAAAATAGTCATCACATTACCTATTTACGGTGCCTATAAAATGTATTCCCTTTCCCCTTGGAAGTTTTCATCTTTTATTGTTTTACAACATTGAATCACAGTGGACTAAATTTGGCTTTTTTAAAACACTGATCAACAGAAAAAGAGTTTTTCATGTCAAAGTGAAAGCAGATCTTTACAAAGTAATCTAAATTAATTACAAATATAAAACACAAAATAACTGATTGTATAAGTATGCACCCCCTTTAATATGACACACCAAATCATCACTGGTGCAGCCAATTGGTTTTAGAAATCACATAATTATTTAAGGTGTCCTTGCTATATATAAACCTGTGTGCAGTCAAGGTGTTTCAATTGATTGTAGTAAAAATACACCTGTATTTGGAAGGTCCAACTGCTGGTGAGTCAGTATCCTGGCATAAATTACACCACGAAAACAAAAGAACACACCAAGCAATTCCGTGAAAGGTTATTGAAAAGCACAAGTCAGGAGATGGATACAAGAAAATTTCCAAGTCACTGAACTTCCCTTGAAGTACAGTTAAGTCAATCATTAAGAAATAGATAGAATATGGCACAGCTGTAAATTTGACTAGAGCAGGTCATCCTCAAAAATTGATTGTGCAAAGAAGGGACTAGTTAGGGAGGCCACCAAAAGAGCTATGATAACACAGCAATGGCTGAGATGGAGAAACTGCGCATACAACTGTTGCCTGCGGCTTCACCAGTCGCAGCTTTATGGAGGAGTGGAAAGAGAGAGCCATTGCTGAAAAAAACTCATGAAGTCTTGGTTAGAGTTTACCAGAAGGCATGTAGGGACTCTGAAGTCAGTTGGAAGGTCTGTGATTTGATGAATCCAAATTTGAGCTTTTTGGCCATCAGACTTTGGTGTGAGCTTGATCTTGTGCAGTAGCACCCCCCCCCACCATACCAGACGGTGATGAAGTCAGTCAGAATGCTCTCCACAGTCCATTTGTAGAAGTTTTCAAGTGTTTTAGTTGGCAAACCAAATCTCCTCAAACTCCTAATGAAATATAGTTGCTGTCTTGCCTTCTTTATAGCTGCATCAATATGCTGTGTCCAGGTTAGGTCTTCAGAGATATTGACACCCAGGGACTTGAAATTGCTCACTCTCTCCACTTCTGATCCCTCTATGAGGATTGGTTTGTGTTCCCTCATCTTACCCTTTCTGAATTCCACAATCAGCTGTGCTCTTGCTAACGCTGAGTCCAAGGTTATTGCTGTGTCACCACTCAACTAACTGGTATATCTTGCTCCTGTATGTCCTTTCATTTCCACCTATTCTGCCAACAATGGTTGTATTATCAGTAAATTTATAGATGGCATTTGAGCTATGCCTAGCCTCATGAATGTAGAGAGAGCAGAGCAGTGCGCTAAGCACACATCCCTGAGGTGCACCAGTGTTGATTGTCAGCAAGGTGGAGATGTTATTTCCAATCCGCACAGATTGTGACCTTCCAGTTAGGAAGTCGAGGATCCAGTTGTAGAAGGAGTTACAGAGGCCTAGTTTCTGTAGCTTTTTGATCAGGACTGTAGGAATGATTGTGTTAAACGCTGAACTGTAGTCACTGAACAGCACCCTGACATAGGTATTTGTATTATCCAGGTGATCCAAGGCCACATGAGGAGCCAATGAGATTTTGTCTGCTATCGACCTACTGTGGCGATAGGCAAATTGTAGTGGGTCCAGGTCCTTACTGAGGGAGGTGTTGATTCTAACCATGGCCATCCTTGAAAGCTGTGAGTGCTACTGGATGATAGCCACTGAAGCAGCTCACGCTGCTCTTCTTGGGCACTGGTATAATTGTTGCCCTTTTGAAGCAGGTGGGAACTTCCGACTGTAGCAGTGAGAGGTTGAAAATGTCTTTGAATACCCCCACCAGCTGATTGGCAGAAGTTTTCAGAGCCTTACCAGGTACTCTATTGGGCCATGATGTCTTGCGAGGGTTCACCCTTTTGAAAGTCCACCTGACGTCGGCATCTGAGACAGAGATTGCAGGGTCATTGGATGCTGCAAGGATCCTCATAGCTGTGGTTTTATTCTCCCTTTCAAAGTGAGCATAAAAGGTGTTGAGTTTATCTGGTAGTGAGGCATCACTGCCATTCGTGATGTTGGTTTTTGTAGAAGGTAATGGCCTGCAAACTCTGCCAGAGTTAACATGCCTCCAATGTCACCTCTAACATCTCCCAGGATTGTTCCTTGGCTCTTGAAATAGCCTTTCGCAAGTCATACCTGATTTTCTTATACAGACCTGGGTTGCCAGACTTAAATGCCACGGATCTACCCCTCAGCAGACTACAAACCTCCTGATTCACTTCTCTACCCACAACAGTTATTAGCCTTCAACCATCAGGTTGAACCAGAAGAGGACCCCTTTATTTCCACTCTTTGCTACTTGCCAGACAGCAAACCTTTTGTCATGTCAGTATCTTTCCTGTAATACCATGGGCAGCCTCATTTGCAACACCTTGTCAAAGGCCTTCTGAAAATCCAAGTAAACAAAATCCACCGACTCTCCTTTGTTTATCCTGTTTTTTATTTCCCCAAAAGATTTCAACAGATTGTCAGTCAAGATTTTCCCTTAAGGAAACCATTATGGCTTTGGCCTATTTTATCATGTGCCTCTAAGACCTCAAAACTGTATCCTTAAGATAGTTGAAGAGATTGTGGAGGCATTGGTGGTGATCTTTTGGGTGGCGCTAGATTCTGGAATGGTTCTGGAGGGGTGATAGTTACAGGTATCTCTCCATTCGTTGAGGGGAATTGTGGGCCAGTTAGCCATGATGGAATGGTGGAGCAACCTAATGGACTGAATGGCCCAATTCTGATCCTTTGTCTTGTGTTCTTAACCAGAGTGGATAACTTCACTCACCTCAACTCCGAACTGATTCCACAACCTATGGAACCCCTTTCAGGGTTTCTGCAACTCATGTTCTCAATATTATTTATTTGTTTTCATTTGTATAGTTTGTCATCTGTTGCATATTGATTATTTGTCATTCTTCATTTGTGTGCAGTTTTTCATTCATTCTATTGTGTTTCTGTGAATCCCTGCAAGAAAATGAATCTCAAAGTAGCAAATGGTGACATATACATACTTTGATAATAAATTTACTTTGAACTTTGAACCGATATCATTTCTGAGATTAATTATCTCATGTACCTACTTAGCAGAGATATGTTGTTCATGCCTCTCCTGTGGAACAAATAACCATTCTGAATGTTATCTGGCTTGTCTGTAGCCTTTAGCTCTGGTATTTCAGTAACGCTGGGGACTGAGAATTACCTGTAGCCAGTACTGTTAACAAGGTCATAAATGTTACCTTTAAGTGAGGTAGCTAAAACCCATTTTCTGTTTTTCAAAGCCATAAGACCTAAAACACAAAAGCAGAATTAGTCTGTTCAGCCCATCAAGTCTGTTCCGCCATTCTATCATGACTGATTTATTATCCCTCTCGACCTCAGTCCCCAGCCTTCTCCTTGTAACCTTCGATTTTATTTTGATTTAATTTTGTTACTGTCCTTACTAATCAAGAACCTATCAATGTTCACTTTAAAAATACCAAATGACTTGGCCTCCACAGCCGTCTGTGACAATATTTCCTCAGGTTCGCCACCCTCTTCCGAAAGAAATTCTTCCTAATTGTTGTTATGAAGGGATGTCCTTCTATTCTGAGGCTGTGCTCTCTGGTCCTAGACTCCCCCACAACAGAAAACATCCTCACCATGTCCACGCTATCTAGGCCTTTCAATATTCGACAGGTTTTCTAAGACCATAAGCTATGAGAGCAGAATTAGGCCATTTGGCCCATTGAGTCTGCTCTGCCATTTCATCATGGCTGATCCATTTTTCCTTTCAATCTCTTGCCTTCTCCCTGTATCCCTTCATGCCCCAATTAATCAAGAATCTATCAACCTCTGCCTTGAATATACCCAATGGCTTGTCCTCCACAGCCGCCTGTAGCAACAAATTCCACAGATTCACCACTCTCAGACTAAAGAAATTCTTCCTCATCTCCATTCTAAAAGGATGCCCCTCTATTCTGACTCTGCGTCTTCTGATCTCAGACTCTCCCACCATAGGAAACATTCTCTCCACCTTCACTCAATCGAGGTCTTTCAATAGGTTTGAATGAGGTCACCCTTCATTCTTCCGAATTCCAATGAGTAGAGTCCCAGAGCCATCAAATGTTCCTCATATGACAAGCCTTTCAATCCTGGAATAATTTTTGTGAACCTCCTTTGAACCTTCTCCAACATCAGCACAACCTTTCCTAGATAAGAGGCTGAAAAACTGCTCTCAATACTCCAACTGAGACCTTACCAGTGCTTTATAAAGCCTCAACATTACATCCTTGATTTTATATTCTATTCCTCTCAAAATGAATGCTAACATTGCATTTGTCTTCCTCACCATTGACCCAACCTGCAAATTAACCTTTATGGAATCCTCCACGAGGACTCCCAATTCCCTTTGCACCTCAGATTTTTAAAAATTTTCTCTCCATTTAGGAAATAGTCTACACTTTTATTTCTCCTTCCAAAGTGCATGACCATACACTTGTAGATTATTTTTAATGAGATCCTCCCTCATTCTTCTAAACTCCAGTGAGTACAGGCCCAGACCCATCAAATACTCCTCATACATTAATCTTCTTATTCCCGGGATCATTCTCATGAACTTCCTCTGGACCTTCTCCAGTGCCTGGTTTAAAAAAAGATTAGGTGCATATTTTGTTGATGAATGTTTACTGAAAAGCAGCAAGACTGATCAAACTATGGTGAGAATGAGACTTCAAAAATGGCGAGAATAGCAAAACACAGAACAGATTCCAATATAACAAATGCTGAGGCTTATCAATTATAATTGCATGTTATGTCCCATTATATAAACACCATGAAGGACATCTGTACAGAAAGGTGCTGGAAAAGAGCCGGTAACATCATGAAGGATCCCACCCATCCTGCTCATGGACCGATGGTCCCACTCCCCATCAGGGAGGAGGCTATGTAGCATCCATGCCAGGACCACCAGACTGAAAAACAGTTACTTCCCCAGGCAGTTAGGCGGATCAACTCCACCCACTAATCCACGCCATCACACACCCCAACAACACTACTTTATCAGTTCCTGTCAGGGTAATCTTATGTACAGACACTCCTGTGCCTAGCATCATTTTATAGATTAGCAATCTTGTAGGGTACATGGTCAGCACAACATTGTGGGCCGAAGGGCCTGTAATGTGCTGTAAACTTCTATGTTCTATGTTCAATCAATCTATGGGTTCCCAACCTGGAGTCCACGAACCCCTCAGTTAATGATTAGAGGTCCATGGCACAAAAACGGTTGGAAACCCCTGATCTATGTACACTTTATAAGCGATATTACATATTTATATTTATTGTTTTTTTTAAAATTATTATGTTCTTTTTCTTTTATTTGTGCTGCATTGGATCCAAGGTAACAATTATTTTGTTCTCCTTTACACTGGTGTACTGGAAATGATATTAAACAATCTTGAAACTTAAATTCCATTGTATTGTAGATGTAATTCAACATTTATGTAAGATGCTTATTGGAAGAAAACGAGGAAGTCCGGGAGCCCAAAGGCACACAGTCAATGCTTTACGAACAGCATCTTCCTTCTGCCATCATGGTTCTTCACGGACAAGGAACTATCCCTTGAACACTAGCTCACAATGCTTGTTCTGTTTTCGCGCTATTTATTTAAGTACAGCTGTTATTGTAATTTATAGCTTATTTATGAATTGCACAGTACTGCTGCCACAAAACAACAAATTTCACAACATATGTCAGTGATATTAAACCTTATTCCGATTCTGAGTGAACAAGCACAAGTTCTTCAATGTGTAATGTCTTTACAGTTTTCCCCTACCTTTATGGGAAGTTCTCATGGTTAGGCTTCTGTTGAGATGATGTTTCTTGTCATTCTGCTGTTGTTTTGTGTAGATCAGGGGTTCCCAAACTTTTTCTTCTGCCACGGACTCCTACCATTACCTGAGGAGTCCGTGGACCCTGGGATGGAAATCCCTGGTGTAGGTGGATGAGCACTCTATGTAAGGTCTCTGTCCATCTCTCCTTCAGCTACATGTCGTTGCTGCGAATGGTTACTGCACAGTTGCCGAGTTACTGCTGGAAAATGGTGCTAAAGTGAACGTCAAGGACAACGACGGCTGGGAGCCACTACACGCAGCTGCCTGCTGGGGACAGGTCAGTGCTGGGGACAGATAAGACAATAAGACATAGGAGCAGGATTTGGCCCATTGAGTCTGCTCTGCCATTCTATCATAGCTGATTTATTTTCCCTCCCAATCCCATTCTCCCCATTATCTTTGATACCCTTACTAATTAAGTAGTAATTAGTAAGGGTATCTGCTCTAAAGATAGCCAGATGTAACGGCTACTCTAACAATTCAATGCTGCTGCTAGAGACCGAGCACTATCTGACACACTCTATCCAATGTAATAATAATGTTCAGAAAGTGAAAGAAATGTAGTTGATCCCTTATTAGCAATTAGCAAAACTTACAATGTTGAAGTGATGAAGCTTGTGAAACGAAACCTGGAAATATTAAATGTACATAAGTGGACTTAAGCGAAGGTAAGCAACACGCACAAAATGCTGGAGGAACTCAACAGGCTGGGCAGCGTCTATGGAAAAGAGTGAACTGTTGACCTTTTGGGCCGAGACCCTTCATCAGGACTGGAGAAAAAAGATGGGAAATCAGAGTAAGAAGGTGGGGGAAGGTGAGGAAGTAATGCAAAGTTGTAGGTGATTGGTGAAACCGGGAGGGAGGGAGGGGTGAAGCAAAGAGCTGGGAAGTCAATTGGTGAAAGAGTTAAAGGGCTGGAGAGGACAGAAGGCCATGGAAGAAAGGGAAGGGGGAGGAGCACCAGAGGGAGACGATGAGCAGGCTAAGGAGATAAGGTGAGAGAGGGAAATAGGAATGAGGAATGGTGAGGGTGGGGGGCCATTGTCAGAAGCTTGTGAAATCAACGTTCATGCCTCAAGTTGGATGATACCCAGAAGGAATACAATGTGTTGCGGAAACACCTTCCTATTCTGACTTCCCACCTTTTTTCTCCAGTCTGATGAAGGGTCTTGGCCTGAAAAGTCAACTGTTTACTCTTTTGCACAAAGTTGCCTGGCTTGCTGAGTTCCTCTAGCATTTTGTGTGTGTTGTTTGGATTTCCAGCATCTGTAGATTTTCTCTTGATTGTTAAGCAAAGTTAACTTCTTTGGCCGGGGATATGGATCATGTGCAGATAGATTTAGTTTGGTATTATGGTTGGCACTGACATTGTGGGCCGAAGAGTCTCTTCCTGTGCTGTACTGTTCTACTATACAATCTTTTAAAATGCCAAAGGGTTTCATTTTAAACACCTGGGTCTCCCTCTCCCTCTGATGATTTAGCACTCCCTCAGCAACCCCTGCCTATGTCACATCCTCGAGCTTCTGAAATGGAACTTGAACAATTTCATTTATGATGCTGAATTATTAATGAAGTCTAAATACGTCCACATTATTTTGAGAAATAATTTAAATTGGGGAGCATTGGATTATATCCTGGGGAATTAATGTTCTCAATAATTAAAACATTCAGCAAAGTGTTTGAGAAAGTAGCCTAGTTAAGCTAAGTGGCAAAAAGAGTGGATTAGGTTCCTAAATAGTGTGACACCATTTCTTCAGCAACTCACACTAAATGCCAGAGGAACCTAGCAGGTCAGGCGGCATCTATAAACCATCGACATGTTATAGATTCAGAAGACTATTTGCATATATCTATTGATGAGCAGGGGTCTAATTTCAAATGGATTTAATTAGTTATATTCTGAAAATACAGTGAATTCTATATAATTGGGACAAATCGGGACCAGTACATTTAGGCCCATTTAAACAGTTGCCTGAATTAGCCGAAGTTTCATGGAAATAGTTAAAAAGCTATATAAAAAAAGACAAACTACCATTTAACTGAGTAACAAATTATGTGTTTAATTGAAATACAGAACAAATAAGAACACTACTGCAGTACTATAAAACTGTGTATTAGTTCCTAATAGTTATCAATGGAGGAATTCATTCAGTGTAGGTTGCCACGTTCTTTTGATTGACTGCAAATGAACAAAATCAGTGCAGACACCTGGTGCAGATAATTGACTGCCTTCATAGAATGATTTTGATGATTGCATCCTCCAAATTTTCATTTTCATTGTAACATTCAAGATGATTGTCAATGCCTTCAAATTCTTCATAGTTCCTAACTTGTTGAAGTGGTAAAATCATTTCATTTTCACTCCTGGCCATTTCTGGCAATTCGAAGTCTGAATGCTTGAAACCACTGTGAGCAAAACGGTTGTGAATTTTGTCTTGCTGCTTATTTCTTACCAACTATCAGTGACAAAAATCACTGCTTCTTGAAAATGAACACACACAACTGACATTATTTAAAAACTATTTGCCTTAAGCACACTGTAGTCTCTAATGGCCACCCAATTGCACATGACTGGTGCTAGTTAGAATCTGTTTGGCAGCAGTCTCCTGTCCCAATTAAGCGGCATAGTGTTCCAAATAAACAAAGGAAATCCTGGCTATTTTCTCAATTAGTTTTTGTTGTTTAAGAGTTGTCCCAAAGATATGGCTTCACTGATTAACCGATGGCCAGTAAACTGGAATCCATCCTATTTTACTGTCTATGGAAATGTTGCAAGAGAGAAGACACTTTGTAAGAAGTTGAATGGAGAGACCAGGAAGTGATGGAGATGAGCTGTGGAGGTAAACACATGACAAATATCTGTAACCAAACACTAGATAGATGCTGCTTTCACACACACAGTGAAGTCTACTTCTCCTGTGTAATGTTACTCCCTCATCTGGCAGCTGTATAGCACCCTGGTCGGACCACACTTGGAGTACTGTGCTCAGTTCTGGTTGCTTCACGACAGGAAGGATGTGGAAGCTATAGAAAGGGAACAGAGGAGATTTACAAGGATGTTGCCTGGATTGGGGAGCATGCCTTAGGAAAACAGGTTGAGTGAACTCTTTTCTCCTTGGAGCAACAGAGTATGAGAGGTGACCTGATAGAGGTGTATAAGATGACGAGAGGCATTGATCATGTGGATAGTCAGAGGCTTTTTCCCAGTGCTGAAATGGTTGCCACAAGAGGACACAGGTTTAAGGTGCTGGAGAGTAGGTACAGAGGTGATGTCAGGGGTAAGTTTTTTACTCACAGAGTGGTGAGTGCGTGGAATGGGCTGCCGGCAACGGTGGTGGAGGCGGATATGATAGGGTCTTTTTAAGGGACTTTTGGATAGGTACATGGAGCTTAGAAAAATAGAGGGCTATGGGTAAGTCTAGTAATTTCTAAGGTAGGGACATGTTCGGTACAACTTTGTGGGCTGAAGGACCTGTATTGTGCTGTAGGTTTTCTATGTTTCTATCTCCCTGCAGGGAAAAATCTTGTGCAAGTTATGTTATCACTGACACAGAGCAAACACTGCTAACTATTAGAACCCAAACATCACAATAGTTTGTGTCGCTTTTGTGAATTTGGAAAGGACAAGAGTTCATTTGTTACCTATTGACATAATGAAAGGAAACGAAAGTAAATCAATTAGTCGAATGTGCAAACACATTCCTGATCATGAAATTTGATAGCCTGAATGCTGCGTTACAAAGGGTCAAGTCATTTTCCAGGCACACACAATGCTTTGCAGTTTTTCTCCCCCAGATGCGACAGTGAATTTTGTCCAATTATCTATTTTTGGGGGTATTTCAAGCAGCACAATACAAAGGCAGTCTGAAATGATTTTATGTTAATAAAGGAAAATAAACTTGTATTTGCATAGTGCCTATCTTGACCCTTGGGTATTTTACCCCCAAAACTTTGAAGTGCAGTCGCCATTTTAGTGCAGGAAACACAACAGCAAATTTGCCTACAGCAAGTTCCCGCAAATCACAAAGCTAATCTCAAATTCGGTGCTATTGATTTAGGGATAAATATCGAACGAGATGAACTCCCGATCATTCGTTAGTGTAGTGTACTTGTATCTTGTATTCCACTCAAGATGCAGACTACACTAGGGTTCCATAATTCCTTGGCTCAGTACTGACCGGGTGTATTATGTATTCATTTAGAGATACAACACGGGTAACGGGCCCTTCCAGCCCAATGAGCCCTCGCCGCCCAGTTACACACGCGTGACCAATTAACCTACTAACCCGTATGTCTTTGGAATGTGGGAAGAAACCCATGCGGTCTAGTGGAGAGCATACAAACTCCTTATAGGTGGCGACAGAATTGAGCCCAGGTTGCTGATCCCGTAATAGTGTTACGTTAACTACTACGCTGCCTCTTTTACACCACCTTCAGTCCATTGCCCGGACAGGGGCACAGGTCACCGACAGTAGCTTGGCAGAGTCCTCACTCCCGGCCCATTCCTTCTGTGGTGGTAGTTAATAGTGTAGTGGGAGGAGTTCACATACTGTACAAGCAGGGTTATCAATAAAGTTCTGCATGCTGGCATCCTGGTGTGCTCTACATCTCGCTCAGTAATGAGCACAACAGTTTCCAGGTGTAGCCCACCCTCTCTGTGCATCCTTCCTGTCCCGGGGGTGGCTCTGCAGCACTGGTTATTTTACGGGATGGGGTTGCAAGCCCCACACTCAACCCTCCTCCCTTCACAGCTGGGCTTGGGACCATCCAGCTGGAGTTCACACTGCCCTTTATACACCTCTATATGGTAGACCTCGATCTTCTGTATTCCACCTAAATCCTAGTCTGCCCACCCTCTCCCTATAATTCAGGCCCTTCCCAGCAGCATTCTCTACACTCCTAACAGCCTAGTGATGTCTTTCCTATAATTTATCTGATTTGGGAACACCAGACCTAGATGATCAAGGCGGGGAAGTGAATGAGCCTCACTTTAGAAAATCAATGTTCAAATGCACCTGAAGAAAACCCAGGCAGCATGGGGAGAACATACAAACTCCAGCAAACATTTTGCCAAGCTCTGGGATCAACCAAACTTCCATACAAACTCCTTCCGGACAGCAGTGGAAGTGAACCAGGGCCTCTGACATGTAGTAGTCTCCTGCTGCAACCCCCCGCACTCTATTAGCCTGGATTTTTGTGTGTGGAGCTGACTTTACAAGGATACTATAGACTGAACCATGGTTAACACAGAGCTCAAAGTATAAAGTGACTGTGATAAGTAGCTATTAACAATGAAGTCAAAACATGGTATTCATGAGGACTTATTGAAAACTTCTGTTTTGAAGAACTGAGGAGGGGAAAGGAAGTTTTGCAGCTTTTCCTATTAATAATGCACCAACCCTTTGCTTCCTTCTCTTCACAGATGCAAATCGCAGAATTACTGACAGCTCACGGTGCAAGTCTGAATGCCAAGACCTACCTGAAGGAAACACCGATTGGTTAGTCACACCTATTGGAGGGCACCATTTGCCTTGACAGACGAGGGATGCAGAGAGCAGATGTGTCATAAGTTATCTCATTTCCATCAGGTTGCTAGTCAGGAGACAACAAAGCTCCATCTTGTTCAACTTCTGTCTCCCTGGTGGCGCTTGCTGTGGTAACAGTGGAGCTGCAACTGATCATAGCAAACTATTTCTTCCATTGCAACCCATGCAAAATTCAGCAGGTCGGGCAGCATCCAGCAGTTTGTGTGTTTATTCATTTCCATAGATGCTGCCTGACCTGCTGAGTTCCTCCAGCATTTTTTGTGTGTTGCTCTGGATTTCTAGCATCTGCAGAATCTCATGTTTATTATTTCTTACATTGCTTCTCTTCAATCTTTATTGAATATATTATTTATATCAATCTACATTTTTCTGTTTTCAAACTTCAAAGTAAATGTATTAACTAAGTATATATATGTCACCGTATACTACTCTGTGATTAGTTTTCTTGTGGGCATACTCAGTAAATCCAAGAATCATGATGGAATCAATAAAAGATCGCACCCTACAGAGCAGACCAACAACCAGTGTACAAAAGACAGCAAACTGTGCAAAGACAAAAGAAATAATAATAAGTACAGTACTGTGCAAAAGTCTTGGGCACATATATATAGCTAGGGTGCCTAAGACTTTTACACAGTTCTGTATTTGTCACTGTGGAGCAGAGAGTGAATTTGTACATCTGGTGGGAGCAAAGGATGTTGGGAATGGTGAGGGTGGTGTGCTGCACAATCTATGGAGAAAAGTGCAGTCAATGTTTTGGACTGAGACCCTTCATCAGAACAGACTGGGTCTCAGCCCAAAATGTCAACTACTCCCTCTTTTCCACAGATGCTGCCTGGCCTGCTGAGTTCCTCCAGCATTTTGTGTATGTTCCATAGGCTGTGGGAACAGTTCACTGATGTGGCAAGTGAAGTTGAGTGAAATTATTCCCTCTGGTTCAATAGACCAATCTCAATGGTTTCTCACACCCTTGCAAGTGTTACTGAATCTGGTTTTAAAAAAAAAATGGGTTAATGCAGGATTAATACAAATGGATGATTGATGACCCAAGATTAAAAAAAAACATTCCTTATATGTTTATTTCTGCTATTTAATATATCCAGAATTTCCAAGGGGTCTTCCAAAACTCTATATAAGCAGTACATTGGATTAAATTTCACACTTTATACAAAACAGGTTGAACAAATTACTAAGTATATTTTTTCATTTCATGTACATTTGAACACAGCACACATTGTAAAGTTAGTCATGATATATTGATTTTATTACTGTATTGGTTTATTCATATCACACCTACCAAGATTTCTAGTTGGGTGAGATTACGACTAGAGGTCATGGGTTAAGGGTGAAAGATGAAAAGTTTAAGGGGAACGTGAGGGGAAACTGCTTCACTCAGAGCATTGTCTGAGTGTGGAACGAGCTGCCAGTGCAAGTGGTGCATGCAAGCTCCATTTTAACATTTAAGGGAAGTTTGGATAGGTTTGTGGATGGTAGGAGTATGATGGGCTGTGGTCGATGGGAGTAGGCAGTTTAAATGGCCTGTCACAGACTAGATGGGCCAAAGGGCCTGTTTCTGTGCTGTACTTTTCTGTGACTCAGTGGCTATGATACAGCGAAAAGCTTGTTTTGCATATTATACAGTGCATTGAGGTAGAACAAGGTAAAACAGTAACAGGTGTAGCAGTTACAGAGAAAGGGGAATGCAGGTAGCCAATAATAGGTAGATGGCGAGGGCAAGAGTCCACCCCAGGGAACATTCAACAGACTGATAACAGTGGGATAGAAGCTGTCCTTAAGCCTGGTGGGCAGTTTTGAATCTTCTGCCTACTGGAAAAGAGGAGAAGAGAGGATGTCTGGGGTGGGAAGGGTCTGTGATTATGCTGGCTGCTTTACTGGGACAATGAGAAGTGCAGACAGAGTCCATGCAGAGCAGGCTGGTTTCCGTGATGCGATGAGCTGTGTCCACAGCTCTCTGCAGTTTATGTGGTTACATCCAGAGCAGCTGCCACACCAAGCCATTATGCATCCAGACAGGAAATGTGTACTTACAATCGAACATCAATGTGCAACCAACTGACCGATGTATTCAAGCCAAAGAGAGGAGTTCAGGCACTGAATTATTGATTGACGTACAGCAGAACAGGTTTGAGGGATTAAGAGGGATATATTGAGGGATTAAATTGACAGATTAAGGTACCTCCTGTACCTAATAAAGTGGCCACTGAGTGTATATCCGTGGTCTTCTGCTGCTGTAGCCCATCCACTTCAAGATTTGACATGTTGTGCATTCAGAGATTCTCTTCTGCACACCACCGTTGTAACATGTGGCTATTTGAGTTACTGTCACCTTCCTGTCAGCTTGAATGAGACTGACCTCTCTCATTAACCAAGGCATTTTCACCCACAGAACGGTGGCTCATTGGATGTTTTTTGTTTCTCGCACCATTCTCTGTAAACACAAGGGACCGTTGTGTGTGAAAATTGCAGGAGATCAGTAGTTTGTGAGATACTCAAACCCCGCCCCATCTGGCACCAATAACCATTTCACAGTCAAAGTCACTTAGATCACATTTCTTCCCCATTCTGATGTTTGGCCTGAACAACAAGTGAACCACTTCACCATGTCTGCATGTTTTTATGCATTAAGTTGTTGCCACACGATTAGCTGATTAAATATCTGCATTAACAAGCAGGGGTGCAGGTGTACCTAATAAAGTGGCCACTGAGTGTAGTTCCCACCACTTGTGGAGTTTTAATAACCAGCAGTTGAGTTAGTGGAACTCTGATCATCTATGTAACAGAGCAAGTTGTCCTTTATTCTCCAGCCTGTCACTTGGAGATGACACAAAACTTCATCCCAATGTTGGTCTTGAATGACACAGGATTTTGAAGTGACTGCTTCAGTCAGAAATGGATTTCAGAATTGATTAAGGAGAAAGAGCAAATTTACTTTTTCTTTTGACCCTATTTAATAATTTCAACTGTTAATACTTAAAAAAACATACACAAGAAATTGGATTGTTCAGTTAAAAACCAGTTAGCTGATAAAACCCAAAGTTCATAAAAACTAATACTTTCCTGAGTGTAGTGTGGTTTAGAACTGTTATCTGTACTCTAAAATGAATGTTAATGACCAGACCGAGACGAGCCCTCACTGCACTGTCTCACCTGTGAGTATTATTGGAGGATTGCTGGATGAGGATTCTCTGCACTGTATTTGAATTAATATAAATGAGGATACAATAATTCGTCAGTATGAGAAAAGGATGGCTCTGTCCTTTCAACTGCGTGTGATCAAAGGCTTCTACAACATGGCAAAACCGCAAAGGCACATTAGCCTGATCTTTCTGTGGATGATGGTGCTTCTGAGTGTACGTCCCTGAAAGAAAAGGAAAATTATGTATTTACAATGTAAGTATCACAAATTTGGCAAGTCTCAAAGTGTATCTCAGCCAGTTTGTGACTACAGAGATTGACATTCAGCAGAAACAAGAGCTTGGGTTATGCATTTCAATGAGAACTTTATGTTGGTCAAGAGCCCTTAGACCATTACTGCATAAGACGTAGGAGCAGAATTAGGCCATTCGGCCCATCAAGTCTTCTCCTCCATTTAATTATGGCTGATTTATCATTCCTCTCAACCCCATTCTTGTCCTGTAACCTTTGGCGCCCTTACTAATAAAGAACCTATCAGCCTTCACTTTAAATATATCCAATGACTTGACCTCCATGGCTATCTTCATCAGATGCAGCCCTGGAATCATAAGTTGCCTGGGGTCCTGGTTTAATATCTCCTCCAGTAAATGATATTCCTCAGAACTGTAGCAGAGTGTCCACTTGGATTATGTGCCCCGTTCTCTGAGTGGTACTCAAACCAATGACCTGAACTCTCTTGAAAGAAAAGTGGTTCATACTTTGAGCAGTTTGATCCAGCCTGATGGTATACCTGTATGATAAGGATGTTAATTTTCCCTTGCAGATCTGTGTGACGATGAAGAGTCCAGGACTTTGCTACGACAACTCAAACACAAACACGAAAGCATCCAGAAGTCACAGGGAAAGAACAAGTCATCTCTGAGCAGGAGAACATCTAGTGCTGGGAGCCGAGGGTCAGTATACTGAGATGTTTTTATTAGACACCCCCCCCAATCCATATCTGTACATGGAGAGATAACTAAACTGTGCTCTAACTTGCGGGAGACTGGGAATGCAGGGGCTTGGGGGATTTATACTGCTCTCAGAGTCAGAAACACGAGCTTAAAAATGTGAAATTTCACTTTCACTTCAAATCAGTCTTTGGTTTAGGTTGCGTTTCCTTGGAATATTCTCACTCCTGAGATAAACTATTGGTCTATTGGGAGTAGTCTCTGGCTGTGCTGTCACAGTAGTGTAACAGTTGGTATAACATGTTAAAACACCAGTGATCGGGGCTCACTTCACAACCACTGGAAGGACTTTATACCTTCTCCCCATGACTGCATGGGTTTCCTCCAAATTCCCTGGATTTCTCCCACATTCCAAAGATGTACCGCTTAGGGTTAGAAAGTTGTGGGCATGCTACACTGGCACCAGAAGCGTGGCAACACCTGCAGGCTTGCCTTCCCCCGCCCCCAGCACATACCCAGGCTGCGTTGGTCATTGACACGATTCACTGTATGCTTCCATGTTTCGATGTACATGTGACAAATAAAGCTCATCTTTATCTTGATCAAATGCTTTGCAAGTAAGCCAAAGGTACGTTGTTTGTGAAGAGCACGGAACAGTACAGACCAGGAATGGACCCTTCAGCCCACACATTCTGTACTAACCACAATGCCATTTTAAACCAGTCCCCTCTGCCTGCATAATGTCCATGTCCCTCCATTCACTGTCGGTTCATGTGCCTATCTAAATGTTTGTTAAACATTGCAATCACACCGACTTTGCTGCCTCTCCCAGCAACCTTCCACAGTGTAAAGAAAACTTAACTCGTAAATTTCCTTTCATCTTTGCACCTCTCACCTATGCCCTCTTGTATTGGAAAGGCTGTTTGCTAGACAAGATTAAAAACCTGGTCTGTCCATGCTATCTCACTTACTTGGGCCCTTTGCTCCCAGTGGAGCATAGACCATCGATGACCTCCCATCTCCATTGTTCTCTGGGGTCGATGGTACAGTTGGAGCACATCAACGCTTCTGCAGTCCATTGCATCCACTGTACAGGGGATTGGCCTGTACAGCTTCCTCAGAGCCCCGTCGGCCAGCCTTACTCATTTCCACCTCTCACGACAGGGTCATAGGACCATAAGACCATGAGATATAGGAGCAGAATTAGACAATGAAGCCTACTGAGTCTGCGCTAATCCAATATTCCTCTCAGCCCCAGTCTCCTGTCTTCTCCGCATATCCCTTCATGCCTTGACCAATCATGATTCTACCAACCTCTACTTTAAATATACATGAAGACTTGGCCTCCACAGCTGCCTGTGGCAAAGAATTCCACAGATTCACCACTCTCTGGCTAAAGAAATTCCTCTTTATCTCCATTCTAAAAAGATGCCCTTTTATTCTGAGGCTGTGCCCTCTGGTCTTAGATTCCCACATTACATGAAACATTCTCTTCACATCCACTCTATCGAGTCCTTTCACCATTCAATAGGTTTCAATGAGGTCACCCCTCATTCTTCTAAATTACAGTGAATAAAGGCCCAGAGCCATGAAACACTCTTCATCTGACAAGCCATTTAATCCTGGAATCATTTTCATGAGCCTCCTTTGAACCCTCTCCAGTTTTAGCACATCCTTTCTAAGGAGCTTAAAACTGCTCACAATACTCCAAGTGAGGCTTCACCAGTGCTTTATAAAGTCTCAACATTACATTCTTGCTTTTATATTCTAGTCCTCTTGAAATGAATGCTAACATTGCATTTGCCTTCCTCACCACAGACTCAACCTGCAAATAAACATTTAGGGAATCCTGCACAAGAACTCCCAAGTCCTTTAGCGTCTCAGTTTTTTGTACTTCTTCTCCATTTAGAAATTAGTCAACCCTTTCATTTCTTCTACCAAAGTGCGTGACCATATACTTCCCAACATTGTATTTCATGGGCTATTTCTTTGCCCATTCTCCTAATCCAGGGTTTCTCAACCGGTGTTTCG
Organism: Mobula hypostoma; assembly: GCF_963921235.1. Taxonomy (NCBI): domain Eukaryota; kingdom Metazoa; phylum Chordata; class Chondrichthyes; order Myliobatiformes; family Myliobatidae; genus Mobula; species Mobula hypostoma. Next base: position 176,860,054 of record NC_086098.1, read on the forward strand.
TGGAACCCTGGGGTTCTGTGGGAGATTGCTAGGAGTTCCGCAAGAGATGGTGATTAAATAAAAATAAACATTGTTTTTTGAACTTTGCACAAACCTAGCACTGGCAGTGGTAGGCAGTGACCGAGCAGTCCCATTAGCAATCTCAGCCCAGTACGGCAGTGCGCAGTAGGATCGTGTTTATTTGGGTGTGTCCATTCTCAGTTATATTAATGCGAGATAGGGGAGGCTGTTGATAATTGGTGAGCGCTGTATTGCATGGAAGCTGGGGATGGTAGGCTGATGGTGAGCGCTGTATTGCATGGAAGCTGGGGATGGTAGGCTGATGGTGAGCGCTGTATTGCATGGAGGAGAGGACAGTGGAGTGTTGAGGAGCATGAAGTGTGTTTTCTGAGCATTGAATGGACTTGCCCAACCTGGGCTGTGACTTCAGCCTCTCCTTCCCAAATTACCTCCCCCAACTCCCCCTTACGCACCACCAACTGACTTATGGAAGTGAACAAACTCAATTGGTGTAGTAAAAAGTTGGAGGGAAATGTTTATTCTGAAGGTGTCCCAGTGTGGCGATTTTTGAAGAGGAAATGGAAGAGGAGGATCCTAGGCCTCGGCCTACGGACAATTCTGATAAGGTTAATGATGAAGAATTAAAATCTTCCGAGTCATGTCAGTGCACTAGTGCAACAACGGACACAAAAAGTCTTTTTTTTTAAACAGAACTATAAAAGTTTATTTACACAAAGTACAAACATTATTTACAAGACAGTGAATAAATTCAAATTAAAATATGATTACTACTGTCTATAAAACAGTCAGCTCCTGGGGGGGCCCACCGTTCCCGTAAGTCCCCCACTGAACCCATTGTGACCGCATGCTCCGTCTCCAAGGACAATGGGGCATGAACATATCCTCAGAAGAGGGGCAGGCAGTCGCCCTGGCAGAGCTCTCGGCTTTCTGCTGCCTAGACACATGAATGGCTATCTTGGCGCAAACCCACCAGTACATCCTCCTCACGACCTGCCCCCTCCCGTACTGGGTGCCCCTATATGAGGAGTGCAGGGCTGAATTACAACCAGAACCTGAGTAGCAGCCCCTCCAGATACTCAAACAGAGACTGCAACCCCTCACACTCCATATAAGCGTGGTACACTGACTCCTCCTGGCCCCAGACGGGGTGTCAGTACCTGCTGCACGGTACTGCCCTGTGCAGCACCTTGCACCCCAGGTCCCCAATGTAGAGGGGAAGGACCCCTGCATGAAGAGATTTCCACTGGGGACCTCCCCCGCTGTCAGATGGTAAAACAGACTGCCAAGGCGAGTCTGGTTAGCAGACGAAGGCAAGAAATTGAAAGGTGTGCAAGAGCAGCCCGTACAAGAAACGCTTTGGAGTGTCATGGAAGGGCACGGTGGGCTTCCCTGCGAGACGGCTCACGTTATGTGGGACCCTGTCCTGCATGATATCCCAAGGCCTGGGTCTGATGAGCACCTCCAGCCCATCAGGTGATGATGCAGCCGGAGCCTCTCCAGTTCCCCGAGTCCCCTCAACACCCACCGTAATAGGATTGGGACCAATCCCCCTCGCAGGTAGAGCCGTTCCCCCACCGACGCAGGAGCACCCTGTCTGCAGACGAGGCCCCATACCCTCAACAGCTCTTGGTATAGGTGAGGCAGTTCCCTCAAAGTGGTGCAGCTGATGCTGTCCATTGGAAGCGCTGTATCCCTGGCGGAGAAAGTACGTCGCCAGCACATGCCATCTTGGAGGGTGGTCACTATACGGGTATCTCCGCAGGGTCCTGAGGCGGAGAGCCGTAGTTGGGTGCACACACACACCAATAACTGACCGCCCTCTGTAATCGGAAGACTCAGGACTGCAGTGGAGACCCAGTGCCTCCTGTCGCCCCAGAAGAAGTCCACCAGCCTCTTCTGGGTCCTGGATACAAAAGCAGTGGGTGGGACTAAAGCAGACATCGCACCCTGTAAAAACTCATGTCAGGGGAGTAGCACCCCTGCCTCCCGCAACCCCATATTCACCCCCCCATGGGGGGTAGCACCCCCGCCCCCTGCAACCCCACATTCTCCCCCTCCATGGGAGGTAGCACCCCCACCCCCAGCAACCCCATATCCAACTCCCCCATGGGGGGGTAGCACCCCACCCCCCCCGCAACCCCATATCCACCCCCCCATGGGGGGTAGCACCCCCGCCCTCCGCAACCCCATATCGCCCCCCGCAACCCCATATCCAACCCCCCCACCCCGGTCGACCTCCAAGGGTGTATGTAATACTTTGTTTAGTGATTTTGTCTAATCTGTAAACCAAGTTGGGTATATGCAGAAAATGTGACATTAAAATATGTACTTACATTATATTATATTATCATGTTTATTCTATTACAACTTTAAGCAAGTCTACAAGGAGTTTGGCCTCATCACATAGGACATCAATAGAGTAGCTCCTCAGCAGGTAGCCAGCTAGTTTAAATAATGTTCGCTACGCTAATGAACGAATGACACCTGTTAAACTCACCTCAACATGTCTTTTACATTTTAACCCACCATGGGCAATAGAAAAGTCACTGTTGCAAACAGTGCAGCGAGCAACACTATCATTATTTTTGAGGTCGACTGTAAAGCCCGCCCACCGAGAAAACTGATAGGTCTACTTAGCACAAACAGAGACCAATCAGAATGCTCGCTCTCGCCCTCCCTCTCACTCTCAAAAAAAAAACCATTTCCAGGATATTGTATATAATTTCTTTTTTTTTATAATATTTTATTCATGATTTTCTACAAACTACAGTGTAGAAGAAAAAAAATCAATATTGTATATAATTTCCGGGCATCAGGGAGCCGTTATCAATATGCGAGAGACTCCCGGAACTTCCGGGAGAGGTGGGATGTCTGCTTAGTAATCAGCCGGTACCATATCTTTACAATGAAAGCTACTCATCGATGGGTTTTACATGGACTGGTGATCCAAGTTGTCCTATTCCACCGTGGCAAACAACTTACAAATGTAGCAACACACACAAAATGCTAGAGGAACTCGGCAGGCCAGGCAGTATTTATGGAAAAGAGTAAACAGTCAACGTTTCGGGCCTAGACCCTTCAGCAATGGCTCCAGTAAAACTGAAAAGATACTAACTACAAATTACAGCCATATGACATGTAAAAGTGCTGATTACTTTAAACGACTATTGGAATCTCAAAACAAACAGATTAAAGCATTTGAAAATAAAGTCAGTCAAAGTCAGTAAAAAAAAACTCAGAAAGCAAGTTATTTAGTAGATTTCAGATCAGTTCACTCGAGATTCTCTGAATCTTCTGCTCAGCCTGAGAACTTGACTTGAGAGAAGAGGAACAACTTTGTGAGCTGCACTCTGATCATTCACTCAAGATGAAATTTACTGACCTGCCCCTGGACAAGTTCTGGATTTCTGTGAAAGAAGAGCATCCTGCCATTCATAAGAAAGCAATGAACATTTTGCTGCAGTTTTCAACTTCTTACATGTGTGAGCAAGCTTTTTCTTGTTTAACAAGCATTCAGAGCAAGGATAGAAATCATCTCATTTCAGTTGAAGGTGAAATCCATGCGTGCTTATCTCAAGTTCGACCCAGAATTAAGTTTATTATATTTGCCTTATGAGTTTTTAAAATTTATGAAAGAGAAACAAACAGCAATTTCAGGAAAGGTAAGCTAAGCTTAACTGTTTTTCTTTCAAGAAAGGTTGGCTAAAAATTTATTCTCTACTCAAAAGAGCATTGACAATTATTTTTGGATTATATCTACAACTTACTGAACACACTAGCATACTGTGAGCCCTGCGGGTTTCCTGGTACCTGAGACAGGGCAAAAAGGTTGAGAAAGGCTGTCCTAATCTGTCTAACTCCTTCTGTAGCCTCTCTACTTCCTCAAAACTACCTGTCCCTCCACCTATCTTAATATCATCTGCAAGCTTGACAACCAAGCTATCAATTCCATCATCCAAATCATCGACATATAATGTAAAAAGAATCTGTCCCAACGCAGACCCCTGTGGAACACCACTAGTCGCCAACAGCCAACCAGAAAAGGCTCCCTTTATTCTCAAGTAGGGATGGACTTTAAGAGGCCTCTTATCATTTTACATTCCCTACCCACCATTGAAGACATCTTCGAAAGGCGGTGGCTCAAGAAGATGGCATTCGTCATTAAGGACCCTGCAGCCTTCTCGTTACTGCCATCAGGGAAGAAGTACGGGAGCCTAAAGACACACACTCAACATTTCAGAAACTGGTTTTTCCCCTCAGCAATTAGATTTCCGAGCAGACCAAGAACTCTACCTCACTATTCCTCTTTTGTACTATTTATTAATTAATTTATTTATTTTTATTGTCGTTTACAGTGTTGTGCAAAAGTCTTAGTCACACAATATAACTAGGGTGCCTACACGTTTTACACAGTACTGTGGTAATTTTATGTATTGCACTGTACTGTTACCGCAAAAAAAACTAATTTCATGACATATGTGAATGATCATAAATCTGATTCTGATATGGGTCTCTATTGTGGACTGAGAGTGGGAAGGGGGCAGGGAGAGGGGAATCATCATTGGGAAAAGGGGAAGGGAGAGGTGAGGGAGCGGGAAACACTAGAGAAACATTCTGTAATAATCAATAAACCAATTGTTTAGAATCAGATGACTTTGCCTTTACAAGTTTGCTCCCCGCTCCATGTTGACAAATACAATACTGTGCAAAAGTCTTAGACATTCATTCATTCATTTTCTTATTTTTCTCTTTTCTCTCTCTCATATATATGACTTTTACACAGCACTATTTTATGTCTTGCACTGTACTGCTGCCATAAAACAACAAATTTCTTGACATATATTGGTGACAAAAAGAAACCTGATTTTGATTCTTCTGATATTGACATACGTTTATAGGGTCACCCCTTAGCCTCCGACGCTTCAGAGAAAACAACCCAAGTTTGTCTGTCCTCTCCATACAGCTATTACTCTCAAATCCAGGGAACATCCTGGTGAACATCTCCTGTGAGTTTCATTTTCTAAACATTGCTAGGGCAAAGGTACCTTTTCCTGAACTTCCCACTTGATTGGTTTGTGTCTAACATTCTGAAATAGAAAATATGATGGAAACTGTGGGAGACACTGCAAAGAGTAAAATCGGAATCAGAATCAGAATCAGGTTGAATATCACTGGCATATGCCCGGAAATTTGTTGTCTTTGCGGCAGCTGTACATTGCAATACAAAGTAGAGAAAGAACATGTATTACGGTAAATATATACAGTACACACACACACACACATTATATATATCTATAAATTGTGAGGTAGTTCTCATGGGTTCAATGTCCATTTAGGAATCAGATGGCAGAAGAAAAGAAGCTGTTCCTGAATTGTTGAGTATGTGACTTCAAGCTCCCATACCTCCTTCCTGTTGGTAGCAATGAGGACAAGGCATGGCCTGGGTGATGGGGTTCCTTAATGATCGATGCCACCTTTTTGGGATATCACTGCTTGACGAGGTCCTGGATACTATGGAGACTAGTAACCATGATGAAGCTGACTAGGTTTACAATTCTCTGCAGCTTATTTCGATCCTGTGCAGTAGTCCCCCATACCAGACGTGATGCAGCCAGTTAGAGTGCTCTCCACGGTACATCATGAGGCTAATGGCCTGTGTGTTAATGCAAGAACCAGATTATTCCTGCTGAATGGATTATACTGTCATGTGTTCAAAGTATTAGTGCAGATTGGGATGATCCAGAAGGGAATCTTCGAGTTCACATTCAAAGTCTGAAGTTGAAAGTAAATTTACTACTCTGAGATTTATTTTCTTGCAGGCATTCACAGTAGATCAAAGAAAAACGATAGAATTAATGAAAATAGACACGAAGACTGACAAACAACCAATGTGCAAAATAAGCCAAACTGTACAAATACAAAATAAACAAGTAATCAATTAATCAATAAATCAAAATATTAACACTGAGAACATGAGTTGTAGAGTCCTTGAAACTTGTGGAATCAGTTCAGTGTTGAGGTGAGTGAAGTTATCCACACTGGTTCAAGAGCCTGATGGTTGAAGGGTGATAACTGTTCCTGAAACTGGTGCTGTGAGACCTAAGGCTCCTGTATCTCCTGCCCAATGGTTGTAGTAAAGACACGGCTTGGAAGATGGGGATCATTGATGGATGCTGCTTCCTTGTGGCAACACTCCATGCGTTGGTACCACTATCCTGTTTCCTTTCAGAACAAATCACTTGTGCATGTTGGGGCTGATCCAGGAAAATCTTTGAGCTCACACTGAGACAGCTATCCTGTTTCCTTTCAGAACAGTGGTACGGAGAGCCAGCGTGTGTGACCGGAACAATTTGTACAGGAAGGAATGTGAACAGGAAGCAATAATCTGGCAGCAGATGGATCAGAAGGAAATGGAGAAGGAAGTCGCAAGCAGCGATGCAGAGGATAAAGATTCATCCAAAGATCAGGAGAACATCGGCCTGGTAATGACCTAAATTAAACTGTTCACCTTTGGAGGGGTACACCTTCTGGCCATTTGGCCTCCAGACCTGTTTGTCCAGAGGATCAAGTCAGATCCAATCTTAACCTCAGCTGTTAACCCTTTTCTTCCCAATCCCTACAGCTCATGACTCCAATTTGAATTAAATTCCCTGCCTTGCTCTATTCAACGACAGAGTTTATCCAATAACTTCTTCCAATAGAAAATTACAAAGGTTTATGACTTTCTGAGGGAGCAAAGTCCTTCTCATCTAAATATTAAATGGTTGAAATCTCTTCTGAACATAGAACATAGAACACTACAGTACAGTACAGGCCCTTTGACCCACAATGCTGTGCCAACCTTTTAACCTACTCTCAGATCAATCTAACTCTTTCCTCCCACATAACCCTCCATTTTTCTTTCACCCCGGCTTGCCAATGGCCTTTGAGTGTTACGGACTATCGAAGTCACTTGTTGCATGAAGATATGGGAATTTATTTTCTCATTAAGCCATATCACATGCATTGTCTATATCCATTTTGCATGACCTGGAGTAGCACTGCAATCTCGTTGTCTTGAGCAACGACGGTAAAGTTCTATTCTACTCCACCAATATGCCTACTTAAGAGTCTCTTACTTGCCCCTAGTGTATCTGCCTCTACCACCACCCGCAGCCACGCGTTCCACGCATTCACACTCTCTGTGTAAAAATCCCACCTCTGACATTCCCTCTAGGCTTTCCTCTAAACACCTTAAAGTTATGCCCCCTCATATTAGACCATAAGATGAAGGAGCTGAATTGGGCCATTTGGCCCATTGAGTCTGCTCCACCATTTCATCATGGCTGATCCACTCAGTCCCAATCTCCTGCTTTCCCCCCATATCCCTTCATACCCTGAGTAATCAAGAATCTATAAACCTTTGCCTTAAATATACATAAAGACTTGGCCTCTACAGCAGCCTGTGGCAACTAATTCCACTCTCTGGCTAAAGAAATTCCTCCTCATCTCCATTCCAGAAGGATGCCTCTCTTTGTCCTCTGGTCTTAGACTCCCACGTTACATGAAACATTCTCTCCACATCCACTCTATCAAATCCTTTCACCATTCAGTAGGTTTCAATCAGGTCACCCCTCATTCTCCTAAATTACAGTGAATGCAGGCCCCGAGTTGTCAAACACTCTTCATCTGACAAGCCGTTTGAACCTGGAATCATTTTCATGAATCTTCTTTGAACCCTCTCCAGTTTCAGCACATCCTTTCTAAAATAAGAGGCCCAAATTGGTCATAATACTCCAATTGAGGCCTCACCAGTGCTTTATGAAGTCTCAACATTACATCCTTGCTTTTATATTCTAGTCCTCCTTAAATGATTGCTAACATTGTATTTGCCTTCCCTATCATAGACTCAACATGCAAATTAGCCTTTAGAGAATCCTGCAAAAGCACTCCCAAGTCCCTTTGCACCTCTGTTTTTTGTAAATTAGTCAATCCTTTCATTTCTTCTACCAAAGTGCATGATCATACACTTCCGACAGTGTATTCCATCTGCCACTTCTTTGCCCGTTCTCCTAATCTGTCTATGTCCTTCTGTAGACTCTCTACTTCCTCAAAACTCCTGCCCCTCCACCTCTCTTTGTATTGTCTGTAAACTTTGCAACAAAGCCATCAATTCCATCATCCAAATCATTGACATATGACGTAAAAAGAATCGGCCCCAGCACAGTACCCTGTGGAACACCACTGGTGACTGGCAGCCAGCCAGAAAATCAGGGGTCTTTCCTTGTTCTTGGGCCAGGGATCCACCTCAACTCTGCCTCTGTTTTACAGTAGTGTGCAATTTTACAATCACCTCTCATTCTGCTGTACATACTCAAATGAGTACAGGACCAAGCTCTACAATTTTACCACACTTCACCTTGAGAATCGAACTGGTAAAAAAGTTCTCTCAACTGCTTCCAGTATATCCCTTCTTAAGTAAGGAGACTGAATTTGTACACAATACTCCGTGTGGCTCACCAAAGCCTTCTATAGTTGGAGGCTTGCCTACTGTTGTATTACATCCCTTCCTCAATAAATTGTTGACACGGGAGACAGCAGATATTGCAATCTGCTGGAGGAACTTGGCAGGTCAAGCAGTACCTCTGGGGATGGTGGTGTGAGAAGTAAATGTCAGCTCAAAACATTTAACAGGAACCTGAGCGGGTACTTCTTCACTTAGAGGGTGGTGCAAGTGTGGAACCAGCTGCCAGTGAAAACAGTAGATGTGGGTTCAATTGTAATGCTTAAGAGAAGTTTGAACACAAGAGATTCTGCATATGCTGGAAATCCAGAGTAACACACACACACACACACACACACACACACACACACACACACAAAGTGCTGGAGGAACTCAGCAGGTCAGGCAGCATCTATGGAGAGGAATAGATCGTCGATGTTTTGGGCTGAGCAGTTGCTCTGGACTGGATAGGTACATTGATGGGAGAGGTAAGGAGGGTTATGGGCTGGGTGCAGGTAGATGGAACTAGGCAGAAAATTAGGCTGGCATGGACTAGATGGAACGAAGGGCCTGATTCTGCCACACTCTCATAAATCTTCTCCTTACCCCAGCTTGCTGTAGTACCATATTACATGTGATAATTCCCCACATTCTAGCTTGAATCCAGACCTTGACAGACTTTGGTAGGTTAAAAAAGACCCCCAATTTTCACATGTCTGTGTGTGTGTGTGTGTGTGTGTGTGTGTGTGTGTGTGTGTGTGTATCTGTGTGTAAAACAACAAAGATTTAACAATCAGGAGTAGTAACAAATTTCATGACATGGGCGTTTCTAGAGCCAGGGGGCACAGCCTCAGAATAGATGGCTGTCCCTTCAGAACAGAGATGAAGAGGAATTTCTTTAGCCAGAGGGGGGTGAATCTGTGGAACTCATTGCCACGGATAACTGTGGAGGCCAAGTCATTGGCATATTTAAAGAGGAGGTTGATAGGTTCTTGCTTAGTCGGGGTATCAAAGGTTTTTGGGGTGAAGGCAGGAGAATGGGGTTGAGGTGAAATTAAATCAGCCATGATGAAATGGCAGAGCAGACACAATGGGCTGAATGGCCTAATTCTGCTCCTATGATTTATAGTATTACAGTTATATGTCAGCGGTAATAAACCTGATTCTGATTATTCAAAGGAAACTCAGGAGGGAGGAGATAATCAGCAGATAGGAAGAAATGGGAGTCGATGCTTTATTCAGATTAGCCATTGACTGTGTTGAATGACAGTGCAGGCTTGAAGGTCGAGTGTTTCTCCTGCTCCTGATTTATACACAGGACTCTTTCATTTGGAAGAGTACCTGTCCCTTTTAGGCTTTGAATTGGTGACAAATATTGATCTCTGTAGTTCTCTGTTTCGCCACTAGATGGCAAGAGATCACAAGACAACGCAAAGTGGAGCATTGCCGTTGGAGAGCAAACGCATCACTTCGTGGAAAAATATCCACATGGCATATTCAAATAGATTATTTAAAGTATTGCACATGGCTATAAATAACATAAGCTATCTTGACCTATTCTAAACAATAGCCAATTATTGTCCACCTTTTGCTTTTTGTCAATGGTCAGAGAATCTCTCTCTCTCCACTGTCTACTGTTGACCTACCTAATGGAGTGGGCATTAGAGATGGGGGGTCCTTGAAACTGCTGAATTATCTGAATTCCATCCAAAAATAAATGATAACGACCGACGCTTATTAAATCAAAGGTGCTGTAATTGTTAGTTTGCATAACTGCCTTTGGACCACAGTTCTGAATAAATCCAAACCTGTCAGACCTAAAGTGACTTAACATGTACGGTTTCTAGGGCACCTTCTCATGCAGATATCTATTAGAATTATATATGTAGAACACTATTTAGGACACATTATAAATGTCTCACATGAATAGGTCCTTCACCCCATGATGTTTTGCTTAACAAATTAAAACTAGTAATGAATCAAAGTTCAAAGTAAATTTATTATTAAAGTACATACACATCACCATATACAATCCTGAGAGTTGTTTTCTTGCGGGCATACTCAGTAAATGAAGAGCCACAACAGAATCAATGAAAGACCACACCTAGCAGGGCGGGCAAACAACCAATGAGAAAAAGACAATGAACTGTGCAAATACAAAACTGAGAGGAAAGCAAGCAATAAATATCGAGAACATGATGCCCTTACCAACCAAGAACCTATCAACCTCTGCTTTGAGTATATCCAATGACTTGGCCTCCACAGGCGTCCGTGGCAATGAGTTCCACAGATTCACCACCCTCTGCCTAAAGAAATTCCTCTTCATCTCTGTTCTAAATGGATGTCTTTCTATTCTGAGGCTGATCCCGCTAGTCTTCTACTCCTCCACTATAGGAAACATCCTCTCCATGTGAACGATAACTAGGCCTTTCAATATTTGATAAGTTTCAATGAAATCCCTCTCATTCTTCCAAACTCCAGTGAGTACAGGCCCAAAACCATCAAACATTCCTTTTAGATTAATTTAAGGTGGAAACTGACAGAACTTGATTGGTAAGGGGGTTAAGGGTGTTACAGGTTACGGGGAGAAGGCAGGAGAATCAGTTTGAAAAAATGAATCATCCATGTTTGAATGGCAGAGACATAAGAACATAAGAAATAGGAGCAGGAGTCAGCCACCTGGCCCGTCAAGCCTGCTCTGCCATTCAATAAGATCATGGCTGATCTGTCCATGGACTACCTGCCTTGTCCCCATAACACTTAATTCCCCTACAATGCAAAAATCTATCCAACCTTGTCTTAATATATTTACTGAGGTAGCCTCCACTGCTTCATTGGGCAGAGAATTCCACAGATTCACCACTCTTTGGGAAAAGCAGTTCCTCCTCATTTCCGTCCTAAACCTACTCCCCTGACTCTTGAGGCTATGTCCGAATGGCCTAATTCTAGTCCGATATCTTACTGTTTATAGCCTGGGCTTCCATTATCTCTCAGGACACAACCAACCCCGGCATGAGGGTAGTTCTCCTCATTGACAATTCTCAGGAAGCTCCCAACTGATTTACTGTATGTTCTTAATGTTATGTTACACTGATTATTCATACACCCACTGCCACTTACTTTTACTTTGCATAGCTATTAGAAAGTAATCACTTCCTCTCCTGGTTTAAATGCAGGATTTGTCCTCCATCTCCCAAACTGAGCATGAACAAACCCAATCCATGGAAGAGCCACCTGATACATCGACTCCAGCATCCCAGCGGTCGATGTCCAAAACTGACTCCCTGAGGACACCCAGCACTGAAGACAAGCTGAACGGGCAGGTTTTCCATGGTCGCTGTGATGCGACCCCCTCACCACAGCTCAACAAGGACAGGAGTTGCCAGACGCTGTCAGAGTTGAAGAGACAACGGGCAGCTGCCAAGCTGAGGAAGCAGGCACCTCAGGACACTGACTTGGCAAACGGTCAGGGAAGGGTGTTGGAGAAGAACCAGCTTCACCCAAAGAACTGCTTGGTGGGCTCAAGGACATCGGAGGTCAGTTTCAACGGGAGCTCCCCCTCCTACTCTTACTCCAGTGGGGACCCGCCAATATTAAAACTTAAGGCCCCCTTGGAGGAGCCGGAGGTAAAGAGACAAGGCTGCTGTAGGATTGTGTGATGGAAGGGATGGCAAGGAAGACAAACCGTTGTTTCAGGATGCAGTTCTTAGAAGCGGCTGCTTGGATGACAAGGTTCACGTTGGAACTTCTCCGTGAAAGTACTGACATAAGAATGTTAACTTAAGCACTATTTTAACTAATTGCTCGAGGCAATTAAAGTGCAACTTTGCGGAGTTCTTCGTTCTGTGGGGTAGGAGTGAATGGCTGTGAAATTGCCTGGAGCTCCTAATACCTCTAGTGGGATATAGGTCACTCACTCTACTGCTGGAGTCCCTAACTATCCACAAAGTTAAGGGTTACTCATGATAATTGCTTGGAATTCCTAACAATCCAGCTGGTATATGTTATGTACTGTATATTGTCTGGACTTGCCAACTATCCAATGAAATACTGGTTACGATTTCACTGTGCATAATTCTTGATTCTCCTAGACAAACATTTAAAGGGATTATTTCTCACCTACTGTAATGTCAATTCAGTGAGTCCAATTGACTGCTGTTTATCTTCTACAACCACTTGCTGGAAATAAATGTCAGCTTTATACAGTTTAGTTCAAAATAGAATTTAAGCAAAATGCGACAGATTTAATGACTCTTGTTGAGTATTCAAGCATTGTGCACTTGCCTTGTTTAAGATTTCTGATGTATCAGTGTAACTTGGTCCTGAAAACACCGCACTACTCTCTTGTGGAGAAAGTTATCATTTTAAGTGCAATGGTATTGTGCCCTCACAAGGAAGAGGAAGCGTCGTGAATAGGGGGAGATCAAGAAAATCGATCTGTCATTCCTTTTCACAGCCAGGTCCACCGTAGTCACAGAGGCATATTTGGTTTTAATACCCCGCTGTACGGTAACCATTCTTGTAGCACGCTGGTGCAACCGTTTGCAGTGCTGCCACAAAGTTTTGGTGACCACGGTTGGATCTTGCCTCCAGTTCTGTCTGTGTGGGGTTTGCACATTCCCTCTGGGTGCTCTGCTCTCCTCCCATATCCCAAGATGTTGATAGGTCACTTAACTACTGTAAATTACATCTAGTGTATGTATGCGGGTGGTAGGAGAATTCGGAAGTAAATGGTCATTTGAGAGAGAGAGAATGGAACTGGGATTGATGTAGTTGCTCTGAGAGCTATCACAGATCCAATGGGCCAAATGGCCTAAATTGTAAGAAAAGATGACCAAATATACCTACAGAAGCCAAGAGAATTCAGTTCCTCGGGCAGGACTGACACAAACATTGGTCTGTCCTGTAGACTGATCTCCCTTTCAGTCCTGCCTTGTCACACTCATCCCCAACACCCAATCGGAGCAAACGCATCCTGTATAAACTTGAACAAGAAATTGAATCGTAGTGTATTGCACATTTGCACGATGTGATTATAGTAACTGAAGATCTTACAGTATTGTTAAAGGGCAAAATCCCACTGCATCAAAGTTCAAAGTAAGTTTATTATCAAAGTACGTATTTGTCACCATATACTACTTTAAGATTCATTTCTTGCAGGCATTTACTGGAAAATAAGGAAATACCATAGAATTTATGAAAAACTATAAATAACAAAAACTGACAAAAATGTGCAAAAGAAGACAAATTGTGCAAATAATGAAAAAGTAAATAAATATTATTGAATTGCAGAGTTCTTGAAAATGAGTCTTTCAGTTGTGGAGTGAGTGAAGATACCAACACTGGTTCAGGAGCATGACGGTTGCAAGGTAATAACTGTTCCTGAACCTGGTGGTGTGGGACCCAAGGCTTCTGTATCTTCTTCCCAATGGCAGCAGTGAAAAGAGAGCACGGCCTGGATGGTTAGGGTCCTTGATGATTGATGCTGCTTTCATGTGACAGCGCTCCTTGTAAATATGCTCAATGGTGGGGAGGGCTTTGCCTGTGATGGAGTGGGCTATATCCACCACTCTCTGTAGACTTGTCTGGCCCTGTGCATTGGTGTTTCCATACCAGGCTGTGAACTAACCAGTCGGGATACATTCCACTGTGCATCTATAAAAGTTTGTCAAAGTTTTAGATGACATGCCAAATCTATGCAAACTTCTAAGAGAGTGTGGGAGGCGGGGGATTGCTGTTGTGCCTTCTTTGTGCCGGCACTTGTATGCTGCACCCAGGCTAATTGAGTAGTTCCAGTTTGCCCGGAATAGTCACTTCCAGCACCGAGCCCAAATCCTAGGCTGCTGCATCCACTCATTCCCTGACCTAATGTTTAACCCAGACCCAGTGGGTCAGTATTCTCATTGCTACTTGGGCATGAATTGGCTGCTACCTCTGTCCCCAAGAGCAATGGAATCTGCACCCCATGCACTGACTCATCAGCTGTAAAGCACCAAGCCAAGGCCTGAGGTTGCCACAGGTGCTACCTAAACATGTTTTGCTTTATTCCTCAGAACTGATTAAATATTCTTGCTCTTTGGGCAGACGTGTACCTCCATTTATTGACAGTAGACAATCCACCATAACTCAGGAGAGTTTCTTAGCTTCCATTTCCCTAAGAGCTGACCTATAGCAGCTTTCTCTCCCACTCCTAAAGGCGTTAGAACATACTGTCAGTTTTATATCGCCACTTTATTGAGCACTTACCTAATAAAGTGGCTACTGAGCGTATGTTTGTGGAATTCTACTGCTGTAGCCCATCCACTTCAAGGTTGGATGTGTTGTGCATTCAGAGATGCTCTTCTGCACACCGCTGTGGTAACACCTGATTACTTGAGTTACTGTTACCTTCCTTTCAGCTTGAACCAGTCTGGCCCTTCTCCTCTGGCCTCTCTCATTAACAAGGTATTTTCACCCACAGAACTGCCACTCTGCTGATTTTTTTTTGGCTTGTTTTCCACACCATTTACTATAAACTCTGAGTAGGGTTCCCAACCTGGGCACCTCAACCTTTCAGTTAATGGTAAGGGTCTATATGGCATAAAAAAAGTTGGGAACCCCTGAAACTGTTGTGCATGAAAATCCCAGGAAATCAGCAGTTTCCGAGATACTCAAATCACCCCATCTGACACCAACAGTCATTCCACAGTCAAACTCACTTGGATCACATTTATTCCCCATTCTGATGTTTGGTCTGAACAACAACTGAACCTCTTGACCATGTCTGCATGCTTTTATGCATTGATTTGTTGCCACATGATTGGCTGATTAGGCATTTGCATTAATGAGCAGGTGTACAGGTGTACCTAATAAAGTGGCCACTGAGTGTAGAATATAGAACAGTGTGGCACAGAACCAGGCCCTTCAGCCCACGAGTAATCAAAATACTTTACTGAACCAATCCCTTCAGACTACACAACGTCCATATCCTTCCATTTCCTGCATAGCCATGTGCCAGTCTAAGAGCCTCTTGAATGCCTCTTTGTATTTGCCTCTACTACTATCTTGGCAGAACATTCCATGCACCAATGTTTCTCTGTGTAAAGACATGCCCCAAACATCATCTTTGAACATGCCCCCTATCAGCTTAAATGCATATCCCTTTAACGTGTTAGACAATTCAGCTCTTTCATAATATGTGTCCTCTAATCCAAGCAGTACCCAGATAAATCTCTTCCGCACCCTCTCCAAAGTCTCGACGTCCTTCCGATAATGAGACAACGAGAACTAAACGCAATTCTCCAGCTACAGCCTAAATAGCATAATATAAAGGTCAAACAAGAGAAAGTCTGCAGATGCTGGAAATCCAAAGCAAAGCATACAAAATGCTGGAGGAGCTCAGCAGATCAGGCAGCTTCTATGGAAAAGAGTAAACAGTCAATGTTTCAGGCCAAGACCATTCCTCAGGGCACTTTTGGTCCTGAAGTAGGGTCTCGGCCTGAAATGTCAACTGTTTATTCATTTCCAGAGATGCTGCCTGACCTACTGAACTCCTCCAGGGCATTTTGTGTGTGTTGCTTCATATCTTACAACTGAAATGTACTTGTCTTTATAGCTGAGTTGGGACAACTCTTGAAATCAATTCCTCAGCCAATAAAGGCAAGCATGTCATGTGCCTTCTTCACCATTATCAAGCCGTGCGCCACTTTCAGGGAACTATAGATTTGGACCCCAAGATCCCTCTGCTCAGCAACACTGTTATGAGTCTTGCCATAAACAGTGCACATAAACAGACCCTTTAAATTTGATCTCTTAAATTGCAACACTTCTCATGTTTGGCCAGGTTAAGCTCCATCAACCATTTCTCCTCCTGTATCTGCAACTTATCCATATCACACTGTATCCTTTGGGAGAATTCCACTCTCTACAACACCTCCAATCTTTGTATCATCTCAAACTTACTAACCCACCCATCTGTTCTCATCCAGGTTATCCATATATATCACAAACAACAGGGGTCCAATTATTGATCACAGACCTCCAGTCAGAATAAGTCCCATTGACCACTTCTATGGGCAAACCAATTCAGAATCCAAATGGCCAATTCACTCTGGTTCCCATGCATCTTAATCTTCCTGATGAGCCTCCCATGAGGGACCTTGTCAAATGCTTTATGAAAACGCATGTAGACAACCTCCACAGGTCAACTTTCATCAATCGGGTTAGTAAGAAACGACTCACCCCACACAAGGTCATGCCGAGTGCCTCTAATTAGGCCATGGTTTTCCAATTGTTCATGAATCCCATCCATAGGAACCCGCTCCAGTAACTTCTCTACCACACTGTGAAACTCACCAGTGTATAGTTTCAAAGATTCCATTCTTGAATTAATAGAACAACATTGGCTACCCACTAGTCTGTTGGGGCCTTACCTGTGGCTAGAGAATACATGAAGATATTGGTCAAGGCCCCAGCAATCTATCTCTTGCCTCGCCCAATAATCTTTGATATATCCCATCAGGTCGGGGGGACTTAGCTACCATAATGTTCTTTAAGAGATCCAACACTACATTCTTCATTATCTCGAAATATCCTAGCATAGATTAACATGCTCCACACATCTCCTTGATAAGTACTGACACCACGTGCTCATTTAGGGGCACACCCTCAATTTCATCTGTAAGCACATGTTCCCTCCTTTATCCCTGAGTGGGCATACCTGCCCGTTTGTTGGCTTATACTTTATTAAAGATGTTTGTGTTCTAGCGCCTTCTGATCACAGTTGGGCAAGGGTTGGACTTGGCAGAAGATGGGAAGTTATTGAAGAATGAGAATCATTCCAACTTTCTGTGAGGTCAGAAACTTAACACAGATGGCATCAAACCCGAAACCTTCCCAATGTCCATTGTGGCTGAGGTCATAACACACCAGGACTTTGAGTCAGGTAAAGGGTTCAACACAAAAGTCTGGCCATTTCACTCATGGGTCATCACAGGCTCTGCACCTTGAATGACAGTTTAAGCACAGGAGTTCATGTCTGTAATATTGGGAGTTACCCTGGTGTCTTGAGCAATATCCTGGACACCATATCTCTAACATCTGGACTTCGTCATCATAGTGACTGAGGGAGCTTCGGTGCATTTCTTGCATTAGAACAGTGACTCCATTTCAAAAGTACATTCAATAGTCCAGATACTCCGATTGTCAGAAATCCTGATGTCCCAACATCTGGCTCACACATTAGTCCAGAACGTGCATCCAGAGGGTCCGAGGGTCAGCTGTTATGTGGTTCCGACTGTGAGCTGTTGCGTGGTTGGAAATAGATTTGGAGTTCTGGAATACCGGGGGTCAGGAATGGAGCTGGGCCAGGAGAGTTTATATAATTCTTGCTGCCTTTAAACTAGTCAGGTTCACTGGAAAGATTATTATTCTGCAGTGTAACATGACAAAAAATGAAATAAATTGTGCTTGGGTAACATCCAATAATCAAGAAAATTTGCTAGTGTGGCACTACCAAAGTTTGAATTGGTTTAGTTTATTATTTTTTACTTGGAGATACAGCACAGTAACAGACTCTTCCAGCCCAATGAGCCATTACTGTCACATGGACCAAGATGCAGTAGAAGGCTTTTGTTTGCATGTCATTCAGAGAGGACATCAGAGTACATTGAGATAGTAAGAAGGAAACCAGAATACAGAATACAGTGTTAAGGTTACCCAAGGTGCAGTGCAGGTGGACAAATAAAGTCCAAAGGCCACCACGAGGTAGATTGGAAGATCCAGAGTTAATTTTTTAGCATATGAGAGGTTGTGTTAAGCCTCTGATAACAACATGTTAGAATCTGACTTGGAGCCTTGTGGTACATGAGACTATAAGACATCGGAGTAGAATTGGGCCTTTGGTCCATTAATTCTGCTCTTCCGCTCCATCATGCTGATTTATTATCCCTCTCAAGCCCATTCTTCTGCTTTCTCCATGTAACGTTTGACACCCTGACTAATCAAGAATCTATCAAACTCTGCTTTAAGTATGCCCAGTGACTTGGCCTCCATAGCCGTTCATGGCAATGAATTCCACAGACTCACCACCTTATGGCTAAAGGGACGTCCTTCTATTCTGAGGCGGTGCCCTCTGGTCCCACAATAGGAAATATCCTCCCCACGTCCACTCTATCTCGGCCTTTAAATATCTGATAGCTTTCAATGCAATCCACCGCCCCCCCCCCCAAATTCTTCTAAACTCTGGGCCCAGAGCAACAAATACTCCTCATACGTGAACTCTTTAATTCCCTGAATCCTGCTTGTGAGTCTTCTCTGGACCCTTTTCAATGCCAGCACATCCTTTCTTAGATAAGGCACTCAAACTTTTAATCCTTACATGCTCTCAATCTTCCAAGGATGCTGAGTTATCAGGGTTTTATTTTACTCCATTAACTGTAAAGTAATTGAGGAAATCCTGAAATAGAGTCGAACAATATAGACTGTGTAAAAGTCTCAGCAGGAAGCACCAGAGAAACATTCTGTAAAGATCAATAAACCAATTGTTTGGAATCAAATGACCTTGCCTGGTGTCTCAGGGCTGGGTGTGCCTGCATCTGCACCAACTCCCACCCCGGCATTCCTCCTCTGCCACCCATCCCACACACCTCCTGTGGGGCTCCAGCTTCACCATTCCCACGAGATTTACAAACTTGCTCTCTGCTCCACGTTGACAAATATAGTACTGTTCAAAAGTCTTAGGCAACCTACCTATATATGTGTGCCTAAGGCTTTTGTACAGTTCTGTAAAAGCACGTGGAGACATAACATGTCGGAATTTGGAGCAATAAAAAACAAATTGCTGGAAGAACTCAGTGAGTTGAGCAGCATCCGTGAGGGTAAATGAACAGTCCACATTTCAACCCTAAACACTGACTGTCAATTACTTTTACGAATGCTGCCTGACCCCCTGAGTTCCTCCAACATTTCTTTTGTGTATTTACTTACTTTTGAGTGTGCTGAGCACAGGACTTAAAGGTTCAAAGGTTCATTTATTTTAAAGTATGTATGCAGTATACAACTCTGAGATTCATCTTCTCCAGATAGCCATGAAACAAATAAAAACATGGAAGCCATTCAAAGAGAAACATCAAATCAATCCCCAGCACAAAAAAGTGGCAACGCAATCATCAACCTACACTCCCCCCCAAATCCCCCTCCCATGCACAGGAAAAACTAACAAAATGCAACAAGAATATCAATCCCCAAAACCCCCCCTCCCCTTGCACAAAAAAAAATGAGAAAGAACGGGCAAAAACACAGAATATAAAAACCATAAGACTGAAAAAGTCCACAGTCCATAAACACAGAACCTCAGTAACACCCTCTGACATCATCAAAAGAGAGAGACACCACTTGAAAACAAAGTTTCACCCTCCGGCAACAGGGAGCTGCCACAAGGCAATAGGCCACCACACATTCCTTCTCTGGCAGCAAAGGGATCAAAAGGCCTGCAGAACACTTGCTCACCTTCCACATTTGCCTCGATGTTTCAGTCTTCCTCGATGCTTCAATCGGTGAAATGAAGTCAAACGACAGTTCACTTCCCATATCTGCATTTCTTGTGGGCGTTCCAGCTCGTGCTCGCTTCCTGAAATTTTCTCAGAGAAAGCTAAGGGCTCAATTAATCTCCAAACTGTAAATGGCAGGCTCTAACAGTTCCAGAAACATGTTTAAGACAAACAGCAGATGTAAATGAAGTGTACTTCTTGTGCAGTTACTCTGCACCCTTGAATATTACGGAAGATCGGAGAAGGGTGAAGAATGCTGTCAGATTCCAACCACTCAGTTTGTGCCTCTGCCCTATGTTAATCGACTTTAAAGTGTGTAGCCCCCCTGGCCACCCTCAGGGTCGCTCGGCTCGCTGTCGTTCTGATGCTCTGTCCGCCAGAGAAAGCAGGATCTCCCAGTGGCCATACATTTTAATTCCACGTCCCATTCCCATTCTGACATGTCTATCCACGGCCTCCTCTACTGTAAAGATGAAGCCACACTCAGGTTGGAGGAACAACACCTTATATTCCGTCTGGGTAGCCTCCAACCTGATGGCATGAACATTGACTTCTCTAACTTCCTCTAATGCCCCACCTCCCCCTCGTACCCCATCCGTTATTTATTTATATACACACATTCTTTCGCTCTCTCTCCTTTTTCTCCCTCTGTCCCTCTGACTATACACCTTGCCCATCCTCTGGGTTTTCCCTCCCTCCCCCTTTTCTTTCTCCCTGTGCCTCCTGTCCTATGATCCTCTCATATCCCTTTTGCCAATCAACTGTCCCGCTCTTGGCTCCGTCCCTCCCCCTCCTGTCTTCTCCTATCATTTTGGATCTCCCCCTCCCACTTTCAAATCTCTTACTAGCTCTTCTTTCTGTTAGTCCTGATGAAGGGTCTCGGCCCGAAACGTCGACAGTACCTCTTCCTAGAGATGCTGCCTGGCCTGCTGCGTTCACCTGCAACTTTGATGTGTGTTGCTTGAATTTCCAGCATCTGCAGAATTCCTCGTGTTTGCATAATTATAACATATAGTTACAACAGTGCAAAGCAATACCGTAATTTGATAAAGAACAGACCATGGACACGGTTAAAAAAAAAGTCTCGAAGTCTCTCGAAAGTCCCATCGTCTCACGCAGATGGTAGAAGGGAGAAACTCTCCCTGCCATGAGCTTCCAGCGCCGCAAACTTGCTGATGCAACACCCTGGAAGCACCCGACCACAGCCGACTCTTGAGTCCGTCCGAAAACTTTGAGCCTTCGGCCAGCCCTCCGACACCAAGCATTGAGCACTATCTCTGCCGAGTGCTTCGATCCCGATCCCGGCCCCGGCAACAGGCAATAGGCAAAGCCGAGGATTTGGGCCTTCCCCTCCAGAGATTCTCGATCGCACAGTAGCAGCGGCAGCGAAGCGGGCATTTCAGAAGTTTCTCCAGATGTTCCTCCATGCTTCTCATATCTGTCTCCACCAAATCAGGATTGTGCACAGCCCCTACTTAACAAATACGATATCATTTCAGAGTGGCCGTGCTCTCTGCGTCGCGCCACCATCTTCTCCTCCCCTCCCTATTGTGAATCCTCAACTCTCATTTGCTGCTCAACAGGTTGTATTGGCTCTACTTCAAAACTATTTGCTGTCCTTGCTACTGCGAGGTTGGGGACGTTCAATTTGGTAGTAATATTCATCCTCACTGTCGCTGGCTGGCTCACTCTCCTTCCTTTCATCAGAACATAAGAAATAGGAGCAGGAGTAGGCCATCTGGCACATCAAGCCGGCTCCACCATTCAATAAGATCATGGCTGATCTGGCCATGGACTCATCTCCACCTACCTGCCTTTTCCCCATAATCCTTAATTCTCCTACTATGCAAAAATCTATCCAACCTTGTCTTAAATATAGTTACTCAGGTAGCCTCCATTGTTTCATTGGGCAAAGAATTCCACAGATTCACCACTCTCTGGGAAAAGTAGCTCCTCCTTATCTCCGTCCTAAATCTACTCCCCTGAATCTTAAGGCTATGTCCTCTAGTTCTAGTCTCATGTACCAGTGGAATCAATTTTCCTGTCTCTATCCTATCTATCCCTTTCATAATTTTATACATTACTATAAGATCTCCTTTCATTCTTCTGGATTCCAGTGAGTACAGTCCCAGGTGACTCAATCTGTCCTTGTAGTCTAACCCCCTCATCTCTGGAATCAAAGGAATCTTTAGGTGGATGATCCCTGGTGCTCCGTTTTGGCAGACACATAGAACATAGAACATAGAACAGTACAGCACAGTACAGGCCCTTTGGCCCACAATGTTGTGCCGACCCTTAAACCCTGCCTCCCGTATAACCCCCCCCCACCTTAAATTCCTCCATATACCTGTCTAGTAGTCTCTTAAACTTCACGAGTGTATCTGCCTCCACCACTGACTCAGGCAGTGCATTCCATGCACCAACCACTCTCTTAGTAAAAAACTTCCTGTAATATCCCCCTTGAACTTCCCACCCCTTACTTTAAAGCCATGTCCTCTTGTATTGAGCAGTGGGGCCCTGGGGAAGAGGCACTGGCTATCCACTCTATCTATTCCTCTTATCATCTTGTACACCTCTATCATGTCTCCTCTCATCCTCCTTCTCTCCAAAGAGTAAACCCCTAGCTCCCTTAATCTCTGATCATAATGCATACTCTCTAAACCAGGCAGCATCCTGGTAAATCTCCTCTGTACCCTTTCCAATGCTTCCACATCCTTCCCATAGTGAGGCGACCAGAACTGGACACAGTATTCCAAGTGTGGCCTAACCAGAGTTTTATAGAGCTGCATCATTACATCGTGACTCTTAAACTCTATCCCTCGACTTATGAAAGCTAACACCCCATAAGCTTTCTTAACTACCCTATCTACCTGTGAGGCAACTTTCAGGGATCTGTGGACATGTACCCCCAGATCCCTCTGCTCATCCACACTACCAAGTATCCTGCCATTTACTTTGTACTCTGCCTTGGAGTTTGTCCTTCCAAAGTGTACCACCTCACACTTCTCCGGGTTGAACTCCATCTGCCACTTCTCAGCCTGCTCCTGCATCCTATCAATGTCTCTCTGCAATCTTCGACAATTCCCTACACTATCTACAACACCACCAACCTTTGTGTCATCTGCAAACTTGTCACCCTTCTATCCCCACATCCAGGTCGTTAATAAAAATCACAAAAAGTAGAGGTCCCGGAACAGATCCTTGTGGGACACCACTAGTCACAATCCTCCAATCTGAATGTACTCCCTCCACCACCACTCTCTGCCTTCTGCAGGCAAGCCAATTCTGAATCCACCTGGCCAAACTTCCCTGGATCCCATGCCTTCTGACTTTCTGAATAAGCCTACCATGTGGAACCTTGTCAAATGCCTTACTAAAATCCATATAGATCACATCCACTAAGCACTACCCTCATCTATATGCCTGGTCACCTCCTCTATCAGGCTTGTTAGACACGATCTGCCCTTCACAAAGCCATGCTGATTGTCCCTGATCAGACCATGATTCTCTAAATGCCCATAGATCCTATCTCTAGGAATCTTTTCCAACAGCTTTCCCACCACAGACGTAAGGGTTACTGGTCTATAATTACCCGGACTATCCCTACTACCTTTTTTGAACAAGGGGACAACATTCGCCTCCCTCCAATCCTCCGGTACCATTCCCATGGACAACGAGGACATAAAGATCCTAGCCAGAGGCTCAGCAATCTCTTCCCTCACCTCGTGGAGCAGCCTGGAGAATATTCCGTCAGGCCCCGGGGATTTATCTGTCCTAATGTATTTTAACAACTCCAACACCTCCTCTTCCTTAATATCAACATGCTCCAGAACATCAACCTCACTCATATTGTCCTCACCATCATCAACACCCTTGCTTTGTTGTGGCACTCATTTGTGGTTCAACATCCAAAGGCAGGCGTTCACGTGGCATGAGAAGTTTGCAATGTAGTACTCTGGACCTTCCTTTTCCTTGTTCAGGTTTTACTTCCTAGGTTGGCACATCCTCCCCAACCTTTCGTACAACAATATGGATGCAGTCCTCCCAATAGTTTCAAGCCTTTCCTGGGCCCCCGCGGGGTGTCAGATTCTTTACTAGGACACGATTCCAGGTTGTAGCCCTATAAATCTCACTCAGCTGTCATAATTTCTCTTATCTCTCCCCAGACCTTTTGCAATCTAAACGGGCTTCTTGCACACCTCTTTTCCATCTTTCCAAGTATTCACGGTGGGTTTCAGGACTTTTGTCAGTGTTCAAGCTAAAGAACATATCTGTGGTCAGTCTTGGCAATCTACCAAAGAGAAAGTAGAGCAAATAGAATCCTTTTACAGTACTTCTGACCTTGCACAGTCGTAAGTATAGACCATTTTATTCAATGACTCTTTCCAATTTTCTTTTTGACTTTCTGCTTGTGTTTTCAACATTTGCTGAAGGGTCGGGCTGAACCTCTGAACTTGTCCATTTCCCTGGGGGTGGTACGGTATAATTCTTGATCCTGCCTCGCCACTACGTTTTCTCAGTTGCATGATGAGTTGCTTCTCAAATTCAGCCCGTTGGTCATGGTGTATTTGTGACGGGAACCCAAACTTCAGGGCAAAGACATTGAAAAGACAGTCAGCGACAGTTTTTCCTGACTTCGAGGTTGTGGCATATGCCTGTGCAAATTGTGTAAAATGGTCAGTAATCACCAGAATGTACTTGCATCCACCCTTGCACGCCCAAGTGAAGAAAGTCAGCTGACACAAGTTCAAATGGCTACGTTGTCATGATGCTCTTGAGTGGTGCCCTCATTCCCTGACACAGCTTCTTTTGCCTGAGACAGGTATAGATTCTGAGTACATGGTGCTCAATGTCCCTCTGCATGTGGGGCCAGAAAAATCTTTCTCTTACCAGAGCTGTTGTGTGAGCAACACCTTGGTGCCCCTTTTTATCATGTAGCTCTTTCGGGACTGCACACTTGAAGTTCTCAGGTAGCTCGAGTTGTGTTTGTTGGGTAGTTTTCTGATGAAGGATGCAATCCTCATCCAATACTAATTTATCCCACTCTCACAGAAAGCACCTGGTTCGCTTGCTTAACATCTGCATTTGTTGAAAAGTAGGTTTCAAACCTCAGCATACAAGGTCGATTACCGTTTTGATGTCTCCATCCTTTTCCTGTCTTGCCGGATCTCTCTCCTGGACGGTGGTGGAACAGACGTGTTCACTGAGTCAACATTTACTGTGTCTAACGGTACAGATACTGCCATGGACCGGGTATGTCTGCATTATGCTGCACTTCAATGACCTGGACTGTGGCTCCCACTGAATCGGACAAGGTGCCTTCCATGCACTCACTCAGAGTCGTTTCCATGGTGACCAACATTCGGGACAAAAAGTCAGCATCGACATTTTCTTTTCCTGAGCGATAATGGATGGTGAAGTAGAAACCGGCCAGTTCAGTAATCCATCTATATACAATTGCATTCGATTTTGCTGAAGTCAGATCATACGTGAGGTTGCTGTCACTGTAAACTGTGAATATTGAGGCACATTACAGGTAATCCCTAAATTTTTCAGTAACTTCCCATTTCAAGGCGAGGAATTCCAATTTCCCACTGTGTGAGCCATAGTTTTTTTCTGCATTCATCAATGTTCGTGAACCATATGTCATTACTCTCAATTTACCATCTTGCTTTTGATACAGGACTGCTCCCAACCCCTGATTGGAGGCATCAATGTGGAGAATGAGTGGCTGTGCAAAGTCTGGGAACCCCAGAACAGGTGGCTGTACCAGGGAGTCAATCAACTTCTCCGAAGTTTCTTGATGCGTCTCTGTCCACCTGATTGATTTGCGAGAAGTCACACAGCTCCTCTTCTTATTTCTCTTTCTGATGCTGCCCCAACTGAGCTGGTTTTAACATAGAAACATAGAAATGTTTCAAATGTTTTTTTGGTTACTCTCGTCTCTGCTTTTTAACAGGTCATAGAGGGGGGTCACGATTCAAGAAAAATCTTTAATGTACTGCCCATAGTAGTTTAATAGATGCAGAATCTTTCTCAGTTCTACGACTGTGCCTGGCCTCTTCTCTTTTGGCACTGTTACTGCCAGGGTGTCTGCAGGATCCATCTGATTTCCCCTGCCTACACAATTCTGCCCAGGTTATGAACCTCGTCCTTAAAGAGCCCACACTGCTCGGTTTAAGTTGCATTCCCTGTGCCCGCATTTGCTGTAGCACTCTTCCCCTTCTCTCATCAAAGGTCTTAGAGAACACCAGCGTGTCATCCATGGTACACAGACTCGTCTCTTAATCCTTCAAGGCACTCTTCCATGAAACGTTGGTAGGCTGCAGGCGCATTCATGAGTCCAAAGGAGATTAAAAACCACTCATCCAAGCCCCAGGGGGTCATGAACGCCGTTAATGGCTTGCTTTCCTTCATCATGAATCCTTGGTGGTATGGTCAAGTAACAGGGACCAGCATTACCGCCTAAGCTGTCTGCACTGGTGGAATGGGCTGGCTGTCACGAATAGTTTTCTTATCAGGTTGAGAGTTAAAGGGCAAAAGTTTAGGGGTAACATGAGGGGGAACTTCTTTACTCAGACAATGGTGGCTGTGTGGAATGAGCTTCCAGCAGAAGTGGTTGAGGCAGGTTCGATGTTGTCATTTAAAGTTAAATTGGATAGATATATGGACAGGAAAGGAATGGAGGGTTTTGGGCTGAGTGCAGGTCGGTGGGACTAGGTGAGAGTAAGAGTTTGGCACGGACTAGAAGGGCCGAGGTGGCCTCTTTCTGTGCTGTAATTGTTATATGGTTATATGGTTATAGGTCCCTATAATCAATACAGAGACGAAGGTTTCCATCTTTCTTTCTAACACACATGATTGGCGAGGCGCAAGGAGAGTTAGATTTCTCGATCCGTGATCCTGTGGATGATTAAGTCATGCAAGTAATCCTTCATTTTGTTGTAGAGGGTTTTTGGAACTGAAATATAAGAGCAGGCAACCGGTTCATCAGCTTTGAGAGAGATACTCAGCTGCAACTCTTTGATACATCCAATGTCATTGTCTAATTTTGAGAAAGAACGACATTCTTCTCATAGCATCTGCTTCACAATCTGCTGCTGTTGTATATTTAGGTGGCTCACATCGACTGGGGTATCGGATAAATCAGAGTCGAGTTCACCCATATCATCCTCTATTTGGTGTCAAGTGGCTGGGTCGAATATGGCACCTTCTTGCACAGTGATAGGCACAGGGATTTAACCGTTTGTACTGTCCCGAGCACTGTCTTCTCAGCAAGGACGATGCCATGGTCTGTTCTGTTGTGCACACTAGTAACTATGTATGGATGTGCACCCCTCTGGAGTGTTGCAAGTTTTTCACACAGTTCAAGGCTTCTGGTTCAAAGAGCATTATTTTGTCTTCTCTAACAAATGGAGGCTGTACATAGCATTGAATTTGCGTTGTTGTATATTCTGGTACGTTAACTCTCTCCTTTGTCGTTTTTACTCAATGCTCACTGGGACTGTCAATGTTAATCAGATTGATAAATGCCTTGATTTTGCTTCTCTTAAGGCTGGGAATTCAGCTCTTACTACTTCATACAACATTCTCCCTTCCTGTCTTCCTTCGTCACTCTCCCTTATCATCTGTTCAATCATGTTGAATCCAATGATGGGATGGGATAGAGGTCTGCCTTTGTAGTACGTCTAACAAAAAGGGGGAGACAAATATAACATAAATGTTGTCATGTCCATGCATCGATCACTTCATGGTGAATGAGTACAGCGTGTACTGCCCCTCCCTCGGCATTCTGGCAGGCATGAGCAATCGATCGCGTGCTGAAGATTGAATGCAAGCCCTTACAAGTCAATGGCAGACTCGGTCCTCAATACTATAAGAGAATACCTTGCACGCACAGAATATCGTCCTTACTCATTTGGAGAAGAAGGATGCTTGTGTCAGAATGCTGTTCTTGGACTACAGTCAGCATTCAACACCATTGTTCCATCCAGGCTCGACAAGAAGCTCAGAGACCTCGGCCTTGACCCTGTCTTGTGCAGCTGGATCCTGGACTTCCTGTCAGATCACCAGCATGTTGTAAGGGTGGGCTCCCTCACCTCCAACCCTCTGACTCTCAATACAGGAGCCCCTCAGGGTTGCATACTGAGTCCCCTCCTTTACTCCCTGTGTACCCATGACTGTTTTGCCACCCACAGCTCCAATCTGCTAATTAAATTTGCTGACAACACTACATTGATTGGCCTTATCTCAAACAATAATGAGGTGGCCTACAGGGAAGAAGTCATCTCCCTGACACAATGGTGTCAAGAAAACAACCTCTCCCTTAATGTCGCCAAAACAAAGGAGCTGGTTGTGGATTACGGGAGGAGTGGAGATGGGCTAACCCCTATTGACAATGGATCTGGGGTTGAGAGGATAACCAGCTTCAAGTTCCTTGACATCCACATCACCGAGGACCTCACATGGTCTGTACACACCAGCTGTGTGGTGAAAAAGGCACAACAGCACCACTTTCACCTCAGACGGTTGAGGGAGTTTGGTATGGGCACCCAAATCCTAAGAACTTTCTACAGGGGCACAATTGAGAGCATCCTGATTGGCTGCATCACTGCCTGGTATGGGAACTGTACCTCCCTTGATCACAGGACTCTGCAGAGAGTGGTGCGGACAGCCCAGCGCATCTGTAGGTGTGATCTTCCTATTATTCAGGACATTTACAAGGACAGGTATGTGAAAATGGCCCGTAGGATCATGGGGACCCTTGTCATCCCAACCACAATCTATTCCAGCTGCTACCATCCGGGAAGTGGTACTGTAGCATAAAAGCCAGGACCAACAGGCTCCGGGACAGCTTCTTCCACCAGGCCATCAGACTGATGAACTCACGCTGATTTGAGTGTACTCTATGTTACATTGACTGTTCTATTTATTATAAATTACTATGATTGCACATGGCACATTTAGTCAGAGACATAACATAAATATTTTTACACCTCATGTATGTGAATGTAAAAAATAAAATCAATTCTATTCTCAAAATTTTCAACTAAACACATTTGCATGTTTTTAAAGTAACAGCCGTTTTTTGTTCAACAGGAAATGATATTCACACTAAATAAATTATTTTAACTCTTTTTAAAAATTATTTGAATAATTATTTACAACTGAATTGAACATATTTCAAGCTTGTCACACAACATTAGCACAAAAGAAGAAGTATAAGTTAGGATGGTGTAAAAGGAGAAGAAAACAGAATGAAGAATATCCTGTTATAGATATAGGGGAAGTGCAGTACAAATAGACAGGTAAAGTACATGGGTCACGACAAGATAAACTGAGAGATCGAGAGTTCGTCATTATTGTACAAGAAGTCAGCTTAAGAAGCTGTCCTTGAACCTTGCGGTACATGTTCTCAAGATTTTGTATCTTTTGGTAAATTGGGAAATCGGTTTATTATTGTTACATGTACTGAGGTCATAAAGTTTGTCTTGCATACAGTCCATACCGAAAACCACTGTAAGTGTGCAACACAAAAGACAATACAGACAGAAAATAGAAACATGGCTCCTACAGAGGGGGCAGGAGAGAGAATGTCCGGGTTGGGAGGGATCTTTCATTATGTTGGCTGTTTTCCTGAGGCAACAGGAAGTGTGGATAGAGTCAATGGATGGAAGACTGATTTCCGTGATGGAAATGGGCTGCATTCACAACCAAGCAATTTCTTTTGGTCTTGGGCAATAGCAAACAATGGTAGTCAGCGGGTTAGGTTCTATTGGGCTGATGATGAATGACGGTTTGGCGACTTTGGGAAATGTTTGCTTGGAATCCTTTTATTTCCTGCTCCCTAATATTTTTAATTCAACTCTGAATTGGGTCACTTGGGCTGAAACAATTTGTAACAATCAAGGGGAGCAGTGGAGAAATCTTCCCTCAGTACACATCCCCCTCTGTGACCCATGGAGAGTTACAAAATGAATGAGCTTTTGCATCCAGGCCAGGGGAATCCCATTGAAAATTTGTATGTCAGCTGCCTGGTCCCCAACCTGGAATATTGGGCTGTCACTTAGGAAGCAGGTCAGACACTGCCCCCTCAAGGTCAGTTGGAGTAAATGTAGGAGACTGTCTTATTAGAAATGTAATGAAAATAATTGTAAAGATCCCACCATTGCGACTCCCACCCTCACCCACACATAATTACTGTAGTCCAATGGCACATTTTCAGCAGGTAAAACTCAAAGAATTATCTGCAGATGCACTAAGTCTGAAATAAAAGTGTAGTATTCTAGGTGCAGCAACACAGATCACAAAGCGCTGCCAGGGGTGATTAGAACAGCTCAGCACGTCACTGGGACTCAACTACCGGACCTGGAGACAATCTACAGCTCTCAATGGCTTTCCTGCAACATCAGTAAAAACCCATCCCATCCCGCACATTGTCTGTTCAATCTCCTGCCATCTGGTAGGAGATACAGACACATCTCTGCCAACACTGAAAAACAGCTTCTGCCCAAGGGCAGTTGAGCAGCTGAATAAGGCTACACCCTGGCTTGCCAACGGCCTTTGAGTGTTATGGACCATCAAAGTTGCATGTAAATACAGGACTTTTTAAAATTAAGCCATACTGCCTGCATAGCAAATATCTGGAGTAGCACCGCAACCTTATTGTCTAGAGCAATGACAATGAAGTTCTATTTTATTCTAAAAAACAACTTCTGGAACTACTCGGAAGCATATAGAATGTGGAGAAAAAGTTAGTGTTTAATTAGAGGGGGTTCTGCCAGAAGGTGTCTGACATGAAACATTAATATGAGTGGCATGGTAGCGTAGTGCTTCGTGTAATGCTTTACAGCACCAGCTGTAATATCAGGGTTCAATTCTGGCCGCTG
Source organism: Mobula hypostoma (assembly GCF_963921235.1). Lineage (NCBI taxonomy): Eukaryota > Metazoa > Chordata > Chondrichthyes > Myliobatiformes > Myliobatidae > Mobula > Mobula hypostoma. Next base: position 176,890,974 of record NC_086098.1, read on the forward strand.
CAAGAAGCTTCTGTGTTCTCCCCATGACCATGTAGGTATCCTCCCGGTGTTCCTGTTTCTCCCACATTCCAAAGACGTACAGAGTAAGATTAGTAAATTGTGGGCATGCTGAGCCAGGAACATGATAACTCTTGTGGGTTACCCCCAGCTCATCTTGGTCTGTGTTGGTACTTGGCACAAACAACACATGTATGTTCCAAACTTGCAATGCACAAGTGACAAATAAAGCTAACATGTTACATTTTTAATGTATTTGACTGTTTCACTTTCCACAGAGCAACAAACAAGATGGAGGAACACAATGGGTCAACCTCAGCAAGACATACATGCAAACCCTATTTTATACTCAACCTTTGAGAAAGACCCAAGCTCTGACGTTGCCCTCATTACACCAGAGGGCCATTTTTCAGCTGTTTTGTAGGTTAAGAATTCCAATTTGGTAACATCAATACCCTTGAAAGTCCTACATAAAGTAGTGCATATGGCCCAGTCCATCATGGGTAAAGCCCATCCCATCATTGAGCAATTTTTGCAGGAAAGTAGCATCCATTGTCAGGGGCGCCCCACCACCCAAGACATGCTCTCTTCTCGTGGCTGCCATCAGGAAGAAGGTACAGGAGCATCAAAACTCACACCACCAGGTTCAGGAACAGTTATTACCCCTCAACCATACCATCAGGCTCTTGAACCTAGCTTCACTCAACTTCACTTGCCTCATCATTGACACATTCCCACAATCTATGGACTCACTTTCAAGGACTCTTCAAGTCATGTTCTCAATACTTATTGCTAATTTATTTATCACTATTAGTTCTTCCTTTTTGTATTTGCACAGATTGTTGCTTTTTGCACACTAGTTGAATGCCCAAGTTGGGTGGTCTTTCGTTGATTCTGTTATGATTATTATTCTATGGATTTATTGAGTATGCCCACAAGAAAATGCACCTCAGGGTTGTATATGGTGACATACACACACACACATACACTTTGATAATAAATTTAATTTGAACTTTGAACTTTATACCATGTGCCAGTCTCCTCTAGGACTTGAATTGACAAGCTCATGGCTCTCTTATGTTTCTCAACCCAAAGAATTGCCTCCCCAGTTATCCCCACAGAGGTTGTCTGACCTGCTGAGTTCCTCCAGCAACTTGGGTGTGACCCACATTCCAAAATCTGCACTCTCTTATGTCACTCTTTCCACAGATGCTGCTTGATCTGATGAGTGTATCCAGAATCTTCCAACCACAAGAGATGCTGGAAATCCAGAGCAACACATAGGAAACGCTGGAGGAAATCAGCAGGTCCGGCAGCTTCTAAGGAGCGAAATAAAGGGTTGACATTTTTGGCCGAGAAACTTCATCCGTATACAAAATGAGATAGATGAACTTGCAGCACAATTACAAATTGGCAGGTATGATGTTGTAGGCATCACTGAATAATGGCTGAAAGATTATAGCTAAGAGCTTAATGTCCAAGGATACACATTGTATTGAAAGGATAGGCAGGAAGGCAGAGGGGGCGGTGTCCTGTTGGTAAAAATGAAATCAAATCAGTAGAAAGAGGTGACATAGGGTCAGAAGGTGTTGAATCGCTGTGGACAGAGCTAAGGAACTGCAAGGGTAAACAGACCCTAATGGGAATTTTATACAGGCCCTAAAACAGTACCTGATCTACAAATTACAATGGGGGATAGAAAATGCATGCGGAAGGGGCAATGCTACAAAAGACATGGGGAAAATCAATATGCAGGTAGATTGGAAAAATCATGTTGGTGTTGGATTACAGGAGGGGGTATTTCTAGAGTGCCTACAAGATGGCTTTTTAGAGCACATTGTGGTTGAGCCCACTAGAGGATCATTTATTCTGGATTGGGTGTTGTGCAATGAAACAGAATTGATTAGAACCTTAAGTTAGCAGAATCCTTAGGGGCAAATAATCATAATGAAAACAAGTTCACCCTGAAATTTGAACAGGAGAAGCTAAAGTTAGATGTATCAGTATTACACTGGAGTAAAGAAAATTACAGAGGCATGAGAGAAGAGATGGCCAGAATTGATTGGAAAAGAACACTGGCAGGGATGATGGCAGAGCAGCAATGGCTAAAATTTCTGGAAGCAATTCAGAAGGCAGAGGATATATACATCCTGAAGAGGAAGAAGTATTCTAAAGGAAAGATGACTAACAAGGGAAGTCAAAGACAACATAAAAGCTAAAAAGAGGGCATATAATAGAGTTAAAATTAGTAGGAAGATAGCGGGTTGGGAAGCTTTCAAAAACCAACAGAAGGCAACTAATAAAGTTATTAGGAAGGTAAAAATAGAATACAAAAGTAAGCTATCCAGTAATATTAAAGAGGATACCAAAAGTTTCTTCAGATACAATGTAAAAAAGAGGCAAGAGTGGATATCAGACCACTGGAAAACGATGCTGGAGAGGTAGTAATGAAGGACAACAAAATGGTGGACAAACTGAATAAATATTTTGCTTCCGTCTTCACTTTGGAAGACACTAGCAGTATAATGGAAGTTCCAGGTGTCAGGGGGCATGAAGTGTGTGAATTTACCATTACTAGAAAGAAGGTTCTTGGGAAACTGAAAGGTCTGAACGTAGATAAGTCACCTGGACCAGGTGGTGTACACCCCAGAGTTCTGAAAGAAGTGGCTGAAGAGATCATGGAGGCATTAGCAATGATCATTCAAGAATCACTAGATTCTGGAATGGTTCCAGAAGAATAGAAAATTGCAAATGACACTCCACTTTTCAACAAGAAAGAGAGGCAGAAGAAAGGGAATTATAGACCAGTTAGTCTGACCTCAGTGGATAGGATTATTAAGGACAAAGCGTTAGGGTACTTGGAGACACATGATAAAATAAGCTGTAGTCAGCATGGTTTCATCAAGGGAAAATCATGCCTGACTAATCTGTTGGAATTCTTTAAAGAAATAACACGTAAGATGGACTAAGGAGAATTAGTTGATGTTGTGTACTGATGTTCAGTTCAGGTTGATATTCTGATATTCAGAAGGCCTTTGGCAAGGTACCACACATGAGGCTGCTAAACAAGCGATGAGCCCCTGGTATTACAGGAAAGATTCTAGCATGGATAAAGCAGTAGCTGATTAGCAGGAGGAAAAGAGTGGGAATGAAGGGAGCCTTTACTGGCTGGCTGCCGGTGACTAGTGGTGTTCCACAGTGTTCTGTGTTGGGACTGATTCTTTTCATGTTTTATGTCAACGATTTGGATGATGAAATTGATGTCTTTGTTGCAAAGTTTGCAGATGATATGAAGATAGGTGGAGGGACAGGCAATTTTGAGGAAGTAGAGTGGTTACTGAAGGACTTAGACGGATTAGGAAAATAGGCAGAAAAAAAGCAGATGGAATACAGTTTTGGGAAGTGTATGATCATACATTTTGCTAGAAGAAATGAAAGGGTTGACTATTTTCTAAATAGAAAGAAAATACAAAAACCTGAGGTGCAAATGGACTTGGGAGTCCTTGTGCAGGATTCCCTAAGGGTTAATTTACAGGTTGAGTCTGTGGTGAGGAAGACAAATGCAATGTTAGCATTCATTTCAAGAGGACTGGAAAATAAAACACCAATTGTGGTTGGAAGCACCCACGTAGGATACCACGGAGGAAGTGTGGATGCAGAGTAGGGTTACAAGTGCATTTAAGGAAATGGGGTTTTAAACTCCCTATACTGACTATCTTGCTGGCAAACATGCAGTCTCTGGTGAGTGAAATCAATGACCTCAGAGCTAGGGTGCTGAATCAGAGGGACATTAGGACCACATGTGTCCTTTGTTTCACAGAATCCTGGTTAACCCCTTCAGTACCAGATGCAGCAATTCAGATTGATGGGTTTACTATACACCGCCAGAATAGATCTATAGAGTCTCTCAAAAGCAGAGGTGGAGGAGTATGCCTCATGATCAACTCTTCTTGCTGCACAAATATATCAGTGCTCTCCCAATTCTCCTCACCAGACGTGGAATATCTAGCAGTAAAGTGCTATCATTTTGGTAGCAGTACACATTCTACCTCAGGTCAATGTCAATCAGGCTTTAGATGATCTGTGCAATGGGATCAACATGCACGAAACAGCACACCTTAATGCCTTCACCATTGTTTTTGGAGAACTTAACCAGGGCAGTCTGAAAAAATCACGAAGCAATTACCATCAACAGATCACTTGCAATACCAGAGGAAACAACACATTGGACCATTGCTATGCCACCATCAAGAATGCCTACCGTACTATTCCATGCCCTCACTTCGGGAAGTCTGATCACCTGGCTGTACTTCTACTCCCTGAGTGTAGGCAGAGACTGAAGACTGCAGCACCAGCAGTGAGGACCAAGAAGATATGGACAAGGGAAGCACAGGAGCGCCTACAGGACTGCTTTGAACCAGTGGGCTGGATTGTATTCAGGGATTCATCTTCGAACCTGAATGAGTATGCCGCAGTTGTTACCGACTTTTTTAAAACCTGTGTGGATGAGTGTGTGCCTACAAAGACATTCCCAAACCAAAAGCCGTGGATGAACCAGGAGACATGTCATCTGCTGAAGGCTAGATCTGTGGTATTCAGGTCTGGCGACCCAGGCCTATACCAGAAAACCAGGTATGATTTGCGGAGGACTATTTCAAGGGTGAAGAGACAATTTCACATGAGGTTAGAGGTGACATCGGATGCACGCGACTCTGGCAGGGTTCCTACAAAGAGAAATCCAATACCATGAATGGCAGCGATGCTTCACTATCGGATGAACTCAATGCCTTCTGTGCACGCTTTGAAAGGGACAGCACAACTACAGCTGTGAAGATCCCTGCTGCACCTGATGACCCTGTGATCTCTGTCTCAGAGGCTGATGTTAGACTGTCTTTAAAGACAGTGAACCTTCGCAAGGTAGAAGGTCCAGATGGAGTACCTGGTAAGGCTCTGAAAACCTGTGCCACCCAACTAGTGAGAGTATTCAAGGACATATTCAACCTCTCACTGCTACGGGCGGAAGTTCCGACTTACTTTAAAAGGGCAACAATTATACCAGTGCCTAAGAAGAATAACGTGAGCGGCCTTTATGACTATCGCCTGGTAGCACTCACATCGACAGCGATGAAATGCTTTGAGAGGTTGGTCATGACTAGACTGAACTCCTGCCTCAGCAAGGAGCTGGACCCATTGCAGTTTGCCTAGCACCACAATAGGTCAATGGCAGACGCAATCTCAATGGCTCTTCACACGGCTTTAGACCACCTAGACAACACAAACACCTATATCAGGATGCTGTTCATCAACTATAGCTCAGCATTTAATACCATCATTCCCACAATCCTGATTGAGAAGTTACAGTACCTCACTCAGCCTCGACTTCCCAACCGAAAGACCACAATCTGTGCAGGTTGGTGATAACACATCCTCCTCTCTGAAGATCAACACTGGCGCACCTCAGGGGTGTGTGCTTAGCCCACTGCTCTACTCTCTGTATACACATGACTGTGTGGATAGGCATAGCTCAAATACCATCTACAGATTTGCGGACAATACAACCATTGTTGATAGAATATCAGCTGGTGACGAGAGGGCGTACAGGAGTGAGATATGCCAACTAGTGGAGTGGTGCCACAGCAACAACCTGGCACTCAACGTCAGGATCAGAAGAGGAGAGAGTGAGCAGTTTCAAGTTCCTGAGTGTCAAGATCTCTGAGGATCTAACCTGGTCCTAACATATCGATGTAGTTATAAAGAAGGCAAGACAGTGGCCATACTTCATTAGGAGTTTGAAGAGATTTGGCATTAAAACAAATACATTCAAAAACTCCTATGGACGTACTGTGGAGAGCATTCTGACAGGCTGCATCACTGTCTGGTATGGAGGGGCTACTGCACAGGACCGAAAGAAGCTGCAGAAGGTTGTAAATCTAGTCAGCTCCATCTTGGGTACTAGCCTACAAAGTACCCAGGACATCTTCAGGGAGAGGTGTCTCAGAAAGGCAGTGTCCATTATTAAGGACCGCCAGCAGCCAGGGCATGCCCTTTTCTCACTGTTACCATCAGGTAGGAGGTACAGAAGCCTGAAGGCACACACTCAGCGAATCAGGAACAGCTTCTTCCCTCTGCCATCCGATTCCTAAATGGACATTGAACCCTTGGACACTACCTCACTTTTTAAAATCTACAGTACTCCTGTTTTTTGCACGTTTTTAATCTATTCAATATACATATACTGTAATTGATTTACTTATTTTTTTCTCTTCTATATTATGTATTGCATTGAACTGCTGCTGCTAAGTTAACAAATTTCACATCGCATGTCGGTGTTAATAAACTTGATTCTGATTCTGATTCTAAAAGCAAGGATGTAATGTTGAAACTTCATACTGGTGAGTTCTCATTTGGGGTATTGTGAGCAGGTTTGGGTCCCTTATCTTAGAAAGGATGTGCTGAAATTGGAGAGAGTTCAAAGGAAGTTCATGAAAATGATTCCAGAATTAAATGGCTTGTTATATGAAGAGCATTTGATGGCTCTGGGCTTGTATTCACTAGAATTCAGAAAAATGAGGGGTTGATTGGGGAAAGTCCTTGATAGAGTGGATGCAGAGAGGATGTTTCCTATGGTGGTAGTGTCTAAGACCAGAGGATACAGCCTCAGAATAGAGGGGCGTCCTTATAGAACAGAGATGAGGAGGAATTTCTTAAGGCAGAGAGTAGTGAAGCTGTGGAATTCTTTGCCACAGGCAGCTGTGGAGGACAAGTCTTTACGTATATAGAAGTAGGTAGATTCTTGATTGATCATGGCATGAAGGGATATAGGGAGAAGTCAGGAGACTGGGGCTGAGAGGAATATTGGATCAGCTATGACGAAATGGTAGAGCAGATGCGATGGGCCAAATGGCCTAATTCTGCTCCCATATATTATGGTCTTATAATCATCTCTTCTACCAATTACTTCCCAGCTTCCCATCTACCCACTCATCTTTCACCTCACCTGCCCACTGGTACTCCTCCTTCTCTTCTCTGCCCTCTTCCTTTCCAGTCCTGATAAACGGTCAAGGCCACAATGTTGACTATTTATTTCTCTCCATAGATGTTTCCTGGGCTGCTGAGTCCCTCCAACATGTTACGTGTCTGGTATCTTCCGTTTTTACTTAAACGCTTTCAGTGTCAAATTTCAAAACGCTGGAAATCTGTAGCGTCCTTTCACCTCATGACATCAGTTCCCGCATTAAAGAGCATATAGTTTTTTTTCGTTTCTTATTTCCACGTGACTGACAAAAATATCTCCCTTTATCATGCAGACCAGACAAATGTCCTCCCACAGTGCGAGAATAAAATCTAGGCCATTGCTAGCAACAGCATTCTTTCTCAAACATATTTATTAGCCCGTGTTTCAGTCAGGAATGTGTCACTGTTTAAATGCTGCTCTTAAACACAAGATCCCCTTCATCATGTAGCTGCCACATTCTTCTATCAGATTTTACAGTGTATTAAATGTTAATAATAGAAGGCTCCAAGTTCATTCCACGGCTTTACAAATGCTTGAGGCAAGGGCATGCAAAAATTATCGGCTGTGTGCCTCGGTTAGAGAGGAGTGAATCAGCTAAGGTTTAAGTAGTTGTTTGACAGCTTCAAAACACTCTCCAGCAGCTAACTGAAAGCTTACCGAACTTGTGGTCAAGGCTGGGTAATGGTCTACTCAGATGGAAGTGCTCAAGCTGACTGTGCTCTAGGCGTCTGGGTAGTAAAAGATACTCATCATTGTAAGACCTGTGATCATAAAATACATTAATAATAATAAAAGTCCTCAGAGCTTGCTGTGCAAGCCAGTAGCAATCAGACCCCCTTCCTAGATCACAACTGAGTTTCCATAATGATGGCCAATCAGCGGATTGATAGGAATCCAAAGACCAAGCATTCGGAGGGAGGGGGGTCCCCACAAATGAACATCGCACTGATGATTGCAAATGGATTGACAAGATCGGAGAACAACTCAACTCAAACATTTTTTTCCTCAGCTCAAGCTAGTAAAACCTGAGGTATGGGCATAGCCAAGCAAGCTCATTTCTCAAGTCCTAGGAACTTTCCAACTATTCTAGTGGTAGTTATTATTATGGCTTTCTGGAGATTTTCATAAATATTGCTGTGTAGGCCTAATTGTTTACTACTATTGTGTAGTGACTCTGGGATGATATTAGTTGTAGATATTACTATTGGGACAATGTATACCAGGTTCATGTTCCATAGTCTTTCAACTTCCTCTTTCAGTTCAGCAAATTATTATACACAGTATTATTATGCACAGTAGCGTAGCGGTTAGCGTAACGCCATTTCAATGCCAGTGATCCCAACTGGGGTTCAATTCCCGCCATTGATTGTCAGGAGTTTGTATGTTTCCCCATGACCACATGGGTTTCCTCTGGGCATTCCTGTTTCCTCCCACATTCAAAAGACATACAGGTTATGTTTGGGAAATAGAGGGCAAGCTATGTTGATGCTGGAAGGATGGCAACACTTACGGGCTGCCCCCAGCATAATACACAGACTGCTTTGGTCATTAACGCAAATGGCACATTTCACTGTATATTTCAATGTACACGTGACAAATAAAGTGAATAGTTAATAAAAAAATTAATAATTACTAAATTAAAAACTGAAATCCCAGATTAAAATCCAGTTTGACGAAGGGAAGGGATGTTCTTACCATTTTTTATTGCTCTGCTAGAACTATCCTGTTTTTGTTCTAGCTGACCTTGGTACTAGGCCGTCGTCATCATTATGTGCCATGTTGTATGACATCATCATTATGTGCCACGTTGTATGACACAGACAATCACGGTCCCATGATCATGGTTGTTCTTGGCAAATTTTTCTACAGAAGTGGTTTGCCATTGCCTTCTTCCGGGCAGTGTCTTTACAATACAGGTGACCACAGCCATTACCAATACTCTTCAGATATTGTCTGCCTGGCATTAGTGGTCGCATAACCAGAACTTGTGATATGCACCAGCTGCTCATACAAACGTCCACCACCTCCTCCCGTGGTTTCATGTGACCCTGATCGGTGGGGGGGGGGTTGCTAAGCAAGTGCTAAACCTTGCCCAAGGGTGACTTGCAGACTAGAGGAGGGAAGAAGCGTCATACACCTCCTTTGGTTGAAATGTATCTCCACCCTGCCACCTTAAAATAAGAAAATGACTTCAACAGAAATGAAAGCCTTCAAGATGCCAAAAAAAATTAAATATATTATAAATTTAAATATGCAAATAGTAGTGCCCTAACATTAAATATCTCTGGGGAAGATGAGTTCAATCAAGATTCAACATTCAAAATTTATTTTAAGATTGTTTATCGTCATTCTTCAGTATAAAGGAGAATAAATTGATGTTACTCAAGATCCAATGCAGCATAATAAAACACAAAGCACAAAGGACACAATATAAAAACACAATAAATATAAATACATAAGATTAATTTATATGCATAAACTGATTGTATGTACATAAAGTGATGCTAGGTGCAGGAGTGTGTACATAAGGTGACTACTGCACAGTCTAATTATACCACTGAAAATTTGCTGAAGCACTTTAAGGAGCAAGCCTTGTGATGCAGCATGCAGCTGTTCTCTGGGGCTGTAAGGACAACTACCAACATGATTACAAAAGATTGCTTCACTTGTAACTAAATCTCATCAAATAAAATCGGCTCCAGAACTTGGTGGGAAATAATTAATTCAGACCCCAGGGAAGAAAGAAATATTTCCAAATGGGATTGTATTCCTAATAGTTCTGTTGGTAGGCCACTTAATCACAAGCTCCCTTCAGAAAAATAGGAGCTTAAGAATATAATCAAACCTGATTTCAACATAAGAAATAGGAGCAGGAGTAGGCCTTCCAGCCCATCAAGCCTGCCCCCCCATTCAATAAGGTCATGGCTGATCTGTCCGTAAACTCAGCTCCATCCACCTGCCTTTTCCCCATAACCCTTAATTCCCCTACTATGTAAAAACCTATCTAACTGTTTCTTAAATATATTTAGCGAAGAAGCCTCAACTGCTTCCTATCACTGCTCACTCATGCAGGATTTGAGTTGGAGAAATAATGCATGTTTGAGTCTGGCATTCAGTTTTGTTGTGAAGGGCAACACACAAAAAATGCTGGAGGAAATCAGCATCTCTGGAAAAGGGTAAACAGTCGACATTTCAGGCTGAGATGATTCATTGGCACTCGTTGTCATGGGCCAGTGATACTGGTATTTTCCACAAATTGTAAGGAGAGTTCTGAAAGTGGCTGAAATGTTCAACTCCAGTCTCCTCTGTAAGGAGCCTGTACTTTCTCCCTGTGGAAAGTAAATCTCTTACTCACTCTTCCTTCAGTTAGTCCTGACGAAGGGTCTCGGCCTGAAACGTCGACTGCACCTCTTCCTACAGATGCTGCCTGACCTGCTGCGTTCACCAGCAACTTTGATGTGTGTTGCTTTCTCCAGGAGCTCTGGTTTCCTTCCACAGTCCAAAGACATACCTGTTGGTAGGTTAATTGGTCGTTGTAAATTGTCCCGAGATTAGACTAAGGACAAATCGGGGGATTGCTGGGTGGTGTGGCTCAAGAGATCGAAAGAGCCTGTTCCACAATGTATCTCAATAAGTAAATAAAAAATGTATTCTTTTTGATTAAACAGGTCATTCTATGTTTCTATTTTTAAGGATGAGAATCCATCTTATTCTCAAGTCCTGTACTTAGGTAGAACTTGCTTGGTGCACAGACCCTTCGGCCCACAATGTCTGTTCCAACATGATGTCAAACTAAACTAGTTCCTTCTGCCTGCATGTGTTTGACATCCCACCATTCCCTATACCCACTTGCCTATCTAAATGCTGGAGGAACTCAGGCAATTCAGCAGCATGTACGGAGGGAAACAAACAGTCAACTTTTGAGGTGGGGATCCATCATCTCTCAGGATTCATGATGAAAGGTCTTCACCTGTTTATTCCTCTCCATAGGTGCTGCCTGACTTGCTGAGTTTCTCCAGCATTTTGTGTGTGTTGTTCTGGATTTCCACCATCTGCAGAAGCACTGGTGTTTATAAAAGGCTATACTAGCTTTGATCTCTAGTCTAAGAGCTAGGAGATTGCCTCTGTGCCATAAGCAATATTTATCCATAAACTGTTTTATTGTTCGTGCTGTTTTGCAAATTGGGTGTCATCTCCTCTGCATTTCACTCATGTCCATAGTTCACAACGTACTTCAGACATGATGAAAGAACACACTATGTAAACGTAAGTCATCAATTCGCTCCCTGATGAACTTTGAGTATCGCTGCATTAAGTAGGGAATTATCCTTTTCAGGTAGAATCTTTTATTTGTATCAAAATAAACTTTATACGTAATAAAATATTTACAAGACTAAATTGTGCAATGCCTTTTCATTCTCACATTCACAGTCAATTCTTTGAAGTTGTATTCTATTATATTCCTTAAAACTAATAGAGCCAATGCCACCTGTGACCCCCCCCCTCCCACGGTAATAACCTGTCGGGGATGGACATATAATCTCTACCAGAGGAGGTGTAAAGCGCTCCCTCCGTCCGTTAGACTGCAGGTCACCCTTGGGCAAGGTGTAGCACCTGCTTCGCCACCGATCAGGGTCACGTGAAGCCATTGGAGCAGTTGGTGCATATCACAAGTCCTCGTTATGTGACCACCGACACCGGACAGACAATCTCTGAAAGGTACTGATAATAGCTGGGGCCACCCGTCTTGTAAAGACACTGCCCAAAAGAAGGCAATCGCAAACCATTTCTGTAGAAAACTTTGTAAGAACAATCAAAGTCATGAGATAAGAGCACGATCGCTCAAAGCAGACGACACGGCACATTATAATGACGATTCTTCTCCCATCCCGGCCCCTCCCTATACTGTGGTCCTACCCTCCCGGCTTGTTTTTGGATGAATTTAAATCAGAAACCAATCCCGGTGTCGCTGAGGAGAAAATCCGTTTTAAAAAAGTACACGAGGTTGAGACTGGCCCGGTGGGTGGAGAGTGCAAGTACAAGAGCCAATCGCCTCCAGAGTCGGGATGTTTGAATGCTTTGTATCTGTGGCTGGGACGGGAGGTTTGAGGCGGGGCTGATGTCTGCAGACTGTTAACGCGGAGCTTTGGGGGGGAAGGGACACCCAGAAGACGAGAAGCTTACAGAAACTTTAAGGTATCGAAGCCAACCAGTACTTTCACGGGGGGGGACCCAACTCCCTTTTGGCAGCAGCAAAAGCCAGCGGTCCAGTAGCGAGGGTCCCTGCGGCCGCTCAGCCCGTCCCAGCCATGAATGACTCGCAGTGCCTGGACGACTTCCCGGTGGTGTCGCGGTGGACGGCGGCGGTCAAGCAGGAGGTGGGCGTGCGGGACTTCTACAGCGAGAGCCAGCGGCTGGCGCTGGAGGAGTTAGTGGCCAGCGGTCCGGAGGCTTACCACGCCTTCCTGCACCGGGAGAAGATACCGGGCTTCTTGTCGGCCGACGAGATCGCCGATATCCTGGGCTCCGCCGTTAGACCCTCTGAGTTGTGCGGCGAGTCCCTCGACCAGTCTTTCTGCGATTCCCTGGGTACCGGTACCTACTTCCCCGATGTTTCGGACGTGGCCGTTCCCGATCTGGACCTGGGCTGGCCGATCTTCCCGCACAATTGGTACCGAGGAGTGACCCAGGTGGAAGTCCATTTCCAGCCCAGCTACGGGGAGCTCATCTACAGTTGTAAGGAGGCGATCAGGAACCTCATCAGGAAGGCGGAGAAGGTATATGGGCGCTTGCTTCGGGGCAAGTTTATTGTCTTGTGTACAAGCACGGTGGGGTACTAGTACAGTGAAAATCTTTCTTGCAGCATAGTAGGCAGGTAGGCTCAGACAACCCATAACTCATACAAGACAGTGAAGAGAAAGACGGCAACTTCTGTATTGTCCTAAAAATGCAATTTGGAACAAGTATATGTCGGTGCAAGAGGTGTTATTTTGTATTTTCAGGATTGGGATTCAGGTTCTGGTAATTATTTTTGTATCTGTACAGTTTGTCTTTTGCATACTGTTCGAAGTACAAAGTGAAGTTATTATCAAAGTATATATATGTCACCATGTACAATCGATTTTCTTGTGAGCATACTCTATAAATCAATAGAATAATAACATTAACAGAATCATTCAATGAAAGACCGCCCAGCTACGGCGTTCAACCAGAATGCAGGCTACAACAAACTGTGCAAATACCAAATAATAAATAAATAACAAATGTCGAGAATTGGATGAAGAGTCCTTGAAAGTGAGTGGGAACGTTTCAAACTTGGGGCAAGTGAAGTGGAGTTATCTCCATTGGTTCAAGGGGCTGATGGTTGAGGGGTATTAACCGTCCCTGAACATGGTGGAGAGAGTCCTGAGGCTCCTCTACCACCTTACTGATGGTAGCAGTGAGAAGAGAGCATGACCTGGTCGCTGATGATGGATGCTGCTTTCCTGCAACAGCGTTTCAGGTAGTTGTCCTGTCGTTGGGAGGGCTTTACCCATGACGGACTTTTCGTAGGATTTTCCATTGAAGGGCTTTGGTGTTTCCATACCAGGCTGTGATGTAGCCAGTACTCTCCACCACACATCTATAAAAGTTAGTCAAAGTTTTATATGTCATGCCGAATTTCCTCAAACCCCTAAGGAAGTAGAGGCACTGCCGAGTTTTCTTCGTGTTTGCACTTGAAGTATGAGCTGGGCCCAGGCCAGGTTCTCTGAAATAGGAACATCCAGGAATTTAAACTTGCTGACCCTCTCCACCTCATGGCTCATGGACCACTGGTATCCTTCTCCTGATGTCTATAATCAGCTCTGTTCATAGTGTTATATTGATTCTGTTGTATTTCATTTTTCCAAAGACCATAAAACATAGGAGCAGAATTAGGCTACTCGGCCCATCAAATCTGCTCCACCAATCCATCAAGGCTGATTTATTATCCCTCTCAACTTCACTTTCCTTCACAGTCTGTGGCAATGAATTCCACAGATTCACCAACCTCCAGCTAAAGAAATTCCTTCTGTTGTAAATAGATGCCCCTTTATTTTGAGGCTGTGCTCCTAGATTCTAGGAGACATCCTCTCCACATCCACTCTGTCTAGGCCATTCAATATTCGATAGGTTCCAATGTGATTTCCCCCTACATTCTTCTAAACTCCAGTGAGTACAGGCCCAGAGCCATCAAACACTCCTCATATTCCCCCCAAAAGGGTTAACCCCTCGACCATCAGCCTCTTCAATTCCCGAAATCATTCTCATGAGCCTCCTCTGAATCCACTTCAATGCCATTGCATTTTTTCCTAGATAAGGGGCCCAAAACTGCTCAGAAAACTCCAAGTGCAGTCTGACCAATGTATTATAAAGCCTCAGCATCGCATCCTTGCTTTTATATTCTAGTTCTGGGTTACAGGGAAAGGTTGAATAGGTTGTGAGTTTATTTCCTAGATTTTAGTAGAATGAGGGAGATTGCAGGAGAATTTGATCGAGGTATACAAAATTATGAGGGGTATAGATGGGGTTAATGGAAGCAGGGTTTTTCCACTGAGGTTGGGTGAAACTGGAATAAATTAAAATGAAAGGTGAAATAATTAAGGGGAACCTGAGGGGGAGTTTATTCGCTCAGAGGGTAATGTGTGTATGGAATGAGCTGCTTGTGGAAGTGGTGGATAGATACATGGATAGGAGAGGCTTGGAGGACTGTGGTCCAGGTGCAGGTCAATGGGACCAGGCAGCATGACAGTTTGGCACAAACTAGATGCACTAAAGAGTCTGTTTCTATGCTGTAGTGCCCTAAGACTATGGGTGAGGGAAGCAGTGCCAATGTTCAGGGCTGGGGGATTGGTGCTCTGAGAAAGGAATTGAAAAAAAGGTTGAGTGAGTGAGGCCTCCTCCAGTCAGAGTCAACCATGGATATTGTGTCCTAGCTGTGTAGATACACAAGCCTGGGCAGTACGATACGGAGAGCAAGCTGTGGCCCGTGTAGCAAGTTCCCCCTCTCCACGCATCTGATGAACCTAAAGGAACGGCAGAGACCGCTACAGTTTCATATCAGCAGCGTCACAGGAGTTGCCAGTCAGCATTGAACTCAACGTAGGACTGCTTTTATGGATTCCAGCTCCAGATTTTTCCCTCGGGGTTTACTCCTGAGGCTTCCCCATGAGTGGGTTTTGCCACAAGGCAGTGGAGGTTTGAGATCAGAGTTTTCCTTCTCCTAGATGAGCTTTCAACCATGGCTGATGAGCCCCATCTGTCAGAAGTGACTAGTTTTAAGGTGCCAGTAGCCTGCCTTTGCCCCTTCTCCTGTCAGTAGAAACGGTTCTCCCCAGCTTAGTAACTAAGCCACACGTGAAGGCCGGGAGCTGGACTTGGTTGTCAGAGACTACTTGAGGCGTACGTCATTGGGAGCGTTTAGTAGGTAGTGGGAGCTTGTCCCCATTACCAACCCCAGCTATAGTAACCTTCAGGAACCAAAAAAAGATTAAGTACATCTGAAGAAAGGACCACTTCAAATTGTCATTGATCCAAGCTAATGGCAGTGTGGGCTTTGTGGGAGTTTTCAAACCGATTGAGGGAAAGAATATAATGTGGAAAGATATGAAGTCATCCTAAGTGTTTGACTCTATAATTTGGACTGAACAGTCACGGAATGAGTTTGAATGATGACCTGTTCAGATGCATCTGAGGGGGGTCCTTGAAAATGAATTATTGCAAGTTTACACGAGGCTACTGCAGGAAGTTAGGAAGATGGTGGTTTGTTGGCCTTCATTGGAATAAAATTTGAGTACAAGTGTAGCCCCCTGGTAAGCCTCAGGCTCGCTCAGCTCGCTTTCGTCTGGGGAAAGCAGCCTTTGGCCCCACCAAACTGGGTAATCAAGTTTGTGTGGATGCTGTGTGATGTACCCCACCCGGCCAAATAACAGACAATACACCGTATGTGATTAAATGATTACACTTTATAAGTATTTACTGGAACTATGTAATTAATAGAGATACAATATAAAAGGAAAGTAAAAGGCACCAAACTTATCAAAGTTCAACCACTTCGTGCACAACCATTGGATCTCAATTAATGGGGTCTCCCTTTCCTCCAGTTGATGTCCTCTGAACTCCACCGACCCTCGAATGGGACCACCCTTGGTGATCGACCAAACGCTCCACACGAGTCTGTACTCGTCTCGTCTCCTCTCCTCGCCGAGGACCCTGGGCCTCAGACTCCTGATCGGGGTCCGTTCCATCACCCAGCTTACAGCATCACATCTCCTCGCTCTGTCCCCATCCGCCTTCTGGCCAAAGCCTGCGAAAACAATAGTTTACAGAGACACAAGAAAGAATAACATCTATCCCAATTGGTTAACAAATGAATACAATTCTCGTTATCAGTAATTATAACCCAAACAAGCTGCTAGAGAGAGAACCACTGTCTGAGCAGTTAACATCACAGTGAAGCCATTTTGTTTTTAACATAACAAAGAAGCCATTTTATTAGCCTTAGCAATAACATAAAAGAAGAAACCCCTTACATAAGAGTGGAAAACATCTTGTCCAGACTATGTAGGGTCCTGAACCAATAGCACTTACAATAAACACCCGAATCTGTAGATGCTGGGCGAGACCCTTTATCAGGACTCGTGGGCTCATTCAATCCTGATGAAGAATCCCAGCCTGAAACATCAGCTTTATTCTTCTCCATAGATGCTGTTGAATTCCTCCAGCATTTTGTGTGTAGCACTTACAATAATGTATGCATGTCAGGAGGCCTCCCAGTCTAAAAATGGACGTACTTGCGATGGAGAGAGTGCAGTGAAGGTTCGTCAGATTGGTTTGTATTACAGTGGGATTGTCCGATGAGAAGCAGATCACAAATAGGTTTGGAGGAGTGAGAGGTGATTTCATTGAAATTCACAGAATTCTTACAGAAGATGATTTTTTTTCTCTCTAGGTTGGGGATGATCACAGTCTCACAATAAGCAGTCAGGTATTCTATTTGGGACAGGGAAGGAAAGAAACCTCTTTTTTACAGAGGATAATGAATTTTCAGGAATTCCCTACTCAAAAGATTTTTCAGAGTGTATTCAAGACAAAGGTCAATAGTATTTCATTAGATACTAAAGGATGCAAGTGAAAATGGTATTGGTCTCAGAAGATGGTACTGTGATAATAGGTCAGCCATGATTAAAATGGCTGACACCTTCTGTTTCTTCTGTCGCTCACAGGAGCACCGCAATAGCATTTGTTTCTCCTAGAGATGTCACTGCTCTTTGCCAGGGGGATTACTTGTATCCACCAGTGAGAGAGAGCGATCAGAGCCTCAGTTTATTATTTTGACTGGTCACGTTCATTAGTTTAGAATTTCCTTAGCAATGGTATGGGGCTTCAGCCTGGAATTTTGTCAGGGTCTTGTGAGAGATTGTAATATGCAACATTTTGTCTCTCAAAGTCAGAGTGTTTCCAAGTGAGGTGAATTGGAAACTATAATTTTAATCTGCAGCAAGGGTGGAAGTATGTCCCTACCAAAGGCTCCTTCCCTCCACTAGCGTGCAGATCACCCTTGGACAGGGTGTAGCATCTGTGCTTAGAACCCCGCCCCCCCCCAAAAAAATCAGGACCATGTGAAGCCATGGGAGCAGATGGTGGATGGTCATATGAGCAGCTGCTGCATATCGCAAGTCAGAATCAGATTTAATATCACTGGCATATGTCACGAAGTTTGTTAACTTTACGGCAGCAGTACAATGAAATACATGCTAAATAAATATAAAGAAAAAACTGAGTTACATTCAGTTAAAATAAGTAGTGCAATGTAACAGAAATTTAAGAAGTAGTGAGGTGGTATAATGGGTTCAATGTCCATTCAGAAAGCGGATGGCAGAGGGAAGAAGCTGTCCCTGAATCACTGAGTATGCGCCTTCAAGCTTCTGTACCTCTTTCCTGAGGGTAACAAGGCAAGGAGGTCATGTGCTGAATGGTGGGAATCCTTAATGATGGACGTCGCCTTCCTAAGGCACCACTCGTTGAAGATGTCCTCGGTACTATGGAAGCTGGTCCCGTGATAGAGCTAACTAATTTTACTGGTTTCTGCAACTAACTTTGATCTTGTGCAATAGCAACCCCCCACCCCTCCCCCCAACCTTCCATACCAGACGGTGATGCAGCCAGTCAGAATGCTGTCCATGGTACATTTGCAGAAGTTTTCGAGTGTTTTAGTTAACAAACCAAATCTCTTCAAAATCCTAATGAAAGATAGCCGCTGTCTTGCCTCCTTTATAGCTGCATCAATATGTTGCATCCAGGTTAGGTCCTCAGGTATTGACACACAAGAACTTAAAATTGGTCACCCTCTCCACTTCTGATCCCTCTGAGGATTGGTTCGTGTTTCCTCGCCTTACCCTTCCTGAAGTTCTGCATAGGGAGTTCAGGGAGATAGATCTAAGCTAAAGAGCAGGACCTCCAGGGTCGTGATCTTAGGATGGCTAACCATGCCACATGCTAGTAAGGTTAGAACTAGGAAGATGTGTGGCTAAGGAGATGGTGTAGGTGGGAAAGCACAAGAGTTTTGGATCATTGGGCTTTCTTCCAGGGAAGGTGGGACTTGAACAGAAGGGACAGTTTGCACCTGAACTGGAGGGGAACTAATATCCTAGCAGGAAGGTTTGTTAATGCTGCATGGTGGGGTTTAAACTAGAGTTGCAGGGGATGAGACCAGAGTGCCAGAACAGTTAGTGGAGATGTTGTGGAGGCAGATATTGGTAAGATCACAGACAAAGTTGTGAATAAAAGGGACGAGCATGGTGAAACTAGTGACCGGAGCTGCTTATATTTCAATGCAAGAAGTATCTTAGGAAAGGCGGATGATAGTGCTGAAGATGAGGTAGCTGGTTTACAAACAAAGGCAATGTGTAGTGAGGAGAGGTTGTTGATAGGGCAAGATTGCAGTCAACAGAATGAGTTGTAATGTAAAAGGCGGACAAAATCGAAAAGAATGAATACAGGACTGAAGGTGCTATATTTGAATGCATGTAGTATATGGAATAAGATTATTGAATTTACAGCACAGTTGCAAGTTGACAGGTATGATGTTGTAGGCTTCACTGAATCATGGGTGAAAGATGATAACTGGGAGCTTAATGTCCAAGGATACACATTGTATCAAAAGGACAGGTGGGAAGGCAGAGGGGTGGCATTACCTTGTTGGTTAAAAAAAAAAATGAAATCAAATCATTTGAAAGAAGTGACCTAGGGTTGGAAGGTGTTGAATCATCGTGGATAGAGTTAAAGAACTGCAAGGGTAAACAGACCATGATGGGAGTTGTATGCAGACCTCCAAACAGTTGTAATTTGTGGTCTAAAAATTACGATGAAAGATAGAAAATGCATGCCAAAAGGACAATGTTACAATAGTCATGAGAAAGATTGGGGAAATCAGGTTGGTGCTAGCTTCCAGGAAGGGGAATTTCTGGAGTGCCTATGTGATGATCTTCAGAGCAGCTCCAGGTTGAGCCCACTAGGGGATCAACTATTCCGGATTGGGTGCTGTGCAATGAACTGGAATTGATTAGAGAGCTTCAGGTAAAAGAACCCTTAGGGGCAAGTGATTCGGGAAGTTTGAGGAGGAGAAGCAAAAGTCAGATGTATTAGTATTGCAATGGAGCAAAGGGAATTACAGAGACATGAGAGAGGAGTTGGCCAGCATTGATTGGAAAAGAACACTGGCAGGGATGACGGCAGAGTAGCAATGACTGGAATTTCCGGAAGAAATTTGGAAGCCACAGGATGCATTCTTCTCAAAGAGGAAGAAGTATTCCAAAGGATAGGTGACATAATCATGGCTAACAAGAGAAGTCAATGCCAAAGAGAGGGCATATAATAGAACAAAAATTAGTGAGAAGTTAGCTTATCGAGAAGCTTTCAAATACCAACAGAAGGCAACTAGAAAAGTAATTTTAAAAAAGTAAATATGAAATACAAAAGTAAGCCAGCCAGTAATATTAAAGAGGATATCAAAAGTTTCTTCAGATTCATAAAGTATAAAAGAGAGGCTAGTGTGGATATTGGACTGCTGGAAAATGATACTGGAGATGCAGCAATGGAGGACAAGGAAATGGCGGATGACTGAATAAATATTTTGCATTAGTCTTCACTGTGGAATCACCAGTGGTGTGGTGGAAGTCCCAGGTGTCAGGTGTTATTACTAGAGAGAAGTTTCTTTGGAAATTGAAAGGTCTGAAGGTAGATAAGTCACCTGGACCAGATGGTGTACACCCCGGGATTCTAAAAGAGGTGGCTGAAAGGATTGTGGTGGAATTAGTAAGAATCACTAGATTCTCGGATGGTTCCGGAAGAGTGGAAAATTCCACTCTTCAAGAAGGGAGAGAGGCAGAAGAAAGGAAATGGTAGGGTAGTTAGTCTCTCCTCAGTGGTTGGGAAGATCATAGAGTTGATTATCAGAATCGGTTTTATTGTCACCTGCATGTGTTGTGAAATTTATTAACGTAGCAGCAGTAGTACAAAGCAATACATGATAATATAGAAAGAAAGAAAAAAATAAGTAAATCAATTACAGTAAGTGTATGTGTGTGTATGTATGTATATAATATATATTATGCTGTGGGGATGCTTCACTGGCCCTGGAAGGCTTGTGAAGGTAGAGGGCAAAATGAATGCAGCAAAATACAGGGAAATTCTGCAGTCTGCAAGAGAACTGTGACTTTGGAGATTTGTTTTCCAGCAAGACAATGACCCCAACCCTAAAGCCAGAGCAACACAGGAATAGCTTAAAAACAACAAAGTTAATATCCTGGAGTGGCCAAGTCAGAGTCCAGACCTCCGTCCAATTGAGAATTTGTGGCTGGACTTGAAAAGGACTACTCATTCATGATCCTTGTGCAATCTGACAGAGCTTGAGTAGTTTTGTAAAGAAGAATGGGGAAAATTTGCAGTGCTCAGGTATGCAAAACTGAGTGAGCTATCCCCACAGACCCCAAGACTGTAATTACTGCCAAAACTGCATCTACTAAATACTGACTTGAAGAGGGTGAGTAGTTATGCAATCAATTATTTTGTGTTTAATAATTGTAGTAAATTTAGACCAATTTGTAGAAATTTGTTTTCACTCTGATACAAAAGAGTATTTTCTGTTGATCAGTGTCAAAGAGCCAAATTAAAACCACTGTGATTCATTGTTGTAAAACAATAAAACATGAAAACTTACAGAGAAGAGTTGAATACTTTTTATAGGCACTGTACATTAAATAGATTAAAATAGTGCAAAACTGAAGTAGTAATTTTTTTAAGAAGTGGGGTAGTGTTCATGGTTTCAATGTCCATTCCAAATTATTACTAAGCATGAGGTCTTGGGGTATTCAGAGGCACATAATAAAATGGGTACTAGTCAGCATGGTTTTCACAAGGGAAAACCTTGTCTGGCAAATCTGTTGGAATAGCGCACAGGATAGACAAAGAAGAATTGGTTGATGTTGTATACTTGGATTTTCAGAAGGCCTTTAACAAGGTGCCACACATGAGGCTGCTTAACAAGCTACAAGCCCTGGTATTACAGGAACGATTCTAGCTCCGCTAAAGCAGTGGCTGATTGGCAGGGGGCAAAGAGTGGGAATAAAGGGAGACCTTTCTGGCCGGTTGCCGGTGACTAGTGGTGTTCCCCAGGGGTCTGTGCTGGGACAGATTCTTTGTAGGTTAATGTCAATTATTTGGATGATGAAATTGGTGACTTTGTGGCAAAGTTTGCAGACAATATGAAGATAGGTGGAGCGGCTGGTAGTTTTGAGGAAGTAGAGAGGCTACAGAAGGACTTAGACAGATTAGGAGAATGGTCAAAGAAATAGCAGATGGAATACAATGTCAGGAAGTGTAGGGTCATGCACTTTGGCAGAAGAAATGAAGGTGTCGACTATTTTCTAAATGGGGAGAAAAGACAAAAAAAGAGGCATAAAACAAGTTGAGAGTCCTTGTGCAGGATTCTCTAAAGGTTAGTTTGTAGATAGATTCTGGGGTGAGGAAGGCAAATGTGATGTTAGCATTCATTGCAAGAGGATTAGACTATAAAAGCAAGCACATAATGTTGAGACTCTATAAAGCACTGGTGAGGTCTCAGGTAGAGTATTGTAAGCAGTTTTGGGCCCCTTAGAAAGGGTGTGCTGAAACTAGAGAGGGTTCAAAGGAGGTTTATGGAAATGGTTCCAGGATTGAATGGCTTGTCATCTGAAGAGAGTTTGATATCTCTGGGCCTGTATTCACTGGAATTCAGAAGCACGAGGAAGTGTTCAGAATATCTCATTGAAACCTATCAAATGGTGAATGACCTTGATAGGATGTCTGTGGAGAGGATGCTATGCTGAGAGAGTCTAAGACCAGAGGTCACAGCCTCAGAATAGATGAGTGTCCTTTCGGAATCGAGGTGAGGAAGAATTTCCGTAGTGGTGAATCTGTAGAATTCTTTGCCACAGGCAGCTGTGGAGGCCAAGTCTTTATGTATATTTAAGGTGGAGGATAATAGATTCTTGATTGATCAGGGCATGAAGGGCTATGGGGGGGGCGGGGAGCAGGAGATTGGGGTTGAGGGGAAAATGGACCAGCCATGATGACATGGCGGAACAGACTTGGACTTCATGAGAATGATTCCAGGAATGAAAGAGTTACCATATGAGGAATGTCTGGCAGCTCTTGGGCTGTATTCCCTGGAGTTCAAGAGAATGAGGATTTCATAGTAACATTCCAAATGTTAAAAGGCCTGCACAGATTAGATATGGAAAAGTTATTTCCCATGGTAGGGGAGTCTAGGACAAGTGGGCACAAATTCAGGATTGAAGGACGTCCATTTAGAACAGAGGTGTGGAGAAATTTCTTTAGTCTGAGGGTGGTAAATCTGTGGAATTTGTTGCCACGAGCGGCTGTGGAGGCCAAGTCATTGGATGCATTTAAGGCAGAGATAGATAGGTTCTTGATTAGCCAGGGCAGCAAAGGGGAGTGGGGATGACTGGAAGAATTGGATCAGCCATGATTGAATGGCGGAGCAGACTCAATGGGCTGAATGGCCTACTTCTGCTCCTATAGCTTATGGTCTTATGGATCTAATGGCCTAATTCTGCACCTATATCCTAAGGTGTCTGCCTCTGTCCCCACCCCTGGCAGGAAGTTTCATGCTCTTACCACTCACTGTGTACAGAACTTGCCTCTGACATCCCCCTTATAATTTCCTCCAATCACCTTAAAAATGATGCCCCCACATATTCATTCATCAGTTATGTACCATGTCGTATGACATGGGTGATCATAACCATGATTGTTTTTGACAATTTTTTTCTTACAGGAGTAGTCTGCCATTGCCGCCTTCTCGGCAGTGTCTTTACAAGACGGGTGACCCCAGCCATTATCAATACTCTTCAGAGATTGTCTGCCTGGCGTCAGTGGTCGCTGATGTACACCAGCTGTTTACACCACCATCTCCCATGGTTTCACATGGCCCTGACTGGGGGACCTGCAGGCCAGTGGAGGGAAAGAGCGTCTTGTACCTCCTTTAGTAGAGACATACAGTATCTCCACCCCGCTACCTGTTCGTCTTAGCCCTGGGAGAAGTCTCTGGCTGTCTACTTGATCTGTGCCTCTTATCACCTTTTTGAACACAAAGGATAAATGCTTAACTGCAGCTTCAATTGCTGTAATCACCTACTTTAACAGTTTGAATATAGTCAGGTAAATTTGCAGAATTCCTCATTTACAATGGCACCACACTCCAATTAGCAGAACCACTTTGAATATTCGACACTGGTCTGTTCTAAAAGCCAGACACCCTTCTTGTTCGTGTTGAGGGACGGCTTCATGAATTTACGACTAACTGGAAGGTTAAGTGACGAAACAGATCTGCCCTGAGCCGTGCATTATGTGGCAGGGATACAACTTTAACAATGTGATAAAAGTAGAACCATTCGTCTCAACACACGTCAAAGTTGCTGGTGAATGCAGCAGGCCAGGCAGCACCATTCGTCTATTGTGTTTCCCTATGTAGCTATGGAACTGGGTATGTCCTACACCCAGGGATTGGTTTACTGCAGCTACAAAGTATCAATTGGAAGTTAAATAGTGTACCAGTTTTATTTTCTGAAAACAGGTTCTCATTGTAGTTACTCCAGTTGTACTTTCCATGATGTCATAGCTCCAGCATGATCTCTAAATTAATTTGTCATTCGTTATGTGCCATGTCGTATGACATGGGTGATCATGGTCTTTCCATGACCATGATTGTTTTTGGCAAATTTTTCCACAGAAATGGTTTGCCATTGCCTTCTTCTGGGCAGATGGGTGACCCCAGCCATTATCAATACTCTTCAGAGATTGTCTGCTTGGCGTCAGTGGTCACGTAACCAGGACTTGTGATATGCACCAGCTGCTCATACAGCCATCCACCATCTGCTCCCATTGCTTCATGTGATCTTGCTTTGCAGGCGAGTTGGGCTAAGCAGGTGCTACACCTTAGCAGGGTGACCTGCATTCTCGTGGAGGGAAGGAGCACCTTACACCTCCTTTGGTAGAGACGTATCTCCACCTTGCCATCCACTTCTTCAAATTAGCCAGACGTATTTCCACCCCGCTACCAACCTCTTCGTATTAACCCTGGCTATAAAGTCTCTGGCTCTCTATTTAATCTGTGCCTCTTATCACCCTCTTGTATTTCTTGAACACAAAAGCAACAGTAAATTAACTGCAGTTTCATTTGCTGTGGTCATTTACTTTAACATTCAGAATATAGTCAGGTAAATTTATAGAATTACTTATTTACAATGGCACCACACTCCAATTAGCAGAACCACTTTGAATAACTGGTCTGTTCTAAAAGCCTGTCAGTACAAACTGTAGATTTCCAAGATGTATTCATGCAGCCGTCCAGCTAACCAGAAGGTTAGTGATAAAACAGATCTGCCCTGAACTGTGCATTACATGGCAGAGATACACGATTAACAATGTGATAAAAGTAGAACCATTCATCTATTGTTTCCTTATGTAGTTTCAATGGAATGTCCCACACCCAGTGATTAGAAGAAGTGCCTTACAGCACGTTTGGTAGAGACGTACTTCCACCCCACCACCCTCTAAGGCTACATCCACACTAGACAGGATAATTTTGAAAACGCCGGTTTCACATAAAAACGATAGGCGTCTACACCAGGTGTTTTTCAAAATATCTCCGTCCACATTAGAATGGGTATTTGGGCAAATCTCCTACTGGGCATGCGCAGGACACACAGAAAACAAGCGAAGTGGAAACGGTATACTTGGTGCGCGTTTGTCCAGTTACAGGCTAGAAAAACTTAAAAGGAATTGCTGTTGGCTCTCATGCAGGAGGACTTAAAACTTAAAAAAAAACAAATACTGGAGCGTATGGAGGCAACTGACAGGGAGTTCACAGACAGTATGACCCGGCTGACAACGAACATTGAAAAACTGACTAACTCTGTTGCATTAATAAAGCAGCTTGTTAAATGTATAAAACATGTCTGCATCAGTGTTATCCTGTATTTCCATACAATATTGCATTAGGCTGTTGCACATCTATTGTCAGAGAAGTACTTGCATAAATAGGTAAAGCACCTTCATACAAGCAAGGACGGAAAACGGCAAAGTGAGTATACTTATTTATTCAGTAAGCTATGGGTCAAGGTATTTGGTGAGTACATTTGTAACTCTTCTGGCTTCAGTGTCGTTGCCGTCTGTTCTGAAATTGTTAGGTTGTGTGGGGGGTTGCGTTCAAGAAAACAATGAAATGCCGTGCTGCGGCCATCTGTTCCAGCACGTCATGACAGCGTTTTTAAAAATATCCGTTTACCCCATCCACACTGCTCTGCACAGTCGGCGTTTTCAAATTTACACACTCCGGAGGGTGTTTTAGAAAATCTCTGTTTTCGGGGGAGGAAAACGCCATTTCAGTGTGGACGGAGGGTCAAAACGAAGAGAAAAAGCTTCGGTTACGGAATTATCTGGTCTAGTGTGGACGTAGACCAAGCCAATTACACACAATGAAAGCAACCAGACAGCTTTGGAGACACCAGAGACTGCAGATACAGGAGCCCACCCACCTAGCTTCTCCTCCCCCAACCTTGTTCTGGCTTTTGTCTCCCTCCCTTTCCAGTCCTGATGAAAGGTCTTGGCGCGAAATGTCAGCTCTTTATTCCTTTCCGTAGATGCTGCCTGACCTGCAGAGTTCCTCCAGTATTTTTTAAATTGAGATATAGAGAATGACATCAGGTTTTTTTTGGCCCAATAAGTCTGCACTTATTAACCTGAAACACAAACAAGAAGAAATCTGCAGATGCTGGAAATCCTGCCAAAGGGTCTCGGCCTGAAACGTCGACTTTTTAAAAAAAAAAGACCATCAAATACCCAATGTGCAGAGGAAAGAAAACAATAAATGTAATCAAATATCATTCTGAACAGAGTCCACAGAGGGTCCATCCACAGACTCAGTTCAGAGCGGAGCCGCAAGCCGAACAGGCCCATCGCCCACCTTGGGCCCCAATACCCTGACCTTTTCAACTAGGCCTGGCACCTAAATCATTGTCCAAACATTGGGTTCAGTCACCTCGATACACTCTTGGGTCTGGACTTCACTGCTTTGATTTGGCCCGTACCCAATCTTCCCAATTCGGCACGGCACTTACCATCCAAACATCGGGTTCAGTCCTTTGATATGCTCTGGGGCCTGGACCCCACTCTGGGCTTACCAGAAGTGATTTTTGTGTATTTTCCTGCCTATTGGACAAAATCAAGTGGAAAAATCTGTAAAAATGGAACTCGTTCATTATCTGGGATGGGGGATAATGTATAAGATTGAAGATAAAAAGCATTGACAATTGAAGTCTAACCTGGTATTAAAGAAACAAAATCAAGAAGACCCATCATAATTAAACAGTCAAATGTGAACACAAGTTGGAGCTCATCTTGAAGTTGCCTTTAACTCGTGCCTACATGAAACCACACACTACCTTCCGAGTATCGTTCGAAATCCATCTTGAACAAACGGGCTGTCCCATGGGGGATATTGTCCCTTCCTCCTTGAAGCCATTCATCCACACAGAGCACCTTGTGCAACAGAGACAGCATCCTCAGCCATCGTCCCTCCTGCCTTCTCCCAACTCCTGCCAAAAAGACCTTGACCCACACCAATGTCCATCGCTAAAACCTCTGTCCAGCTTTCTCTAGAATCTTCTCCTAATTCCACCATCCTGATTGGCTGACACCATATTCCTAAGTTAAACAACAAAGCCCCTTAGCTCAAACCCAAACAGACTGAAAGCAGAACAGACTGTTCTTACAGAACTTCTAAAGTGAAATGCCTACAGCATAGCAGTAAAAATCTTGACCAGGGCATTACAAATGTACAATGAAATGTGTCGTTTGCATCAATGACTTACATAGTTGGCACCATGAGCTGGGGGAGCCCACAGGTATCGCCGTGCTTCAGGTGCCAACGTAGCATGCCCACAGCTTACTAACCTATGTGTCTTTGGAATGTGGGAGGAAACCAGAGCACCCAGAGGAAACCCATGCTGTCACAGGGAGATTGTATAACGTCCTTACAAACCGTGGTGGGAATTGAACCCCAATCTCTTCCTTGCTGAAGTGTTACGCCAGCTTCTATGCTACAAAGCACAGCAGGTCAGTCAGTAGTTTGAGAAAGGAGGAACAAGTTAAAGAATAGCCCATTAGTTTAAAGCTGTTGTTTTCTTGAGTTAGTAAGTGGAATGTTCAAGTCTTATTCCAGATGCTTAAGCATACACTCTAGGGATACTCCAGTGCGATGACAAAACAATGCTTCACTATCTATCATCCTTTCTGATGAGAGCTTAAAACAGAAACCGAATTGTATTCTTGCACGAGTTTAAATGGCCCATTACCAATGTTCCCTCTATCTTTTTTTTAAACAGCTGTGCGGACCAACTATTGTTCTGAGCAGAAAACTTTTACACAGCCTGGAAACTGCATGGCACTTTAATTTTTTTTTTGTAATATACACATCAAGCAAACACAAACCTCAACCCACAACACGAGTAAACCATACCAGGCAGTCAAAACAACTGGCAGGCACAATGACAAAAGTAAAATGTTTTGACTAGAAGGTGTTGGCGTTCAGCGGGCTGGCGATTCATTAACAAAGACCTACCGACTTCCATTCTGTGCTTATTGTTACAATGTGTCAGTGTTTGAAAGTAAAGGTTTTGGTATATTTATTATTTAGAAAATTTGTGGATTATATTCAATAAATTGTAGGGTATTTCACCTTTGCATAATTTCAAAATATTAACTTTTATATAAAAGAGAATTCCAGCTGTGTGGCAACAAAGGCTATGTGCGCAGGAGCGTTTCAGTTACTGTGCAGCTGCACACCCACATAACTTGGAGGGAACAGTGTCCCTTAGCATTATTCCAAGAAGTGCAGGAGAGTTAACTGTAATATCTAGAATAATTATCTGCACATTGCCAATTCTTGTCTGTGATGTTAGCTATTCATAACTTAGCTGCTGTATTTTCCTTTGGGCCAAGATGCCCTCCAGTGTTTAATTCACTGTAAATGGCTTGGGAGAGATCAGGTTATGCAATTGATTATAAAAAAAATGTATTTTGGTCTTTAATGTAAGTACAGTCCTGCAAGATTTCAAAAAGCAAGCTTCACTCATTGTACTGAACAATGAAATAGGTCCATTGTAGTTAGGCATGTCATGTTTCATCAATAAGAACAAGGACATAAAAAAAACAAACACTATATCATAGTGTCTCTGTTTATTACCAATTGGTGCCATGACAATGATAGTTGATAGCAACGAGTGGGTGGCTTAGTCTTTCTGTGTACATGTGGTCAAAACAGAGTTTCTGCTTGGAGAGTATTGATTTACAAGGTGGGGGTTCATTCCTTACATAATAGACAACCTAGTAAGCACACAGATTAAAGTTAACTCATTCCAGTCCTTGAGAAATGGTTTACTGCCCGCAATCCTCCATTACGGAACCAATGTTAAATATTGAATTATCTTTATTTCTTATATCCTTCACACAGGACTAAAAATCTTTACATTACATCTAAATGTGCAAAGTGCAATCATAGTAATTTATAATCAATAGAACAGTCAATGTTATATAGAGTACACTCAAATCAGTGTGAGTTCATCAGTCTGATGTCCTGGTGGAAGAAGCTGTCCTGGAGCCTGTTGGTCCTGGCTTTTATGCTGTGGTACCATTTACCAGATGGTAGCAGCTGGAATAGATTGTGGTTGGGGTGACTCGGGTCCCCACTGATTCTACGGGCCTTTTTTACACACCTGTCCCTGTAAATCTCCTGAATCATGGGAAGTTCACAACTACAGATGTGCTGGCTGTCTGCACCACTCTCTGCAGAGTCCTGCGATTGAGGGAGGTGCAGTTCCCATACCAGGCAGTGATGCAGCCAGTCAGGATGCTCTCAATTGTGCCCCTGTAGAAAGTTCTTAAGATATGGGGGCCCATACCAAACTTCCTCAACTGTCTGAGGTGAAAGAGGCACTGTTGTGCCTTTTACATTACACAGCTGGTGTGTACAGATCACGTGAAGTCCTCGGTGATGTGGATGCTGAGGAACTTGAAGCTGGTTATCCTCTCCACCCCAGATCCATTGATGTCAATAGGGGTTAGACCATCTCCATTCCTCCTGTAATCCACAACCAGCTCCTTTGTTTTTGCGACATTAAGGGGGAGGTTGTTTTCTTGACACCACTGTGTCAGAGTGATGATTTCTTCCCTGTAGGCCTTGTTTGAGACAAGGCCAATCAATGCAGTGTCGTCAGCAAATTTAATTAGCAGATTGGAGCTGTGGGTGGCGATACAGTCATGGGTATACAGGGAGTAAAGGAGGGGACTCAGTAGGCAGCCCTGAGGAGCACCTGTGTTGAGAGTCAGAGGGTTGGAGGTGAGGGAGCTCACTCTTACCACCTGCTGGCGATCTGACAGGAAGTCCAGGATCCAGCTGCACAAGGCAGGGTCAGGGCCGAAGTCCCTGAGCTTCTTGTCAAGCCCGGATGGAACTATGGTGTTCAATGCTGAACTGTAGTCCAAGAACGGCATTGTCACGTCAGCATCCCGCTTCTCCAAATGTGTACATAGAGCAGTGGCTATTGCGTCATCTGTCAATCGGTTGTGCCAGTGTAGGGTAATGCTGATATATTTGTAATAGTGATTTTCTTTTGTTTTTGTTCTTGTTTTACAGGGCCTGAGTTCAAAACTAGTTTTGTGTTCACATTTGAGTTCCAGATATGTATTATACTTCTATAAATGCAATGCTCGATTTTAATTAATTTACCCATTCATTTCCAATCCTCAGCACTGTTCTCTTTTTTTCTTGCCATGCCCTCAAGTTGATGGATATTTTGAAAGCCTTCAGTTTCTTGCTTTTTAAAAAAGTATCAGAGCCACAAGTCACATTTTATTTTATAAAGTAAATTGTAGTGAATCATAGTGTATTTTCTCTGATTTCCCTTTGCATTTTAATTTTCAAAAATTTTCTTTTGTATTGTAGGTTATTGCACTGGTAATGGACTCATTCACAGATATTGACATTCTCCAGGACCTCCACGAAGTCTGCAGAAGGAAACGGGTCCCTGTCTATATTCTTCTGGATGAGTCTGGCCTCCCACAGTTTCAGCAAATGTGTCGGGATGCTGGTGTCTGGGTGGAGGAGGAAAGGGTACATGCACCTAATTTTGTGGGGTTTTTTTCCTCCCCTCTCCCCTCTCTCTCACCCCCCTTCCCCATTCCTCTGAATGTGTGTGCCATCGACAAACCCAACATCTATTGTTCCTCTTGAATTTGCCTTAAGAAGTTGGTAATGAGCTGTGCTCTTGAACTACGATGGTTCCTCATGTGAAGGCACTTGCAGAGTAGTAGCAGACGAGATCCAGGATTAAACAGGAGGTGGTAAAGGAATGATGGATATACAGTGTTTCTGGGTGTGACATGGATGGTGTGCCCAAGCACCTCCTGCTGAGTAACAGTCCTGATGCAGGGTCTTGGCCGGAAACGCCGATTGTTTATTCCTCTCCCTAGATGCTGCCTGACCTGCTGAGTTCCTCCAACATTTTGTCAATATTACTCTGGATTTCCAGCACCTGCAGAATCTCTTGTGTTTATGACCTACTACTGAGTCCATGAGAGAGTTATAGGCTTTGTAGGTGCTGCTAAAGACATCTTGGCAAGTAACCACCATCTGTTTTTTCGATGGTACGCTGTTATGGTGCACCAGTAGTACTACTTGCTTGTTACACTGCTGGTGTTTAGGGCAGCAATGAAGGTCCTCTATCTCTGGTGTTCAGGGTTTCCTTCATGTTAGTAGCTTGGTGTTCACTACTGTTAATCACGCAAGTCCCGGATGGAGACTCAGGCATACCCATTGCACCCAGATGTAGAAATATTCTATATTGCGGTTTCCATAACAATTTTGTTTGATCAGTCAGGGTTGTTGGCACTGAGCTGAACCCCTGAACCTGGAGGACCGGTGGACCATTCTTAGTCTGGCCTTTGCCCTTTGACCTGTTTGACATGGGTGACCCTACCAAGATCCAAAGCACAAAGCCCTAACTCCAGCCATCATAGCTCTCCAGGTCATTGAGGAATGCAAGTCTCCAAACCCTACGACAAGGTTGAGGTACTCTTGGAGGGTGCAGGTTAATATGGAGTGTGTGATGATGATAATATTGTGTACCCATTCCAAACGTGAGATAGATTTGACCCAGGTTAAGAGACTGAAGTTTTTTTTTCCATTCTCTACTCTTAATTCTTCACCAGAAGACTGGGAATAATACTGACAGCTTGTCACTTCAAATCATTGCATTGAATTACATTACTGCAGTGTCCCATACAGGCTAACGTACTGCAGATCTTAGCAGAATGCAGAACTTGGAGGCTCTGTTCTTCCTCTGATCTAGCCTTTTAAAAGAGCTATTTAATGAATTCAACTTTCTCCTCCAGTAGCCCTTTTAAATGCTTACTGCAACTCCTTGCTTATGTATTATGTATGTATTTCTGTATTTAAAGGAACACTGCGGAATAGGCTTTGATTTAACCCCTGGTTTAACCCTAGCCTAACCACAGGACAATTTACAATGACCAATTAACTTACTAACCATGTGTCTTTGCTATGTCTTATAATTGAATCCCCTGTCGTCATTTTTTCAAGACACCTTGTTGTATTTACATTTTTTTTAAAAAATTGTTCAGAGATTGCGTTTGAGAGAGAACTGTTGGTTGTTCTTATTTTCTGTCTTCTCCAAGATATTCAAACTGAAAATTGGACCGTAGGACATAGGAGCAGAATTAGGCCATTCACCCCATCAAGTCTGCTCTGCTATTCCATCCTAACTCTCAACTCCATTCTGAGTCAGCTCCCTATAACCTTTGCCGCCCTTACTAATTGAGAAGCTATCAACCTCCACTCTAAATATACCAAATGACTTGGCCTCCAATGCTGTCCGTGGCAATGAATTCCACAGATTCACCATACTCTGGCCGAAGAAATTTCTCCTTGCCTCTGTACTAAATGGATGTCCTTCTATTCTGAGGCTGTTCCCTCTGGTCCTAGACTCACCCACTTTTGGAACATGCTGTCCATGTCCACTCTACCAAGGCATTTCAATATTCGATAGTTTTCAGTGAGATCGCCCCCCCCCCCCCCACATGCCTGGCAGCTTGTTTTTTATCTGCTTCCTTTGTACCATATAAACAAAACTTGCTCTTACAAATGTGTGACCGTGCTCTGCTGATATTTCCTTTGCTTCAAGTCGATCGTTTCTTTCTTTTCCAGAAGATGAGAGTGCGCACATTGAGGGGATGTACTTACTACACCAGAACAGGAGCCAAGGTTATTGGCAAAGTGCACGAAAAATTCATGTTAATTGATTGTGAAAAAGTAGCTACAGGCTCCTACAGGTAAAATGGACTGCTCTTTGTATGTCAATCTGCGAATAGCCAGCAGTGAACACAGTAGTAATTCCACCCGTTAGTAATATCTAACTGCATTTCACTGTATGTTTTGATCTCCGTTAGATTTAAAGATACAGCGCTGTGACAGACCCTTCCAGGCTAACGTACCTGCGCTGCCCACTTACACTGATGTGACCAATTAACCCGATAACCCGTACGTCTTTAGAACGTGGGAGGAAACTGGAACCCCCACATACCAACTCCTTACAAACGGTGATGGGAATTGAACTTGGGTCACCGGTGCTTTACCAGCGTCACGCTAACTGCCACACTATTGTGCCGCCCCTAATGTGATAAATGAATCTGGATCTTCAGTATCTTTTTAAGTCATGAATAATTCCCCAGAAAGCGAGTATGAATTAAACTCCACTGGAGGTGTGGAGCAGAGAAATACACGGGGTGATTGATAAGTTTGTGGCCTAAGGTAGAAGGAGATGAGTTATTAATTTCAAACTTTCTGCATAATCACTCAAAGCGTTGAACTGCATATGCATGTAACGAGAACTGTATAACTCATTTCCTTCTACCTTAGGCCACAAACTTATCAATCACCCCTGCTATTGTCACTTTCTGGAGGGCCAAGATCCGTATGCTCCACGACTGCTGGACTAAGTGTGTAAATGTAGGAGGAGACAATGTTGAAAAATAAACATGCTAGGTTTTCTAAAATTGACTTCTTCCACCTTAGGCCACAAACTTATCAATCAGCCCTTGTAATGTGGTGATTGCCAGTTGCTTTGCAGTAGGGCATCAGTGAAGTAAATATTC
Source organism: Mobula hypostoma (assembly GCF_963921235.1). Classification (NCBI taxonomy): domain Eukaryota; kingdom Metazoa; phylum Chordata; class Chondrichthyes; order Myliobatiformes; family Myliobatidae; genus Mobula; species Mobula hypostoma. The sequence goes on from NC_086098.1 coordinate 176,924,797, forward strand.
ATTTCTTCACCTGCAGTACTAAGATATCATTTCTTTATTAGAACATTTATTGGTTTCATTTTGTTATTGTCCCATGTACCGAGGTACAGTGGAAAAACTTGGTTTGCATCCTATTCACACACCAATTCACTGTATAGTGCATTGAGGCAGGGTGGCAGGGTAGCATAGTGGTTAGCACAACGCTTTACAGTATGGGCAACCTGGGTTCAATTCCCACCGCTGCCTGTAAGGAGTTTGTACATTCTCCCTGTGACTGCTTTGATTTCCTCCGGGTGCTCCAGTTTCCTCCCACAGACCAATCTGTTGTAGGCAAGTTGTAAATTGTCCCATGATTATAGAACATAGAATAGTACAGCACAGTACAGGCCCTTCGGTCCACAATGTTGTGCCGACCCTCAAACCCTGCCTTCCGTATAAGCCCCCACCTTAAATTCCTCCATATACCTGTCTAGTAGTCTCTTAAACTTCACTAGTGTATCTGCCTCCACCACTGACTCAGGCAGTGCATTCCATGCACCAACCACTCTCTGAGGAAAAAAACCTTCCTCTAATATCTCCCTTGAACTTCCCACCCCTTACCTTAAAGCCATGTCCTCTTGTATTGAGCAGTGGTGCCCTGGGGAAGAGGCGCTGGCTATCCACTCTATCTATTCCTCTTATTATCTTGTACACCTCTATCATGTCTCCTCTCATCCTCCTTCTCTCCAAAGAGTAAAGCCCGAGCTCCCTTAATCTCTGATCATAATGCATACTCTCTAAACCAGGCAGCATCCTGGTAAATCTCCTCTGTACCCTTTCCAATGCTTCCACATCCTTCCTATAGTGAGGTGACCAGAACTGGACACAGTTCTCCAAGTGTGGCCTAACCAGAGTTTTATAGAGCTGCATCATTACATCGCGACTCTTAAACTCTATCCCTCGACTTATGAAAGCGAACACCCCATAAGCTTTCTTAACTATCCAATCCACCTGTGAGGCAACTTTCAGGGATCTGTGGACATGTACCCCGAGATCCCTCTGCTCCTCCACACTACCAAGTATCCTGCCATTTACTTTGTACTCTGCCTTGGAGTTTGTCCTTCCAAAGTGTACCACCTCACACTTCTCCGGGTTGAACTCCATCTGCCACTTCTCAGCCCACTTCTGCATCCTATCAATGTTTCTCTGCAATCTTTGACAATCCTCTACACTATCTGCAACACCACCAACCTTTGTGTCGTCTACAAACTTGCCAACCCACCCTTCTACCCCCACATCCAGGTCGTTAATAAAAATCACGAAAAGTAGAGGTCCCAGAACAGATCCTTGTGGGACTCCACTGGTCACAATCCTCCAATCTGAATGTACTCCCTCCATCACCACCCTCTGCCTTCTGCAGGCAAGCCAATTCTCAATCCACCTGGCCAAACTTCCCTGGATCCGTTGCCTTCTAACCTTCTGAATAAGCGTACTGTGTGGAACCTTGTCAAATGCCTTACTAAAATCCATATAGATCACATCCACTGCACTACCCTCATCTATATGCCTGGTCACCTCCTCTATCAGGCTTGTTAGACACGATCTGCCCTTCACAAAGCCATGCTGACTCCCTGATCAGACCACGATTCTCCAAATGCCTATAGAGCCTATCACTAAGAATCTTTTCCAACAGCTTTCCCACCACAGACGTAAGGCTCACTGGTCTATAATTACCCAGACTATCCCTGCTACCTTTTTTGAACAAGGGACAACATTCACCTCCCTCCAATCCTCCGGTACCATTCCCATGGACAACGAGGACATAAAGATCCTAGCCAGAGGCTCAGCAATCTCTTCTCTCGCCTCGTGGAGCAGCCTGGGGAATATTCCGTCAGGACCCGGGGACTTATCTGTCCTAATGTATTTTAACAACTCCAACACCTCCTCTCCCTTAATATCAACATGCTCCAGAACATCAATCTCACTCATATTGTCCTCACCATCATCAAGTTCCCTCTCATTGGTGAATACCAAAGAGAAGTATTCATTGAGGACCTCGCTCACTTCCACAGCCTCCAGGCACATCTTCCCACTTTTATCTCTAATCGGTCCTACCTTCACTCCTGTCATCCTTTTTTTCTTCACATAATTGAAGAAGGCCTTGGGGTTTTCCTTTACCCTACTCGCCAAGGCCTTCTCATGCCCCCTTGCTCTTCTCAGCCCCTTCTTAAGCTCCTTTCTTGCTTCCCTATATTCCTCAATAGACCCAGCTGATCCTTGCTTCCTAAACCTCATGTATGCTGCCTTCTTCCACCTGACTAGATTTTCCACCTCACTTGTCACCCATGGTTCCTTCACCCTACCATTCTTTATCTTCCTCACTGGGACAAATTTATCCCTAACATCCGGCAAGAGATCTCTAAACATCGACCACATGTCCATAGTACATTTCCCTGCAAAAACATCATCCCAATTCACACCCGCAAGTTCTAGCCTTGTAGCCTCATAATTTGCCTTTCCCCAATTAAAAATTTTCCTGTCCTCTCTGATTCTATCCTTTTTCATGATAATGCTAAAGGCCAGGGAGCGGTGGTCACTGTCCCCCAGATGCTCACTCACTGAGAGATCAGTGACCTGACCCGGTTCATTACCTAGTACTAGATCCAGTATGGCATTCCCCTTGGTCAGCCTGTCCACATAATGTGACAGGAATCCGTCCTGGACACACTTAACAAACTCTGCCCCATCTAAACCCTTGGAACTAATTAGGTGCCAATCAATATTAGGGAAATTAAAGTCACCCATGATAACAACCCTGTTATTTTTGCAGCTTTCCAAAATCTGCCTCCCAATCTGCTCCTCTGTATCTCTGCTGCTACCAGGGGGCCTATAGAATACCCCTAATAGAGTAACTGCTCCCTTCCTGTTCCTGACTTCCACCCATATTGACTCAAAAGAGGATCCTGCTACATTACCCACCCTTTCTGTAGCTGTAATAGTATCTCTGACCAGTAATGCCACCCCTCCTCCCCTTTTTCTGCCTTCTCTATCCCTTTTAAAGCACTGAAATCCAGGAATATTGAGAATCCATTCCTGCCCTGGTGCCAACCAAGCCTCTGTAATGGCCACTACATCATAATTCCATGTATGTATCCAAGCTCTCAGTTCATCACCTTTGTTCCTGATGCTTCTTGCATTGAGGTACACACACTTCAGCCCTTCTACCTTACTACCTTTACACCGTTTATTCTGCTTCTCTTTCCTCAAAGCTTCTCTGTATGTTAGGTCTGGCTTTATTCCATGCAGCTCTTTCACTGCTCTATCGCTCCGGGTCCCATCCCCCTCGCAAATTAGTTTAAACCCTCCCGAACCATGCTAGCAAACCTACCTGCAAGGATATTGCTCCCCCTTGAGTTCAGGTGCAACCCATCCAATCTGTACAGGTCCCACCTTCCCCAGAAGAGATCTCAATGATCCAAAAATCCAAAACCCTGCCCCCTGCACCAACTCCTTAGCCACGCATTCAACTGCCATCTCCTCCAATTCTTACCATCACTGTCACGTAGCACTGGCAGCAATCCTGAGAACGCCACTCTTGAGGTCCTGTTCTTCAGCCTTCTGCCTAGTTCCCGAAATTCACACTTCGGGACCTCATCCCTCTTCCTGCCTGTGTCGTTGGTCCCAACATGTATCACGACTTCTGGTTGCTTTCCCTCTCGTACCAGGATGTCGTGCACCCAGTCAGAGACATCCCGGACCCTGGCACCCAGGAGGCAACAAACCATGCGGGTGTCCTTCTCACGTCCACAAAATCTCCTGTCTGCTCCCCTGACTATAGACTATGGAGTCTCCAATGACGACAGCTCTCCTCTTCTCCGTCCCACCCTTCTGCACCACCGGGTCAGACTCAGTGCCGGAGGCCCTGCCACCGTGGCTCACACCTGGTCGGTCGTCCCCGCCAACAGTATCCAGGACAGTAAACTTATTATCCAGGGGAATGGCTACAAGGGTGCTCTGCACTACCTGTCTGCTCACCTTCGCTTTCCCCCCTCTGACTGTCGCCCAACGACCTGCTTCTGACAGCCTAGGTGTGACTACCTCCCTGTAGCTCTCATCTATGACTGCCTCATTCTCCCTTATGAGTCAAAGGTCATCCAGCTGCTGCTCCAGATTCCTTACACGGTCTTCCAGATCGCCCAGCCGTATGTACTTCTGGCAGATGTGACTCTGCGGGAGAGGGGAGTTCCCCCAAGACTGCCACATCTCACATGAGAGGCACATCACCGTCTCAGGAGACATTGTAAAAACTAACTGCGAGCTAGCTTGTCCTCTGTCTCTTCTCGTCGAAGCCTCTCGAGTCAAAGCCTCAAAGCTCCACTCCTTCACTGGCCCACTGACTCGGTGGCCGCTTTCTACAATTAGGCGATTAGGCTCGGATTAAACGGGGGGGGGGGGCGGGATTGCTGGCATGGCTTGAAGGGCCTATTCCACGCTGTATCTCAATAAATAATAAATAAGGCATCCTTCCTGATGTATCACCATTTGGTATGTCTATGACCACAAAAAGTCAAAGTCCCCAACCACCCCAGACATTCTCTCTTCTCAAAACATACAAAAGCCTAAAAACACACAACACCAGGCTCAAGGAGCTTCTACCACACTCTTAGAAGACTATAGAATGGTTCCCAGGTACGACAAGATGGGACTCTTGATCTCACAACTGACCCCCTTATGAGTTTGACTGCACTTTCTCTGTTACTCTGTATTCTGTATTGGTATACTTTGCATTTATTCATTTATTTATGTATTGAGATGCAGCCCTTCGACCTACACCACCCAGCAATCCCCTGATTTAAAACCTGACCTAATCACAGCATAATTTACATTGGCCAATTAACCTACAGCAGCAAGGCTGGGTATTTAAATGGATGCATGAATATGCAGTAAATAGAGGGATATAGTTCCATGTGCAGTTTAAATTGGCATCATGGTCAACACACACAATGGGCTGATGTGTCCTGTGCTGTACTCTTTAATGTTTTATGTATACATACTTACTGCCTGTGACACTGGCGTATGGGGCAGTTATGAAGGTCCTCCATCTCTTGCGGTGTACAGGGCTTCCTTCATCATGTCAGTAGTTTCCTCTCAGTTTTCACTACTGTCAGTCATGCAAGTCCCGGGTGGAGTATCATCAAACTCAGATGTAGAAGGATTCTTCATTACCGTTTCCGTACCAATTTAAACTTTTTTTTTTGACCATTTGGGGTCATTAGCCCTGGTCTGATGAACCCCTGAACCCAGAGGACTGGTGGACCAATCTTAGTCTGGTCTCTTACCCTTTGAACTGTCCGGCATGGGCGACCCTACCAAGAGCCAAATCATTGAATGGCTCTCCAGGTCATTGAGGCACCCAAGTCTCCAAACAACAAGGTTGTGGTTCTCTTGGAGGATATTTATGTATGTCACTTGTTAAAAATCTATTGCATTTTTTATTTAACCTTTCCCAGTTTTTTTAACCCATCCCGTGTTTCACCACCTCCATTTCAGCTTCACTTGGACAGACGGCAAGCTGAACCGCAGTAATCTGACGGTGCTGTCGGGGCAGTTGTCTGAGTACTACGATGAGGAGTTCAGGATACTGTATGCGCAGTCCGAGCCAATACCACCCGGGTACACCGGCCGCAGCAACCTTGCTACTTATGAGAAGCTTGCCCTGGACAGATTGCAGTCCAAAAATCCCCCAGTCGCAAATGCTTTAAGGCTTGGAACTGTGGAGCATTCTCCGGATAAGCGCAAACCAGCCGAGAAAAGGCCACACCCGCAGAGTGCTGTCGATTCCATGGAGCAGTGCAGGTGTGAAGCATCGACCCAGGCTGGTGACACCCTACTGATGAATAAGGAGGTGAAGAGTGTTTCTATGCAGACCGAGCTGGAATGGATGTCGGTGCCTGGAACTTCTACGCAAGCCTGTGCTTCAATGAAGGAGATGGAGACCCAGACTTCATTCTTCTCAAAGCCATCAGCATCCCTCACACCCCCTGCCACTAGGGTCGTGAAACGCGCTCAGATAATAGCTTCTTCGGTGCAGGAGTCGCCCACAGAGGTGACTAGCAGAGAGTCAACTTACTCGACTGATCAGCCTTCTGCCTCCACCACAGAATCCACCAATAGTTCTAGTACTTTGTCTGGTAACTCCGTATCTGAAAGTAAGCCTTGCCCCAAAGCTGCCAGGTATCCCTACGTGGACCTCTACTGTGCTGACTCCTCCTCTTGGAAGGACACCTTTCACAAGCTGACCACAGAACGGCAGCTGCATTACTCCACCGTTCGCTCGAAGCTGAACAACATGGTTGCCATCCTGTCCAGGAACCGACACCTTAATGTTATCCACAGCCGAGGGCAAGGCCAGTACGTCATGAGGGATAAGAGAGAGCTGATGACCCGGGTGTTTGGACTCAGAGATGTACCCGTACTGTCTTCATTGACACTAAGAAATTGACCGCTGTTTTTGAGCCTGTGCCCAGTCACCTCTGCAGTTAAATAATCGCAGGGCGTGCAATGAATTCTTCAACAATGAAATTAGAATATTTGATCCTTTGATGAATCCTTTTTTTGCCTGCAGGTTAAAATTCCAATTGTTTTTACCAGCCTACACTTCATTTCTTCACACAATGGTTGTCAATGGTTTGGATGCATTATTTTTTTCTTGAATCGCTGTCATTCCTTTTGTTCAAAGAAGGGGATTTTTAACCCCTTTGTTTCAGCTGTACACCGGAGTTTAGCTGTCTTGCCTCTGAATGGAAAGATCATGATTTCAAGCCCCATTCAGGCTTGCCGAGGACCCCCACGTTGCCTCTCTCGGATGAGATGTCAAATTGAGGCTCCTGCCACCGGTTGCCTCCAAAGACAAGATGTGGAAGATGCCAGGGAAAGCACGTTTGTTTTGTATAACCACTTCATCAGTGATGCCCTTTTCTCCCCTTTTATCTGTAGTTTTATTTCGATCATCAATATGCTCATAATGGAGTCAAAAGTTTGAAACTGTTGTTGTGGAAACTGGAAATGATCCTGGGGTGGAATATGGAAACAGTGAAGAAATATTCTCCTGGAGGACTTGAATGAATTTGCATTTGTTTCTTAGGGAAAAAAATGGAAAATTTTAAATACATTATCTCAGTTTTGAGGGGCAGAATACAGTTTTGATGCATAATTAATTTCTGCTTTGTAACCTGACTGCACTATAATGAAGAACATTTGCGCCTCCAGGCTTAAGGATGAAGGGAGAGGAATTCTTTTCCTTGGCCTTGATTGCTTTGCCTGCAGATTCAGGAACTTGCATCCATAATCCCTCAAAAAGCAAATAAAAATGGTTTATTTTTTTCAGGGTACAATCACAATGTGTCTCAACTTTTGTAATGTGGGATGTGATTTATAATTTATTGCTATGCATGATATTCCTCCTATTCAGAGTTTTAACCAATCCTTTTGATGTATCCTACTTTTCCCTTTATCATTATATCCTCTTTCTCCCTTGCCACCACTCATTCCCCAATGTTTATCCAACTGCCCCTTTAATACATCTGCATCAGGGGTTCCCAACCCGTGGTTCATGGACCCTGTGCTTAATGGCATTTGTCCATGGCAGAAGAAAGGGTGGGAACACCTGATCTATATGGTTCACTTTACTCAGACCTCGTTGAATTGAGCTCGGTATATACCCACTCTTGAAAAAAATGTTACTCATCAAGCACTAGATTCTTTTTTACTCATAAAATGTTTAATTTCATTTATTAACCTTGTGATCTTCAGTTTTGGACTCTCCCCAGCTTCTACCAAATTTACCATTTGTACATTTATTGACCTTATTAGCCTGAGTTTTAGATTCACCCCTGTCTCAAGCAAATTTACCACTTGCACTTCATTAATTTTAAATGCAGATTAATGGATTTATTTTGGGATGTCATAAGACCAGAACCCCTTGTTAAACTTGCATGCAGAATCTTTCTTTAAAAAAATAAAACTTTCTTTGTCTGTGCTGGATTCAAAATCGGCTGCTTGTCAGTTGAGTATTGAATAGAACCCAGCTCAGGGATCTCTCCATTCTGCCAAAATGACTAGGCCCCAATTACCACGCAAGGTGGAGGCAGGTTTTCGCCAAGTATCATCGATTGCCCAGATCTCCTGAGCTGTTAGTTAAAGCCTTGCTGGAGCTTCAACTTCATATACAGCCATAGGACTGCTGTTAGAGCAGGACTTTCCAACCCGGGGTCCGCCGACCCCTCTGTTAATGGTAGGAGTCCACAGTCTAATGAAGATTGGAAACCCCTGCTTTAGAGGATATTAAGTGTACATATACAGCTGCTGAATGAAGCTTTCCATCCCATCTGTCGGAGGCTGCTTGGTCTGCTCCACCCCAGAATGCCTGACTGGTGTCCGGGTCACTGAGCAAGCCTGAATCGTAAGTGTTTACAGTGACTAGCTCTTTCTCTATTTGTGATTAATAGCAGGATTAATTTGTAAAAACATGTTTTCCTATTTTCAGTGGCATTGTAATCCTTCCCCTCCCCTATTTCCTACCTACCCAAACTCCACAGAAGCTGAGCTAAAATTCACACGTTGTTTTCCATAACATCTACTCTGAGCTGCTCCTTATCTTGACGTTGAGCCAAACACATTGCATTGTTCTCTTGACATAAAAATTAGACTAACCACCGTGCCTTACCAAGAACTTTTTTTTTGGAGTTTATACTTTGCATTTAAATAGGAGGTGACGATATAGGTTTAGTGGACATCTGTTGCTGCTAATGGTGGGTTCATTGGTTGTACTGTCAATTATGTTGTATTTGTCTCAGTGGGCCTGCTGGAGCAACATTGAGGAGGGATTGTAAGTCACTGCTGCTCCCAGTTTGTAGGTGGAAATAGAGCCACTGAATTCCAAATTACTGGAGCCCGGATCAACACTTTCATTGGGGATCTTTGCAACAGAGGATTGAGAACTGATCAAGGACATTGAGCTTCAACTGCAGTGATTTTGGACACTAATGCACAAAGAGTAGGATTATTGAACAATATAACTGCCCTACTCCCATATTGAGTATAATTTATGATAGGAGCCTCTTTTTAATCTGAAGCTGACAATTATTTTTATGAAAATGGTTTAATGATAATTCTTTTGAAGACTCTAATTTCAGAAATTCTGAAGTCAGTGTATTGTGGCTGGTGGGCGGAAAAAAAAATACATGTGGGGGTTTCTGTTGTAACACTAACTGTCTCTTGCAGGTGGTCGCTGAGTTGCTGAGTATTTCTGACATTTTTCATTTAAATGCCAAGTACCAGCATCTGGTATTTTGCCTTTTGTATTGTGGTGGTCATTTGGCAACTGAGATGCATTTATTTAGACTGTCTTTATATTGGTGGTTGGCTTAAGATAAACACAGTAGTTTTTAATAAAGTCTATATTGGAAGGATAAAAATTCTTTTCATTTCTTTGCCATGCGAATCACACTAGAAATTTCCTTGCCCAATTGGGTCAGGGAGTGAGAGGGACAGGTTGCCAATTGGCAATCTTAAGCCATAGGAGAAGAATTAGGCCATTTGTCCCATCAGTTCTGCTCCACCATTTCATCATGGCTGACTTATTCCCCCCCCACCCCAACCCTATTCTCCTGCCTTCTCCACGTAACCTTTAGACACGTTTACTAATCAAGAACCTACCAACTTCTGCTTTAAGTATACCCAATGACTTGACCTTCAAAGATGTCCATGACAATGAATTCCACAGATTCACCACCCTCTGTCTGACTGAAGAAAATTCCTCCTCCTCTCTAAAGGGACATCAGTGTATTGTGAGGCACTCCCAGTATTGGAAACATCCTCTCCATGTCCACTCGATCTAGGCCTTTAAATATTCAGTATATTGCAAAGAGATTTCTCTCTTCCCCCCAATCTGCCATTCTTCTAAACTCCAATGAATACAGGCCCAGAGCTATCAAACACTCCTCATACATTAACTGTTGCCTTCCAGGGATAATTCTCATGAACCTCCTCAGGACCCTCTCCAGAGTCAGTGACTTTTTCAGGGTTTCTTCCCTATTGGGGGAATGTACTGGTTGCCATAGGAGTACTGATCTATCGCTCGTGTTAACAAGGAACACACCTAGACGTATTGGGAGCAGCCTGCAAGAATTGCCACACATTCCAATGCCAACAATGTTCAGCAGAACAGCACGGCAGCAACAACAATAAAGCAAGACAAGATGACAGTAGTTTCACGCTTTGGAATTGAGGTAGGAACTCCACAAGCTGTTCAGCTATGAGATTTAACTGTCACCATAAATCCCCTAGGTATTTCAGGTGGCACCGAAGTGTGACACTTGGTGCATCAGCGACTGGGGTCCGTGATGCTACACCAGTGAACAGGGTTCAATTCCCGATGCTGTCTCCAAGGGGTTTGTACGTTCTCCCCATGACGGCATCCACATTAGAGAAAAGAAATTCAATAGAATCAATGGAAAAACTGCACACAGCAGACTGACAAATAGACAATGTGCAGATAAATAAATATTACAGAGAACACAAGTTGTAGAGTCCTTGAAAATGAGGTTATAGGTTGTGGAATCTGTTCTGTTACGTACCCCGTAACAGGTTAAAGAACCAGCAGAAATGGAAAACACCTTGGAGTCTGGTATTGCTGTTAACTAACACTATTTTATTAGTAACTGCTCAATACAGTAATATAAAATCAGGTAAATCAAACAGGTTAGCAAAGTTCATGCATTATATAAGTGTGGAAATATAAAAACCAAGCTTCTTCAAGCCTAGGGGGTAAATGGATACAGTCTTACGATGATAGGTAAATGAGATCAGTTCAGTTCGTGGTACTGAGTTGAGTAGTGATGGAGAGGGAGAGGTGTTGTGGTTGTCCGAGTAAGCCAATGCCGTTGATTCTTCCCATTGTCCTCCGAAACTTCCAAGTTAGCCAAACTTAACCAACTTAAGAGCGCCGTCTTCAAATGATAGTCTACCAACCCAGGCAAAGGTTAGACACACTGGTAGACTCCACAGGGTCACTCTTTCACGCACCAATAATCACAGACCGATTCCTCTCAATCGATCCTCAGTCCCACACTTGTGGGCACCTAAGAAAGATAGTAGTAACTTCACCACACCTTAGTGCATCTGCGTGCCCTCTGAAACAAGCAACTATGCTGGTTTAAATACTGTTGTGCTGAACACCAGCTATCCATCAAGTAGCTCCGCCCTTCTCTCTCTGTAGGAACTCAGAAGCTGGCAGTGTCCCTGCAGAAACCCCAAACAAACTGTGAGCAGTCTTCCTTTCTCTCTGTCTCATTGTTTGTGCTGTACAGCTGCATACTCTCTCTGTTTTTTTAAAAGCACAGTCCATAATGAATAACTCGGGATCCCGTCACAGTTCAGTGTTGAGGAAAGTGAAGATATCCACCCTTGTTCATGGTTGAAGGGTAATAACTGTTCCTGAACCTGATGGTATGGGATCTAAGGCTATCGTATCTCCCTCCTGATGGAAGCAATAAAAAGAGAGCACGGCCTGGATGGTTGGGGTCCTCGACGATGGATGCTGATTTTTTTTTTGTGTGGCAGTGCTCAAATAGTAGATGTACTCGATGGTGGGGAGGACTTTACCCGTGATGGACTGCGCTGATTCCACTACTTTTAATAGACTTTTCTGTTCTTGGATATATTGGTGTTTTCATAGCAAGCCGTGATGCAATCAGTGCTGAGTTCCTCCTGCATTTTGTGTGCATTGCTTGGATTTCTAGCATCTGCAGATTTTCTCTTGTTTGTGATAGGATACTTCTCTGTTTGCTAGCATGAAATTAAATACCATCAGGTAACAAAATCCATCAATGGATGTGGAGTAAAAGTGAGTGTGAAGTTAGGCCAGGGTCAACCATTTTATCATTAAATGGTTGAACATGTTTGAAGGCAAAAAGATCGAGTCCAGTCTCTGTTTGTTTTCTTTGCTTAGATCTCAATCACAGTCACAAAGAGTTTTTGCCTTTCAAGGATGTTCACGTATTATGTAATCTCCTAATTACATCTGGAATGGATTTCACCATTGGACTTGGGGAATTTCTAGCTAGATTAATATTATAAAGGATATTTGAAAAAGAGGTAGGACATACCAGAGTTGTAAAGTTCTTCAATCACCATTCACATTAAGTAAATTATGTTATTACTTCAATTATCAATTGTAATTAATAATAATGAATCTCAACTTATTCTAGTTTTTACTCATTTTCTGAATGTCAACTATATCTTCCAGAACCTTCCATCATTCTGCTTAGGCTGATACAATAGAGATGATATCCTTTTGGACGGTAAGCCTACTAAAAGTGGATATGGACCAGTCCATCACAGGAAAAGGCCCCCCCCCCCCACCACCACCACCACCACCACCACCACCACCACCATTGAGCATGTCTATGAGCACTGCCATAACAAAAGCAATATCCTTTTAAATGGAGGGGTTATGGGATAGGTAGGAAGGAAGGGTTAAATTGATTTTGAACTAGGCTTATGTAATTCAGCATAACATTGTTGGCCAAAGGACTCATATTGTGCTGTAGTGTTCGATGTTAGAATGCCCACATTTAAGTTGTACATATGACTTATTTTTATAAGTCACAATAAATATAAATAAATAAAGTAAAATAAAAATGTGTTTGTGGACCATTCTTCTTCTTCTTTAATCTTTTTATTGATTTAAAGAAAAAATACAATCAAGAGAAGAATTAGTTCAAATATATATATATATATATATCAGTAACCAAAATTAAAATAGACACTGTCAAAATCATAGATATTGTTAATCTAGTATAAAATGTATAATAAAAAAAGAAAATAACAATTCACCTCTTACCAGTTAAAAGGAGAAAGGAAAAAAAAATTGGGTTTTAAATAGATTGGACCATTCTGAAGTCAGGTGGCAGAGAGGATGAAGATGCTCCTAAAACATGGACCTTCAGGCTCCTGTACTTCCTCCCTAACCATAGTAATGAGAAGGCACATCCTGGGTGATGGGGGTCTTTAATGATGGGTGCTACTTTCTTCAGGTGCACCGTCTTTGGAAGATGTCCTTGAGGGTGGGGAGGCCAGTGCTATGATGGAGCTGGTTAATCTGAGGCAACACACAAAGCATGCTGGGAGAATTCAGTAGGTTAGGCTGCATCTATAGAGGGAAAAGAACATGACATTTTGGCCTGACTCCTTCACCAAACGCTCTACCTCACCTGCTTAGTTACCCCTGCATTTTTATGTGTGTTTATACCTTAAATAGTGGCTTAGACATTTTGTGCTAAAGTCTCTGGGCGAAATCATTAATCTTGTTGTTTTTAAAATGTCACGCTGAAAGAAAAATTATTTCCATAATCAGTGCTGCAGAACTGACTGGGTCCTTGCAATGCAAACTTGCAGGGGACACAGAGCTTTCCTGCCCACGATGACGCGTCAGTGATTGACAGCGGTTCCTTGGTAACCTTTCACATCAAGATGGCGGCGCCCATGTCAGCTCCGAAGTTTTGGAAACCAGGTAGAATAAAAAGCGGCTCGAGGGTTGGGGGGAGTAAAGCGCAAATGGGGGCTGGGCGAGCGGAGTGAATTCTCGCCGGGTTGCTGGTTCTCTGCACGGAGCGGAGGAGCTGCAAAGCAGGACGTGTGGAAGTGTAATTGCAGCAAGGGCAGGAGAAGGTGCAGAGAGGGCGCAGGGGGCGAGGACCTGATGGAAGCGTCAGAGGGTGCAGGGGAAGAGGGAATAAGAGTGTATAGGGAGAAGAAAAGAGAGTGTAAGGAAGAGGGAGCGCGGGAAAGGGCGTAGGGAAGAGAGGTCGAAGGAGGAGATAGTGCTGAGGCAGAAGGTGTAGGGAAAGGGGAGAGAAGGACCGGGGGAGAGGAAGCAGGGACCTGGAGCGGACGGTTGTGGGGGAGGGAGCTGGATGAGACAGGAGGGAAGTAGAGGGAAAGAGAGAAGGGAAGGGGAGAGGGAAGTAGAGGGAAAGAGAGAAGGGGAGAGGAAGCAGGGAGTTTGGGCAGAGGGTGCGGAGGAAGGGGAGAGGGAGCTGTGTGAGAAAGGGGAGGGGGCTGGGTGAGGGAGGAAGGGAGGGGGCAGGGGAGAGGAAGCAGTGAGAGTTGGAAGTGTGTGCTGGGAAGATGGGCAGAAGGAGCTGTGATAAAGGGAGGGGAGGGAGAAGTTGCAGGGTGCATTGAGAGAGTGCAGGGGGAGTATGAACTGGGGAGTGATATGGAGGAGAGGGGATGGGGGGAGAATGGGATGGGGAGAAGATGGAAGGGAGGGAGAGAGAGAGAGAGAGAGAGACTCACTGATTTGGCCTTTATTGGTGTTATTCCAGCTCTTTCAAACACTCTTTACTGGTATGAAACACATATAGGTAACTTGTGTCTCTGAATTGAGCATCTGACCCTCCTGAATGCAGTGAAAGGCATCTTTAAGGATGCATTGGCACTGAGAGGAACATCTGTGTGTCAGCTCCTTTCAAATGGAAATAACTCCTTGGTTTCCATTTCACGTTATCATAGCAACCAAACTGTGTACTAGATGATCCCATAACATGACTCAATAACATGCCTCATTATCCCTCCTACACACTGTTTATTTATTTCATGACTTACAGTAATTTGTGCACGACATTGCTAGCACAAAACAACAAATTTCACAACGTACACTCAGTGCTACTATATTAGGTATAGGAGTGGAACCTGTTGTGGCCTTCTGCTGTAGCCCATCCATTTCAAGGCTGGACGTGTTCAGAGGTGCTCTTCTGCACACCACTGTTGTAACGGGTGGTTATTTGAGTTACCGTCACCTTCCTGTCAGCTTGAACCCGTCTGGCCATTCTCCTCTGACCTTTCTCATTAACAAGGCGTTTTCACCCACAGAACTGCCACTCACTGGATGCTTTTTTTTTTGTTTCTCTTACCATTTTGTGTAAACGCTAGAGACTCCTATGTGTGAAAATGTCAGGAGATCAGCAGTTTCTGAGATACTCAAACCACCCCATCTGGCAACAATAATCATTCAATGGTCAAAGTCATTTAGATCACATTCCTTCCCCATTCTGATATTTGGTGTGAACAATGAATGAACCTCTTGACCATGTTTTCCTGCCTTTAATCATTGGGTTGCTGCCATGTGATTGGCTGATTAGATATTTGGATCATTGAGGAGACACAGCTAGTAAAGTGGCCACTGAGTGTATATCGGGAATAATAAATCTGATTCTGATGACTTAACGCAAAATACTGTGGTTGTTGGCAATGCTCAGTGCCTTTGGAAGTTGTTTAACATTTCAGGTAACTGAGTTTCTGTCAAAACTGGGAAAGTAACAGCGGGAGAGGAAATAAAGTATAAAAAGTATCTAGACTAGGATATTTATTCCTGTGGTGCAAATTGAGGAGATGGATAGGACAGCACAATAGGAGAGCTTCCAGATTCGATCCTATGGAACCTTGGGTTTGTTCGAACACCCAAGTGTAAAGAGTGGTCTGCAAGAATAAAAAAAATAGTGCTTCTGATGACACACATAAAAGTTGCTGGTGAATGCAGCAGGCCAGGCAGCATCTCTAGGAAGAGGTGCAGTCGACGTTTCAGGCCGAGACCCTTCGTCAGGACTAACTGAAGGAAGAGTGAGTAAAGGAATTGCAAGTTGGAGGGGGAGGGGGAGATCCAAAATGATAGGAGAAGACAGGAGAGGGAGGGATGGAGCCAAGAGCTGGACAGGTGATAGGCAAAAGGGATACGAGAGGATCATGGGACAGGAGGTCCGGGAAGAAAGACGGGGGGGGGGGGGATCCCAGAGGACGGACAAGGGGTATATTCAGAGGGACAGAGGGAGAAAAAGGAGAGTGAGAGAAAGAATGTGTGTATAAAAATAAGTAACAGATGGGGTACGAGGGGGAGGTGGGGCATCAGCGGAAGTTAGAGAAGTGGATGTTCATGCCATCAGGTTGGAGGCTACCCAGACGGAATATAAGGTGTTGTTCCTCCAACCTGAGTGTGGCTTCATCTTTACAGTAGAGGAGGCCGTGGATAGACATGTCAGAATGGGAATGGGATGTGGAATTAAAATGTGTGGCCACTGGGAGATTTTGCTTTCTCTGGCAGACAGAGCGTAGATGTTCAGCAAAGCGGTCTCCCAGTCTGCGTCGGGTCTCGCCAATATATAAAAGGCCACATCGGGAGCACCGGACGCAGTATATCACCCCAGTCGACTCACAGGTGAAGTGTTGCCTCACCTGGAAGGACCGTTTGGGGCCCTGAATGGTGGTAAGGGAGGAAGTGTAAGGGCATGTGTAGCACTTGTTCCGCTTACACGGATAAGTGCCAGGAGGGAGATCAGTGGGGAGGGATGGTGGGGGGACCAATGGACAAGGGAGTTGCGTAGGGAGCGATCCCTGCAGAATGCAGAGAGAGGGGGGGAGGGAAAGATGTGCTTAGTGGTGGGATCCCGTTGGAGGTGGCGGAAGTTACGGAGAATAATATGTTGGACCCGGAGGCTGGTGGGGTGGTAGGTAAGGACCAGGGGAACCCTATTCCTAGTGGGGTGGCGGGAGGATGGAGTGAGAGCAGATGTAGGTGAAATGGGGGAGATGCATTTAAGAGCAGAGTTGATAGTGGAGGAAGGGAAGCCCCTTTCTTTAAAAAAGGAAGACATCTCCCTCGTCCTAGAATGAAAAGCCTCATCCTAAGAGCAGATGCGGCGGAGACGGAGGAGTTGCGAGAAGGGGATGGCGTTTTTGCAAGAGACAGGGTGCAAAGAAGAATAGTCCAGATAGCTGTGAGAGTCAGTAGGCTTATAGTAGACATCAGTGGATAAGCTGTCTCCAGAGACAGAGACAGAAAGATCTAGAAAGGGGAGGGAGGTGTCGGAAATGGACCAGGTAAACTTGAGGGCAGGGTGAAAGTTGGAGGCAAAGTTAATAAAGTCAACGAGTTCTTCATGCATGCATGAAGCAGCGCCAATGCAGTCATCGATGTAGCGAAGGAAAAGTGGGGGACAGATACCAGAATAGGCACGGAACATAGATTGTTCCACAGAGCCAACCAAAAGGCAGGCATAGCTAGGACCCATGCGGGTGCCCATAGCTACACTTTTAGTTTGGAGGAAGTGGGAGGAGCCAAAGGAGAAATTATTAAGAGTAAGGACTAATTCCGCTAGACAGAGCAGAGTGGTGGTAGAGGGGAACTGATTAGGTCTGGAATCCAAAAAGAAGCGTAGAGCTTTGAGAGCTTCCTGATGGGGGATGGAAGTATATAGGGACTGGACATCCATGGTGAAAATAAAGCGGTGGGGGCCAGGGAACTTAAAATCATCGAAAAGTTTAAGAGCGTGAGAAGTGTCACGAACATAGGTCGGAAGGGATTGAACAAGGGGGGATAAAACCCTGTCGAGGTATGCAGAAACGAGTTCGGTGGGGCAGGAGCAAGCTGAGACAATAGGTCTGCCAGGACAGGCAGGTTTGTGGATCTTGGGTAGGAGGTAGAAACGGGAAGTGCGAGGTGTGGGAACTATAAGGTTGGTAGCAGTGGATGGGAGATCCCCTGAGCGGATAAAGTCGGTGATGGTGTGGGAGACAATGGCCTGGTGCTCCTTAGTGGGGTCACGATCGAGGGGTAAATAAGAGGAGGTATCCGCAAGTTGTCGCTGTGCCTCGGCAAGGCAGAGGTCAGTATGCCAGACTACAACAGCACCCCCCTTATCGGCGGGTTTAATAATAAGGTTAGGATTAGTGCGGAGGGAGTGGAGAGCAGAGCGTTCCGAAGGAGTGAGGTTGGAATGGGGACAAGGTGCGGTGAAGTCGAGACGATTGATGTCCCATCGGCAGTTAGCGATAAAGAGATCCAGAGCAGGCAGAAGACCAGAGCGGGGTGTCCATGAAGAAGAGGAGGGTTGAAGACGGGAGAAGGGGTCATCGGTGGGGGTGGAAGAGTCCTTGCCAAGAAGTAGGCTCGGAGACGGAGACGGCGGAAGAAAAGTTCTGCATCATGGCGAACACGGAACTCGCTGAGGTGTGGGCGAAGGGGGACAAACGTGAGGCCCTTACTGAGAACAGAGCGCTCTGCCTCCGACAGTTGAAGGTCGGAGGGGATGGTAAAGACTCGGCACGGATGAGAGCTGGGATCAGAGGGGGGAGGGGGGAGGCTAGGGGTGTCAGTGGAGAGGGGAGGGTTGGGGTGAGAGGAAGATGGAGCCTCTGAGGGCCCAGGAGCTGACGGTGGGATCTGAGGGAGACCGGATTGCAGAGTATTGGTGGGGGAAGGGGAGACGGGAATCACAATAGCAGCACATAAAGACCCGGCCTGGAGTTCAAGGCTGCAGTTGCAGTTGGTGGTTGCGCAATCATTTTGAATGTCTCCATGGTCGTTGCTGGAGTCCGGGTTTTGAATATGCCCTGAGGTGTTGGAGCCGGCGAGATCAATGGCAGAGGCCGCAATCTGAAGTTCATGCCTGCTAGTTTCATGGCCAGCAGGCTCTGGAGTCCGTAGATGTAGGATCTTGCGATCTTTGCCTAACATGACAAAGTCAAAAAAACGGCGATTGCAGGCGTGAATCCGATGGAGGATGAAATAACGGGTAGGACCATTACAGACGGCGAAGAAAGTGTCCTGAAGGTGTGGAAGGGTCTGGGATAGGGACACCAAGTACCTCCTCATGGCGGAGAGAGTCGCCTTCAGAGCTTGACGGGAGAAGCAGTGAGAGGCAGAGTCAATAAAATGTGAGTACCTGGGATCCTCAGAAGGTCCAAATTGAGAGGCTTGGAAACGAATCCTAAAGCCAACTGGAGTAAGTTGGCGACGGAGGCACGTTCCAAGAAAGGATATATGGCTGTGATAGCGAGTCTGAGTCAAAGTGTGGTCGAAAAGTTGAAGAGCCGAAGAAATTACAGATGGGGAGCAGTGAGAGATGGTTTCACTGAACTCCCGTCAAAGAGAGGATCTAAACTTCTTCGGTGTAGGCATCACCGGAAGAGGCTTCGCAGTAGTGAATTTAAATGCAAACAACAGGAATTCTGCAGATGCTGGAAATTCAAGCAACACACATAAAAGTTGCTGGTGAACGCAGCAGGCCAGGCAGCATCTGTAGGAAGAGGTGCAGTCGACGTTTCAGGCCGAGACCCTTCGTCAGGACTAACTGAAGGAAGAGTGAGTAAGGGATTTGAGAGGGGGAGGGGGAGATCCAAAATGATAGGAGAAGACAGGAGGGGGAGGGATGGAGCCAAGAGCTGGACAGGTGATAGGCAAAAGGGATACGAGAGGATCATGGGACAGGAGGTCCGGGAAGAAAGACAAGGAGGTGGGGGGGAACCCAGAGGATGGGCCAGGGGTATATTCAGAGGGACAGAGGGAGAAAAAGGAGAGAGAGAGAGAAAGAATATGTGTATAAAAATAAATAAAAGATGGGGTACGAGGGGGAGGTGGGGCATCAGCGGAAGTTAGAGAAGTCGATGTTCATGCCATCAGGTTGGAGGCTACCCAGACGGAATATAAGGTGTTGTTCCTCCAACGTGAGTGTGGCTTCATCTTTACAGTAGAGGAGGCCGTGGATAGACATGTCAGAATGGGAATGGGATGTGGAATTAAAATGTGTGGCCACTGGGAGATCTTGCTTTCTCTGGCAGACAGAGCGTAGATGTTCAGCAAAGCGGTCTCCCAGTCTGCACGCATGCAGAACTCGTTTGACTGCATTGGTGCTGCTTCCTGCATGCATGCAGAACTCGTAGACTGCATTGGCGCTGCTTCCTGCACGCATGCAGAACTTGTTGACTTTATTAACTTTGCCTCCAACTTTCACCCTGCCCTCAAGTTTACCTGGTCCATTTCCGACACCTCCCTCCCCTTTCTAGATCTTTCTGTCTCTGTCTCTGGAGACAGCTTATCCACTGATGTCTACTATAAGCCTACTGACTCTCACAGCTATCTGGACTGTTCCTCTTCTCACCCTGTCTCTTGCAAAAACGCCATCCCCTTCTCGCAATTCCTCCGTCTCCGCCGCATCTGCTCTCAGGATGAGGCTTTTCATTCTAGGACGAGGGAGATGTCTTCCTTTTTTAAAGAAAGGGGCTTCCCTTCCTCCATTATCAACTCTGCTCTTAAACGCATCTCCCCCATTTCACCTACATCTGCTCTCACTCCATCCTCCCGCCACCCCACTAGGAATAGGGTTCCCCTGGACCTCACCTACCACCCCACCAGCCTCCGGGTCCAACATATTATTCTCCGTAACTTCCGCCACCTCCAACGGGATCCCACCACTAAGCACATCTTTCCCTCCCCCACTCTCTCTGCATTCCGCAGGGATCGCTCCCTACACAACTCCCTTGTCCATTGGTCCCCCCCATCCCTCCCCACTGATCTCCCTCCTGGCACTTATTCGTGTAAGCGGAACAAGTGCTACACATGCCCTTACACTTCCTCCCTTACCACCATTCAGGGCCCCAAACAGTCCTTCCAGGTGAGGCAACACTTCACCTGTGAGTCAACTGGGGTGATATACTGCGTCCGGTGCTCCCGATGTGGCCTTTTATATATTGGCAAGACCCGACGCAGACTGGGAGACCGCTTTGCTGAACATCTACGCTCTGTCCGCCAGAGAAAGCAAGATCTCCCAGTGGCCACACATTTTAATTCCACATCCCATTCCCATTCTGACATGTCTATCCACGGCCTCCTCTACTGTAAAGATGAAGCCACACTCAGGTTGGAGGAACAACACCTTATATTCCGTCTGGGTAGCCTCCAACCTGATGACATGAACATTGACTTCTCTAACTTCCGCTAAGTCCCCACCTCCCCCTCGTACCCCATCTGTTACTCATTTTTATGCACACATTCTTTCTCTCACTCTCCTTTTTCTCCCTCTGTCCCTCTGAATATACCTCTTGCCCATCCTCTGGGTCACCCCCCCCGTCTTTCTCCCTGGGCCTCCTGTCCCATGATCCTCTCGTATCCCCTTTTGCCAATCACCTGTCCAGCTCTTGGCTCTATCCCTCCCCCTCCTGTCTTCTCCTATCATTTTGCATCTCCCCCCCACCTCCAGCTTTCAAATCCCTTACTCACTCTTCCTTCAGTTAGTCCTGACGAAGGGTCTCGGCCTGAAACGTCGACTGCGCCTCTTCCTAGAGATGCTGCTTGGCCTGCTGTGTTCACCAGCAACTTTGATGTGTGTTGCTTGAATTTCCAGCATCTGCAGAATTCCTGTTGTTTGTGCTTCTGATGATATCTGTCCTCTTTCAAAATGTGCTGTATTTCAGTCTAAACATTTTATTCAGCTCCTTGCACAGGAGTCCCCTAAACTTTTTAATGAAAAATAAAATGTTTCCACTTAGCTACAGTAACAGATGAATCATGCCAGAAGTAATTGGGTATTTTGCAGTATTCAGCAGCTGAACACACTGGTTTTTCGATTCAAGATGTTTGCTGAGTTAGTGTTTATCAAAGCAGCTGTAGAAACGGGCTTTCAGCATCCCTGGCTAGGATGATGTTCACCATGTGATCAGTGGAATTCTCTGCCTCTGAGAACGAGAATCTGGTTTATTATCACTGACGTTTGTCATGAAATTCGTTCTTCTGCAGCAGTACAGTGCAATATATAAAATATACCATAAGTTGTAGTAATAAATATACAGTATATTAAAAAAAAAGGTTGTGCAAAAAGAGAGCTAAAATTGTGGGAAAGTGTTCATGGGCTCATTGAGATCCTATAGCAGAGGGGAAGAAGCTGTCCCTACAATGCTGAGCATGTGTCTTCAGGCTCCTGTACCTCCTCCCTGACGATAGTAAAAGCAGATGGAATATTAGCTCAGACACGAGGAAATCTGCAGATGCTGGAAAGTCAAGCAACACACACAAAAAATGCTGGTGAACACAGCAGGTCAGGCAGCGTCTATAGGAAGAGGTACAGTCGACGTTTCAGGCCGAGACCCTTCGTCAGGACTAACTGAAAGAAGAGATAGTAAGAAATTTGAAAGTGGGAGGGGGAGGGAGAGATCCGAAATGATAGGAGAAGACAGGAGAGGAGGGGTGGATCTAAGAGCTGGAGAATGGAAAGGATCATGGGACGGGAAGCCTGGGGAGAAAGAGAAGGGGGGAGGGGAGCCCGGAGGGTGGAGAGCAGGCAAGGAGTTATAGTGAGAGGGACAGAGGGAGAAAAGAGAGAGAGAGAGAGAAAAAAAAGGGGGGGAAATAAAAAAAATATATAAAATAAATAAATAAGGGATGGGATGTGAAGGGGAGGACGGGCATTAACGGAAGTTAGAGAAGTTGATGTTCATGCCATCAGGTTGGAGGCTACCCAGACAGAATATAAGGTGGCGTTCCTCCAACCTGAGTGTGGCTACACCTACGTTCTGTCTGCCAGAGAAGGCAGGATCTCCCAGTGGCCACACAGTTTAATTCCACGCCCCATTCCCATTCTGATATGTCTATCCACGGCCTCCTCTACTGTCAAGATGAAGCCACACTCAGGTTGGAGGAACAACACCTTATATTCCGTCTGGGTAGCCTCCAACCTGATGGCATGAATATTGACTTCTCTAACTTCCGTTAATGCCCCTCCTCCCCTTCACACCCCACCCCTTATTTATTTTATATATTTTTTTATTTCCCCCCCCCCTTTTTCTCTCTCTCTCTCTTCTCCCTCTGTCCCTCTCACTATAACTCCTTGCCTGCTCTCCACCCTCTGGGCTCCCCTTCCCCCTTCTCTTTCTCCCCAGGCTTCCCATCCCATGATCCTCTCCCTTCTCCATCCCTCCTCCTCCTGTCTTCTCCTATCATTTCGGATCTCCCCCTCCCTCTCCCACTTTCAATTCTCTTACTATCTCTTCTTCCAGTTAGTCCTGACGAAGGGTCTTGGCCCGAAACGTTGACTGTACCTCTTCCTATAGCTGCTGCCTGGCCTGCTGCGTTCACCAGCATTTTTTGTGTGTGTTGCCGGAATATTAGCTGGTGGGAATAAAGCATTAAATTTGTTAAAGGCTGAGACTGGTGGAGTTTTGGATTAAAATGACAAGGCAGACAAATGAAACAACCTAAACTGGATCAGCCGAGCTCTCTGAAAGGCAAAGCAGGTTTTGAGTGGCCATACAGTCTTCTGTAGCTCCTGGTTCAAAGTGATCATGAGATAATGCGGACAGCATCAATTTTAGCAGATGTTATCATTTGTTTTCAGAAAAGAAAGCAAAGCTCCACATGTTTTAGTACTGACTACTAATATTGCCTGGGAGAAATTAGACTCGATTTATTTATCACATGTACACTCAGTGGCCACTTTATTGTGTACACCTATACACCTACTCGCTTATGCAAATATCTAATCAGCCAATCATGTGGTAGCAACTCAACGCATAAAAGCATGCAGATCTGTTCAAGAGTTTTGTTTGTTGTTCAGACCAAACATCAGAATGGGGAAGAAATGTGGTTTGAGGATCTCTAAGAAAGCCAATCTCTTAAGATTTCCATGCACAGAAATCTGTAGAATTTACAGAGAGCAGTGTGAAAACAAAAAGGAAAAAATCCACAGGTTGCAGTTCTGCGGGAGGAAACACCTTGTTAATGAGAGACGCAAACACGAGGAATACTGCAGATGCTGGAAATGCAAGCTACACACATAAAAGTTGCTGGTGAACGCAGCAGATCAGGCAGCATCTCTAGGAGGAGGTACAGTCGACGTTTCGGCCGAGACCCTTCGTCAGGACTAACTAAAAGGAAGAGTTAGTAAGAGATTTGAAAGGGGGAGGGGGAGATCCAAAATGATAGGAGAAGACAGGAGGGCTGCGTTCACCAGCAACTTTGATGTGTGTAGCTTGTTAATGAGAGAGATCAGTTGGGAATGGTCAGACTGGTTTAAGCTGACAGGAAGATGACAGTAACTCAATTAACCGAGCATTATAACAGTGGTGGGCAGAAGTAGCGAACCTTGAAGTAGAAGTGGCAGGAGACCACGAAGATATACTCAGTGTTCATGAGTGCATATACACTGAGTGTACATCGAAACATATGCATTAACAACCAGCACAATCTGAGGATGTGCTGGGGGCAGCCTGCATGCATTGCCACAAATCCCAGCGTCAACATCTCATGCTCACAATATGTGGCAAAGCATCACACCAAAATGCAAAAGCAATAACAACAAAACAAACCCGTTTTCCAATCCTCTCACTTACACACAGCCAGGCTTCCAACCCCAGGACAGGCTGCCTCCAGGCCTCTGAACACCAGACCCTGGCCCTGAACTCCCTGACATTGGGCTTCTGACTTCCAGACTCGACAATCATGGACCTCTGATATCAGGTCCTGCTGACCAACTGCAGGCCTCCAATCTTGGGAGTCTCTGACCATGGACCTCCGACCTCAAGACTTGTTCCTGCGACCTGCAGACCTTGGACTTCATTAGGCACACAACAGTCCACTTGTTTGGCAACCAAAATGACCCGAAACACTCACTCTCTTCATCAGTGCTGGATTGGCACTGCAAAATGTGCTGCATCAACTCCCAAATCCACCACACAAGAGGACTGGCAGCTGGCATGAGAGAACACCACCACCTGCAAATTCCCCTCCAAGTCAAACATTACCCTGGTCAGGAAGCAAGTTATGATTCCTTCCTTGTCATTAGTTCTAAATTTTGAAACTTCATGCCTAACAACTCCACAAGAATGTCTTCATCACTTGGGCTTTTGTGAATCGGGTTTATTATCACTGGCGTACTATCGGATTCCTCCTCCTTCACCCCTTTATCTCGTCCACCTATTACTTCTGTTTCTCACTTCATCCCCCTTCCCTTCACCCACCTATCACTTGCCAGCTTGTCTTCCTTCTCTTCCCCTCCACCTTCTTACTCTGGCTTCTTCTCCCTTCCCACCCAGACCTGATGAAGGGTCTTAGCACAAAACGATGAATGTTTGTTCCCCTCCACAGATGCTGCCTGATCTGCTGAGTTTCACCAACATTTTGTGTGTGTTGTTCATGATTTTTTTTTTATTTACTGAGCCGCCACATAGAGTAGACCTTTCTGCCCAGCAACCCTTAATTTTAAACCTAGCAATCACAGATGACCTACCAACCGGTATGACTTTGGACTGTGGGAGGAAACCGGAGCACCCGGAGGAAGCCCAGCTGGTTACGGGGAGAACGTACAGACTCCTTGCAACAGGAACTGAACCTGGGTTGCAGATACTGTAAAGTATTGTGCGCACCACCATGCTACCGTGCCGCCCCACTAAAGTCTGAGCACTTTAACCTCGAGAATATACTGAAGCTTGCTTAGAAGGACTGCCTGAGATAATTGCAGCATAGTGTTTAGTTAAGTCTGAAGCGTTAGCATTCCCTTGCTGATTTAGAAAACCAGTGAATCATACCCAGCAACCAGGACAATATTCACCCTCAGTTGCCCTTCCATTATAATGTAGGACCCACTTTGATGTCAACATGCTGCCCTATATAGGACAGTCAGGCACTGTTCTGCACTTCATAGGTGAATTATAAGAGATAGGAGAAGAATTAGGCATTTCGGCCCATTGAGTTTGCTCTGGTATTCAATTATGGCTGATTTATTTTCCCTTTCAATCCACTCTCCTGCCTCCTCCCTGTAATCTTTGACACCTTCCTGCTAATCAAGAACCTATCAACCTACACTTAAAATATATCCACAGATTCACCACCGTTTGGCTAAAGCAATTCTTCCTCATCTCTGTTCTAAAGGGACGTCCTTCTACTCTGAGGCTGTGCCCTCCGGTCCCAGACTCTCCCACTATTGGGAATATCCTCTCCACATTCACTCTTTCTAGATCTTTCAGTATTTCAAATATGAGAAAATCTGCAGAAACTGCAAATCCAAAACCACTCACACTAATTGCTGGAGGAACTCAGCAGGCCAGGCGGCATCAATGGAAAAGAGTAAACAGTCAACATTTCAGGCCGAGACCAGTCCTGAAGAAGGGTCTCAGCCCAAAATGTCAACTGTTTACTCTCTTCCATAGATGCTGCCTGGCCTGCTGAATTCTTTCAATGTTTGATAGGTTTCAATGAGAACCCCACCTCATTCTTCTAAACTGCAGTGGGTACAAGCCCAAAGCCATCTCCTCATATGTCAACCCTTTCATTCCTGGGTTAATTGTCGTGAACCTTCTGTGGACCCTCCCTAATGCCAGCACATCCTTTCTGAGGTAAAGTGACCAAAACTGCTCACAGTACTCTATATGTGTTCTGACCAATGCCTTATAAAATCTCAGCATTACATCCTTACTTTTGAATCCTAGTCCTCTGAATCCCGTAACATCAGTGGGTGGGGGGGGGGGTGGGTAGATCTAGCAATATAATACAGTATCTGTGTAAATGTTGAAAAATTAAAAGAAAACATAACCTCTAATAAATGTAATCTGGTCAATATTGCTTTGTTTGCGATAACTTGCTGTTTGTGAAACATCTGAACAGCACTGTAGTTACTGTAATTCTTGTATTCAAACATACTTTAATAGCTGTGAAATACTTCTTGACATCCTGAAATACTGAAAACTATTACATAAAGGAAAATCATCTATAGAAGTGCTACACCTGCCCATATACCTCCTCCTCACCTCCGTTCAGGGCCCCAGGCACTCCTTCTAGGTGAGGCAACACTTCACCTGTAAATCTGCTGGGGTTGTCTTTTGCTCCTGACGCAGCCTGCTCTGTGTTGGTGAGTCCCGTTGTAAATCAGGGAACCGCTTTGTTGAGCACCTCTGTGCCATCCGCCACAGGCGGAACATCACATTGGCCAAACAGGTTAATTCCTGGTCCCATTTCCATTCCGACATGTTGGTCCATGGCCTCCTCATGTGCCAAAATGGGCCACTCTCACAGTGGAGGAACAGTGCCTTATATTCCGTCTGGATAGCTTCCAACCTGATGACATGAATATCGATTTCTCCTTCTGGTAAACAAATTCCAACACCCCCCCCCCCACCCCCATCCTCTATTCCTCACTCTGACCTTTGACCTCTTCTCACTTGCCTATTACTTCCCCCTGATCCCCTCCTCCTTCCCTTTCTCCTATGTTCCACTATCAGATTCCTTTTTCTCTAGCACTTGACCTTTTCCACACACCTGGCTTCACCTATTACCTTCCAGCTGTCCTTCCCCTCTCACCATATTTTTATTCTGGCATTTTACCCTCTTCTCAATCCTGAAGATGAGTCTCAGCTCAAAATATAGAGTATTTATTTCAATTTCACAGATGCTGCCTAACCTGCTGAGTTCCTCCAGCATTTTGTGTGTGTTGCTTTGGATTTCCAGCATCTGCAGACTTTCTTGTATCTATACTTGAAAAGTGGAATGACATACAGTATGTATTTGAAAATGTCTACCAGCAATTTATTCTCTCTGGTCTCTTCTGCTTCAGAGTTGAGAAAGTGAACTGTGTACAGCTCACTATAAACTGCTGTTGACAGTTGCAAGAACAACTATAGACTAGCTGCCTATTTTTTCTGTCTCATATAGATACATGCTGTAACAAAAATATTTGAAAATTCATTCCTTGTTCTTTTCTGATTCAGCAGCAAGAGATATCCACAAACAAAGGAGGCACTGTACTTGTGTAAACACAAGAGATTCTGCAGATGCTGGAAATCCAGAGCAACACACTTCTACCAGCATTCTGTGTGTGTTATTCTGTTCTTGTGTTAAAGGTTATAAGAACTTATATTAGAGTTGTATAAAGAATAAACTACAGAAAAAAATGGTTAAAAAGTGGTAAAAGAGACAAAATAATACTTATTTAACCAATCACTAAGCCATTCCACACAATATACCACTGGAGGGAACAGCGAGTGTTTGACAGCTTTTCCAGTCTCCCCTCTCCAGCTCATAGCACTAGTTACTACCCAACCTAAGAGAAGATTCCCTCTTGCACTAAGAAATTGCTCCTTTTCATACTCTTCAAGATTCCTTCAAAAATCTAACATAACTTTTACCCCACTGCTTTTCCATCCCTTAATGGTACCAGCCTGTACCTTCTTATCTCTTGTGAGCTTCGGCCTAGAGACAGACACAACAGGACTGTAAGGAGGAAAACATTTTTCACCAATATCTAATTTCAAGGATGTGCCTTCACGCTAGTCCCCAGACTACCACCACATTCCAACCTTCATTTTGTGTTACACATCTTAGCATACAACAAGGAGGAATCAAATTTAACCCTATCCTTACAAATGCTCAAGGCTTTCTTTTCACTACTGATTGATTGTGAGGCCAATTCCTTTGTAGAACTTGATGGTGCGGATAACATTCTTTGTCTCTCTGAGGCTGTGTATCTTCAAGCAGACAGTAATGAACTCAGTTGCTGAATTTTTGGAGGCAATAAAAGAAAAATCTGGCTGAAATTATTATTGTTTTGACCAGCTGTAAAAATGGTAAGAATGGCTCACAAAAGAGCTTGAGTATTTTATGATGTTGGGAAGTAATTTAGAGCTTTGTAACTGGAGATGGGGAATTGATTTTGAAATGTTCTTAGGCAGCATCTCCTGAAGGTGCTACTGGTGGTGGGGAGTGATGTGCCCATGACATATTGGGCTGAGTCCACTGCTTTCTGCAGTAGTGACGTAGACAGGATCTTGGATAGATGTCACATCCAAGTCCTTTATTGCAGGACTCTCAGCACAGATTTTGAGCTCAACTCTCTGAAGAGGGACTCAAAGCCTTCTGACTTAGAGGTCATGAGTTAAAGGTGAAAGGTGAAAAGTTTAAGGGGAACATGAGGGGAAATCATTTTACTCAGAGGGTGATCAGAGTGTGGAGCGAGCTGCCAGCACAAGTGGTGCATGCAAGCTCAATTTCAACATTTAAGAGATGTTTGGATAGGTACATGGATGGTAGGGATATGGAGAGCTCTGGTCCTGGTGCAGGTCAATAGGCATAGGCAGTTTAAGTGGCTTGGCATGGACTAGATGGGCCAAAGTACCTGTTTCTGTGCTGTGCTTTTCTATGGCTGTCAGTGCTACCAGTAACGCCTCAGCAGATATTCTTGAACATTCTTGACATTCACACAACATCCCCAGTTGCCTCAGGGTAAGGAATGGGCGGTTCGAGCAAAAATTCTTGGTTCATTTTCTGTTCTGTATGGAGTATTAAAGTCCAGGCACTTTCTAAACCGTGACCATTAGTAGCTTGTATTACTGCAAGGTAAGAATAAAATAGCTTTCTATCAATATTTTCTAGTTTATAAGCTAGAGACATTGATGTAGGTGTTGTGGATAGTGTGGAGGGCTGTCAGAGGTTACAGCAGGACATTGATAGGATGCAAAACTGGGCTGAGAAGTGGCAGATGGAGTTCAACCCAGATAAATGTGAGGTGATTCATTTTGGTAGGACAAATATGATGGCAGAATATAGTATTAATGGTAAGACTCTTGGCAGTGTGGAGGATCAGAGGGATCTTGGGGTCCGAGTCCATAGGACGCTCAAAGCAGCTGCATAGGTTGACTCTGTGGTTAAGAAGGCATACAGTGTATTGGCCTTCATTAATCGTGGAATTGAATTTAGGAGCTGAGAGGTAATGTTGCAGCTATATAAGACCCTGCTCAG
Source organism: Mobula hypostoma (assembly GCF_963921235.1). NCBI lineage: Eukaryota > Metazoa > Chordata > Chondrichthyes > Myliobatiformes > Myliobatidae > Mobula > Mobula hypostoma. The sequence goes on from NC_086098.1 coordinate 176,954,369, forward strand.
ACCCCACTTGGAGTACTGTGCTCAGTTCTGGTCGCCTCACTACAGGAAGGAAGTGGAAACCATAGAAAGGGTGCAGAGGAGATTGACAAGGATATTGCCTGGATTGGGGAGCATGCCTTATGAAAACAGGTTGAGTGAATGCGGTCTTTTCTCCTTGGAGCTACGCAGGATGAGAGGTAACCTGATAGAGGTGTATAAGATGATGAGAGGCATTGGTCGCGTGGATAGTCAGAGGCTTTTTCCTGGGGCTGTAATGGTTGCCACAAGAGGACGCAGGTTTAAGGTGCTAGGGAGTAGGTACAGAGGAGATGTCAGGGGTAAGTTTTTTACGCAGGGAGTGGTGAGTGCGTGGAATGGGCTGCTGGCAACGGTGGTGGAGGCGGATACAATAGGGTCTTTTAAGAGACTTTTGGATAAGTACATGGAGCTTAGAAAAATAGAGGGCTATAGGTAAGCCTAGTAATTTCTAAGGTAGGGACATGTTCGGCACAACTTTGTGGGCCGAAGGGCCTGTATTGTGCTGTAGGTTCTCTATGTTTCTATGTAGACTCGTACATCAAAACAAATCTGATGGGAATCCCAGGGAAAAGAGAATGCATTCTTTAACTTTCCTTATTCTTTCATCAAAGTCACAGGTGCTTCCTTTGATGGGCATAATCAGGGGTTCCCGGCCTTTTTCATGCCACGGACCTCTATCATGAACCGAATGGTCCGTGGACCTCAGGTTGGGAACTCCTGGATGGTACTTGCTGAAATGATTGATTTGGATTAAAAACAAATGTATGTTAATGATTTTATTTGACTGCTTAGGCACGGAGGGTCCTGGCCTGGGTATATCTGAAGAACGAATCAGTTCTGCGGAAGCGAGTGGAACCACAGTGATTTACAACCGATATGCTTCCCTCTCCATTGAGCAGCAGAGGCAAAAGCTGCCAATCTTCAAGGTATTAATATATGTTTTTGCTGATATTGATGTTTAAAAATCTTGTTACTAATCTCATTCTTTATATTTTTCTGTTACCTTTTCATTATTTTTTTCTCAATAAAGATGGTAAATGCATTTATGTATTTCCAGTGAAGCAAAAGTAAATTATAATATTACATAAAGTAGAATTCATTCACATAATATCTTAAAACTTTGCTGGGTAAATGTGCTTCACATGTAAATGAAGAGCAGGATGCCTAATCAGTGTTTTGCATGGGGTTTAAAACAACAAGTGTTTATTTTGTGTAGGTACAGCAGTATTTAACAATTAATAGTGAGGTAGTTGTTGTTGGATTGGACATTGGGATAATCCCTTGTATTTCAAATACACAGTAGCACAGTGGTTAGCACAATGCTTTACAATAAAGGTGACAGGGGTTCAATTCACACCACTGTCTGTAAGGAGGTGATACGTTCTCCCTGTGCTTTGGTTTCTTCCCACAGTCCAAAGATGTACCAGTTGGTTGGTTAATTGGTCACTGTAAGTTGTCCCATGATTAGGCTTGGATTAAATCAGAGGATTGCTGGGCAGTGAGCTCGAAGGACTGAAAGGGCCAGTTCAGCACTGTATCTCAAGAAATAAATAATGAATGTACTCTGATAATAAATTTTACTTTGAACTTTGAAAAATAATACCGTAGGTCTCTTAACCTTCAGCAGAATGGAAAGATGAGATCTTGCCTTAACCTCTGGTCTGTCTCAACAGTTGATTTAGAACCTAGATTATATGTGTCATCTGGTAGCACACCCTCACCTCACAAGGTTAGCAGTTCAAGTTCTACTGACCAGAGAAATTGAGGTCTGGCATCAAGAGAGTGCTGTGGAGTCAGAGATGCTACTTCTTCATCGAGACATTAAACAACATGTCCAGTGAAGTGGACGGTAAAGGACCCATACTACCATTGGACAGGGGGTAGTGTTCAGTGTAAACTTGAAGATTAATTTCAAGTGGGTCACTGGATTTGACTGCATTATTTTCGGGGATTTTAGATTATGATCCTCTTTGGAGTACACGGAAATCGTGCAAAACGTATCATGGTAAAAGGACTGGTTGTCTGAGGGACACTCATGGTAGAATGTCAGTGTTACAGTAGTTCAGGGGTTCCCAACCTTCTTTATGCCATGGACCAATGCCATGAAGCAAGAGGTCCTTGGACCCCAGTGTGGGAACCCCTTCTTGGCAGAATGATTCCAGTAATGCTTTTACTTCTTGTGCTTGTTCTTGAGATCATCTTGTTAGCAATTAGTTTTTCCACTGTACATGCTATGAATTTCATTTAAGAATGCATCTCACACCTAATAAGTGTTGTTATAACAGATCACATTTCTATATCCCATTATGATGTAGAGAGGATGTTTCCTATGAAGTGGGATGTTTATGTCCAGAGGACACAGCCTCAAAATAGAGGAATTTCTTTAGCCAGAGAGTGGTGAATCTGTGGAACTCGATGCCACAGGCGGCTGTGGAGGCCAAGTCATTGGGTATATTTAAGGCAGAGGTTGACTGATTCTTGATTAATAAGGGCATGAAGGGTTACGGGGAAAAGGCAGGATGTTGCGGCTGAGAGGGAAATGAATCGGCCATGATGAAATGGCTGAGCAGACTCGATGCACCAAATGGCCTGATTTTCTAATTCTGCTCCTGTATCTTATGTGTTATGTCCTTGAGATGTGGGAGAAATCCTATGCAGTTACAGAAATGAACTACAAAGCTCCACACAGGCAACACTGAAGGGCAGGATGGAACCAAGGTCACGGAAGCTGTGAGGCCGCAGTTCTTCTTGTCACACCACCCTGACAGAGATCTCTTTTAGCAGATGTGAGATTGCTAAAGAATTTATCCACATGTGCTGGTGAATTTCACATTAAATGCCCAACTGAAGTCATTTTTCCATCTGTGCTCAGATAATGTACTAGTGCAATCACTCAAATTGAGTATGATGTTCTCCCTTGGGGTCCTGGGCCCAGCACGTAAGTGCAGTTACGTAGAAAGCACGCAGTGCATCTACTTCCTCCGGAGTCTGGTGAAACTCGGCATAACATCTAAAACTTTGACAAACTTCTACAGATGTGTAGACTAGCTGCATCACAGTCTGGTATGGAAACACCAATGCCTTTGAATGGAAAATCCTACAAAAGGTAGGGAATTCAGCCCAGTACTTCATGGGTAAAATACTCCCAACCGTTGAGCACATCTACATGAAACACTGTCATCAGAAAGCAGCATTCCTCGTCAGAGATCCTTAATAGCCAGGTTATGCTCTTCTCACTGCTTCCATAAGGTAGAAAGTACAAAAGCCTCAAGATTCTTACCACCAGGTTCAGGAACAGTTACTACCCCTCCGTCATCAAGCTCTTGAATAAAAGGAGATAATTTCACTCACTTGCCCATCCATTGAAATGTTCCCACAACAAATCATCTCACTTTAAGGGTTCTTTATCTTGTTACCTCATGTTCTGGTTATTTATTGCTATTTATTTATATCTGAATTTGCAGAGTTTATTGTCTTCTGCACTCTGGTTGATCTTCCATTGATCCTGCTCTCATTATTATTCTATAGATTTGCTGAGTATGTCCACAGGGCAGTGAATCTCGGGGTTGTATATCGTGACATAGATGTACTTTGGTAATAAATTTACTTTGAAGTCTATGGCAACTCAGAGAGCAATCACAATCCTTCAATTATTTCCCTGCAAACTATATTCCCCTCCCCTCCCCAATCTTCTTTCACCTGTCTGTGCTCTGGGGATTTACAGTGACCTATCAACCAGTTGGTCTCTGTGGTTGTGAAAAATAACTGAAGCGCTGGAGGGGAACACTTATGGTCACAGTGCAAATTCTGTGCTGACGTCAGGTTTTAACCCATTCGCTGGAACTGTGAGTCAGCTGCAGTACTACTGTGCCAACGTCAATGCAATTTCTACAACATTGCTGTAAGTCATTGAAGTAAATGTATTTTGTCAGGGAAATAAGGCAAAATAACCTGGTAAATCCCCAGAAACAAATTTGCACCTCACTTCTCATATTTATGGTTCTGCATCTTGCTGTGTAGATGCACTTCTAACTTTGGGCCGCAAACTCAGCTTTGCCTGAAGATGGCGCTCTGTGCTGAGGCTTCAATGTGAGACTTAGGGCCGTGAGTCCAGTCAGAGAGCCATCTCAACTGAATGTTCTTTTGAGATACAATGTGCCTCCCCACACATAAATTTCCACAGATAACACATATTCTTCCCCCCACCCACATACACGCACACTCTTACAGCTTCTCTCTTCCTCAGCCATTAATGATTAAATTGTGACTGAAATGTTAAAAAGTGTTAGGATCTTTTTTATTGATGTACAAAACTAAATATAGAACATATAGAACAGTACAGCACAGGAACAGGTCTATGCCAAACATGATATTGAATTAAACTAAATCCCTTCTGCCTGTACATTGTCCATATCCTTCCATTCCCTGCTTTATTAATGTTCAGAAGCTTAAAGAAAATTTATTAGTAAAGTACAGACCAAGGCCCTCCATTGGTCAGGGTCGAGCATGAATGTTGCGTCTTAGTTGTCTACATTGTCGCCGTCAGTCGATGCGCTCACCAGGGTGGTATGATATGGAGGGCAAACTGTTGCCCTTGTAGCAAACTCCGCCTCTCCATGCAGCTGATGAACACAAGGAACGGCAGAGTTCGATACAGTTTGGTACCAGTGGCATCGCAGGAGCTGCCAGTCAGCATTGACCTCAGCACGGACTACTTTAGGGACTCCAGCTCTGGATTTTCCCCTCTGGGTTTACTCCTGAAGCCATCCCCATGAGTGGGTATTGCTGCGAGGCAGCGGAGGTTTGAGATCAGAGTTTTCCTTCTAGATGAGCTGCCAATCACAGCTAATGAGCCCCATCCAAAGTACATATCTGTCACCATTTTTCTACCCTGAGATTTGTTTTCCTGTAGACATTCACAGTGGAACAAAGAAATGCAGTAGAATAAATGAAAAACTGCACACAAAGAGTGACAATCAACCCATGTGGAAAAGAAGACAATTTGTGCAATACAAAAAAAAGAACAACAAGCAAACAAATAAATAAAAGAATGTGAGTTGTTGAGTCCTTGAAAGTGAGTCCATAGTTGTGGAATCAATTCCACAGATTCACCACCTTCTGGCTAAAAACTCCTCCTCATCTCTGTTCTAAAGAGACATCCTTGTATTCTGAGGCTGTGTTCTCTGGTCCTAGACTCCTCCACTATAGGAAACATTCTCTCCACATTCAGTCTATCTAGCCATGAAAGGGTTAAGGTATAAGGAGCGTTTAATGTGTCTGGGCTTGTATGTGCTGGAGTTCAGCAGAATGAGAGGGGATTTCATTACAGCCAGTCGAAGACAAGGCCGTCCCGATATAACAGAAAAGGGATTTCTTTAGCCATAGGGTGGTGAATCTATGGAATTTGTTGCCACGGATGTCTGTGGAGGTCAAGTATTAGAAATATTTAAAGTGGAGGTTGATAGGTTCTTGAAGAGTAAAAGTGTCATAGGTTACTGGGAGAGGACAGGAAACTGGGGTGAGAGGTATAATAAATCAGCCATGATGGAATGGCAGAGCAGATCAATGGGCCGAATGGCTTGTTCCTAAGTCTTATATTTTTATATATTGGGCTACTGGAAGCAGAGTATTGTGTCCACACACTGAATGAATGTATATTTTATGTGTCAGCCCACCCCCACCACCATCTGCATTTGATCTCCTGGTGAAGAGGATATTGCATCAAAATCAGTGAATACATTGATTCAGATTTAGATTTATTTATCACATGTACATCGAAACATACAGTGGAATGTGTTGTCTGTGTTAACTCGATGTGCTGGGGACAGCTCGCAAATGTTGCCACACATTCCAGTGCCAGCACAGCTTTTCCACGATATCTATTATGCTAAACCGAAAGAACTACAAAAAAATTGTTGCTTTACCTTTTAATAGAAAGATTGAATTTATATTTATATATTTCCTTCCATAAATTAAGGATGTTCCAAACCCTCAGTTTTACTGTAGAAATCAGCAACATTATAAATTGGTAAAATTGGCAAATTGGATTTACATGTATCAAAGTACCATCCATACAGATCATTACATCAGTGCATTGAGGTAGTACGATGGAAAATATTACAGTAATAGAATAGAAATTTACGGGGAGCACAGTGGCGGAGCCGTTAGCATAACACTTTACAATGCCAGCGATAGGAAGATTGGGGTTCAATTCCAGTTGCGCTCTGTAAGGACAGTGTACGTACTCCCCATGACTGCATGGGGTTCCTCTAGGTGCTCCCATTTCCTCCCACATTCCAAAGACGTATGGGTTAGGGTTGGTAAGTTGTGGGCATGTTTTGTTGGTGCCAGAAGCATGGTGTTCTTGAAGCTACCCCCAGCACATCCTTGGATTGTGTTGGCTGTTGATGCAAATAACACATTCCCTGTATGTTACGATGTTCATGTGACAAATAAAGCTAATCTTTATCTTTCAATTCCAGAGAAAGTGCACTGCAGGCAGGCAATAAGGTACGAGGCCATAACGAGGTAGATTCTGAGGCCAAGAGTCCATCTTGTAGTACTGGGGAACTATTCAATAGTTTTATAACAGTGGCTAGATGCTGTACCCGAGCCTGTGATAGGTGCTTTTGGATTGTTGTATCTCCTGCCCAGTAGGAGTGGGGAGAAAAGAGAATGGGGTGCTTAAGGTCTTTGATTATGCTGGCTGCTTTACTGAGGCAGCAAGAAGTACAGGCCGAGTCCATGGAGAGTAGGCTCATTTCCCTGATGTGAAGATCATGCTGTTTTCTGTGATTATAGCTGGCTCCAGGTAACCCTGACCCTTTGTGTCAGGAGCATCAAGTGATCTCAGTGTGAGGTGAGCAGGGAAGCCGCCAGCACACATTGATGCCACAGAAATGGAGCCTTTTCAGTTCATCCTAAAAGTCCCAAAACTTTGAGGAATAGCTGCAGCACTTAATCCAACCTACTTCCTGATTCCCCACAGTCCTGAAAATCACATATCACAGTGTTACTGCATTCCTGTACCTGGGCTTCTGGAATATGCCACAGTCTTTCGACAATATATTTCCTCACTCAAATTCCAAAATGTTCCAGCAACAACTGAATTTGCAAAAGAATGTTTTCTTTTATTACACGGGACTTGAATGTGTTGGTAAATCAGGTTCTGTGATTCAGACAAGTTATAATCAGTTAGTGGTAATAAGTCTGTTGTGAAGACCTGGAGTATGATTCTATTTTCTCCCAGAATGCTGTGGATTTGCTACACAATCTCACAGTGCAAATGGGGGCAATGAAGAAAGAAAAGTGATTATTTATGGTTTTGTCTTCTCTTGTTTTAGCACAGAAATCATATCCTGTATTTGGTGGAGAACTATCAGACATTGGTGATAGTAGGTGAAACAGGATGTGGAAAGAGCACTCAGATTCCTCAGGTTGGTAGCAGCTCACTATATTTTCCTAACCTTTCATTTTTGAAGAATTGTAAACTTGCAAGCACTGAAGAACATTTCATCCTCGAAAGCACTAATCTGTGTAGTTTCATTCCAGTGGTCTGAGCCAAAGATAAAATTTTATTTTAATTGCCCTAGACTGTTGTGGCTGTAATTCTGGAGCAAGTGATTTATTATCAATTAGGTCCACTCGGAAGCTGGCTATTCTCTGGTTTTCGGAAAAGCCTTGCTAAAGTCTGTGTAGACTTATCTATCGGCCTGCCTTCATCGGTCGTCTTGGTCACCTCTTCAATGAACTCAATCAAGTTCGTAAGGCATGCACAAAGCCATGCTGACTATCCCTAATAGGTTTTTGCCTTTCCAAATGCAAATAAATCCTATCTCTCAAAATCCATTCCTATTCTCTAGGGGTGGCACAGTGGTGTCATTTTCTGCCACTGCCTGTAAGGAGTTTGTACGTTCTCCCCGTTTCTGTGTGGGTTTTCTCCTGGTGCTCTGGTTTCCTCCCACAGTCCAACGATGTACCAGTCGGTAGGTTAATTGCTCACTTACACTACACTGGATGAACTCAGCAGGTCGGGCAGCATCAGTGGAAACAATGAGTTGACGTTTCGGGCTGGAACCCTTCGTCAGGACTGAAGAATGAAAGATGGGGAAGGATTTGAAGAATGCTTGTAGGTTCAGTTGAAATACCAGTAATTTGAAAGACACAGGGGTCGGGGAGGGGAAGCATTGACGTCATAGGCAGGAAAACAATGGGTAGTAGAAGAAGGAGGTGGAACCATGAGGGAGGTGATAGGCAGCTGGGGGAGGGGGCAGAGTGAAACAGGGATACAGGAAGGGAGGGGGAGGGAATTACTGGAAGTTGGAGAATTCTGTGTTAAATTCTAGGTTAATTGCTCATTGTAATTGTCCCATGATCCATTTTTTAAGAAAGGAGGAAGGCAGCAGAAAGGAAATTATTGACCAGTTAGCCTGATCTCAGTGGTTGGGAAGATGTTAGAGTCAACTGTTAAGTACAAGGTGATGGAGTACTTGGTGACACAGGACAAGATAGGACACAGTCAGTATGGTTTCCTTAAGGGCAAATCCTGTCTGACGAACTCATTGGAATTCTTTGAGGAGATTACAAGTAGGATAGATAAAGGGATGTAGTAGATGTTGTATATTTGGACTTTCAGAAGGCCTTTGACAAGGTGCCACACATGAGGCTGCTTTCTAAGTTAAGAGCCCATGGTATTATAGGAAAGTTACTGGCATGGTTAGAGCATTGGCTGATTGGAAGAAGGCAGCGAGTGGGAATTAAAAGGGTCCTTGCCTGATTGGCTGCCAGTGACTAGTGGTGTTCCACAGGGGTCAGTGTTAGGACCACTTCTTTTTATGCTGTATATAAATGATTCAGATGTTGAAATAGCTGGCTTTGCTGCCAAGTGTGCAGATGATACGAAGATTGGTAGAGGGGTGGGTGGTGTTGAGGAAACAGGTAGGATGCAGAAGGATTTAGGCAGATTAGGGCAATAAAGTGGCAAATTAAATATAATGTTGGAAAATGCATGGTCATGCACTTTGATAGTGGAAACAAATGTGCAAACTATTTTCTAAATGGGGAGAAAATCCAAAAATCTGAGACGCAAAGGGACTTGGGAGTCCTTGTACAGAACACCCTAAAGGTTAACTTGCAGGTTGAGTTAGTGGTAAGGAAGGCAAATGAAATGGTAGCATTCATTTCAAGAGGTCCAGAATACAAGAGCAAGGATGTGATGCTGAGCCTTTATAAGGCACTGGTGAGGCCTCATCTTGAGTATTGTGAACAGTTTTGGGCCCCTCATCTTAGAAAAGATGTGCTGGCATTGGAGAGGGTCCAGAGGTTGTTCACAAGGATGATTCCAGGAATGAAAGGGTTATCACATGAGGAACGTTTGATGGCTCTGGGTCTGTATTCACTGGAATTCAGGAGGATGTGGGGGATCTCAATGAAACCTTTCAAATGTTGAAAGGCCTAGACAGAGTAGATGTGGAAAGTATGCTTCCCATGGTGGGGGAGTCTAGGACTAGAGGGTACCCTCAGGACAGGGGGCAGTCCATTCAAGACAGAGATGCGGAGAAATTTCTTTAGCCAGCGGGTGGTGAATTTGTGGAATTTGTTGCCACGTACAGCTGTGGAGGCCAGGTCGTTGGGTGTATTTAAGGCAGAGATTGACAGGTTCTTGATTGGACGTGGCATCAGAGGTTACGGGGAGAAGACTGGGAACTGGGGTTAAGGAGGAGAAAAGAAAAAGATCAGCCATGATTGAATGGCAGAGCAGACTTGATGGGCCAGGTGGCCTAATTCTGCTCCTATGTCTTATGATTAGGCTAGGATTAAATCGGGGCTTGCTGGGTGGTGCACCTTAAAGGGCCGGAAAGCTTATTCCGCATGGTATCTCAATCAGTAAATAAACAGGTAGATAAACTTTACAGCCACTGATATAAGTTTAAACCCACCAGGCTTATACCTGCTACCCTTTATAATTTATTTATTTTATATAAAGTTACAGCACGGTAACAGGCCCTTCCGGCCCAATGAGCCTGTGCCGTCCCGTTACACCCATGTGACCATTTAACAGACTAACCCATACGTCTTGGGAATGTAGGAGGAAACTGGAGCTGAACAGCAACTGAAGTTCTTGACTATGCCTGCATGCGTTTGTGCATGGAGTTGCTGCCACATGATTGGCTGATTAGGTACTTGCATTAACGAACAGGTGTACATGTGCACCTAGTAAAGTGGCTACCGAGTGTAGATGGGAGAGGATGTTTCTGCAGTGTAGTGCTGGGAAATCCAGCAAGATGGGGCATCATCACTGGGCACCATGTGGAATACAGCAACAAGGTTCCGTATAAGAACATAAGAGAATAGGAGCAGGAGCCAGCCATCTGGCCCCTCGAGCCTGCTCCACCATTCAATAAGATCATGGCTGATCTGACCATGGACTCATCTCCACCCACCTGCCTTTTCCTCACAACCCTTAAATCCCCTGCTATGCAAAAAGTTATCCAACTTTTTCTTAAATATATTTACTGTGATGACAGACATGATAGCACCTGTCGCTCAGTAAGCCAGAATTTGTTAGTTAGCCCTACATGTGCAAGGATCTAACCCATACTGAAATGTACAGTACTTTGCAAAAGTCTTTGGCATATATACAGAGAGCTAGGGTGCCTAAAGTCTTTAGCACAATACTGTATTTACCAACGTGGAGCGGAGAGCAAGTTTGTAAATCTGGTAGGAGCAAAGGATCTTGGGAATAGTGAAGGTCAAGTGTCGTGGGAGAGGTGTGGGGCAGGTAGCAGAGGAGTGCCAGGGGTGGGGGAGTGGCGCGGTTGCAGCATTTGGTTTATTGATCGCTACAGAATGTCTCTCTGGTGCTTCCCGTTCTCTCCCCTCTCTCTTCCCCTTTTCACAACCATGATTCCCCTCTCCTTTGCCCCCTTCCCACTCTCAGTTCACGATGAAGACCCATATCTGAATCAGGTTTATCATCACTCACGTATCTCATGAAATATGTTTCTCTTTTGCAGTAGCAGCAATACAGTGCAATACATAACATTTCTACTGTAAAAGGCTGAAAGTCAGCAGTCTGGATTTACCCCATAGTGGGAGAGCTAAAACTGATAAGGCGTGGGTGTAGAACAAATTGGATCAGGGTTCGAAGGGCACAGACACAATGGGCCAGATAGCTTTTTCTGTATTCCAAATCTGAGTGTAAAACTTTACAGACACGAGAGATTTTGCAGATGCAGGAAATCCAGAGTAACACATACAAAATGCTGGAGGAACTCATCGGGTCAGACAACATCGAAGGAAATGAATAAACAGTTGACATTTTGGACTGAGACTCTTCATCAGGACTGGAAAGGAAGGGGGCAGAAGGTAGAATAAGAAGGTGGGGGGGGGAGGATTACAAGCTAGTTATGTTGTACGCTCAGTAGCCATTTTGTTAGGTACACCTGATCATGTGGCAGTAACTCAATGCATGAAAACATGCAGACATGGTCAAGAGGTTCAGTTGTTGTTCAGACCAAACATCAGAATGGGGAGGAAGTGTGATCTAAGTCACTTTGACCGTGGAATGATTGTTGGTGCCAGATGGGGAGCTTGAATATCTCAGAAACTGCCGACCTCCTGGGATTTTCATGTACAACAGTGTTTAGAGTTTACAAGGAATAGTGCAAAAAAAAAAAAATCCATTGAATTGCAATTCTATGGTGAAAGTGCCTTGTTAATGAGAGAGGTTAGAGGAGAATGGCCTGACTGGTTCAAGCTGACAGGAAGGCAACAGTAACTCTACTAATCACACTATAAAACAGTAGTGTGCAGTAAAGCATCTCCGAATGCACAACAAGTCGAATCTTGAAGTGGATGGGTTACAGCAGCAGAAGGCCATGAACATACACCCAGTGGCCACTTTATTAGGTTCCTGTTGTATCTGATAAAGTGGCCACTGTGTGTAGTTTAGATGTTGATTTCCAACAGGGAAGTATTTCATTTTTGCTGTGACTTCCACAGAAAACCCTCAAAAAGGTGAACTGTGTAAAGTCGCATCTTTCGACTGACAGCTTCAGTCTCACCTCTCTTCTCACTTGTACCCAGTATCTGTTAGAAGCTGGCTGGACTGCAGAGGGACGAGTGATTGGTGTGACACAGCCTCGCAGGGTGGCTGCAGTTTCGGTAAGTAGCTAACTTCTGCTTTCTCTTGAGCAAATAACCACAGGACCTTATCAGAAAATCTGCACTTACTTTGGAAAACCCACAGTTATCTCTTGAACTGAAACCTTACAGATTTGTGCAGTGGTGTGTGCGTAATGTGTTGCATCTTCTGTGCACTTATAAATTTACAATCACATGTTAATTTAGTTGGAAAAGTGAACTGATTTTCATCATTTATGTAAATAAAGGCTTGATATTCTAAATTGGAGAAAGGCCAATTTTGATGGTATCAGAAATAATCTGGCAAGTGTGGATTGGGACAGGCTGTTTTCTGGCAAAGAGGTAGTTGGAAAGTTGGAGGCCTTAAAAAAACTAAATTTTGAGAGTACAAAGTTTGTATATGCCTGTCAGAGTAAAAGGTAAAGATAACAACTATCGGAACCTTGGTTTTCAAGAGATATTGGATCATATAGGCATCCGTTAGTCTCGTGAGACCATGGATTTGTGCCTTGGAAGGTTTCCAGGGTGCAGGCCTGGGCAAGGTTGTATGGAAGACCGGCAGTTGCCCATGCTGCAAGTCTCCCCTCTCCACACCACCAATGTTATCCAAGGGAAGGACATCAGGACCCATACAGCCTGTCGCAGAGCAATGTGTGGTTAAGTGCCTTGCTCAAGGACACACGCGCTGCCTCAGCCAAGGCTCGAACCAGCGACCTTCAGGTCACTAGATGAACACCTTAACCACTTGGCCACGCGCCAACAGAAAGAGATATTGTGACCGTGGTTAAGAGAGAAAAGGAGGTGCATTGTAGGTATAGGCAAGTAGGGAAAAATGAAGTGCTTATGGAGTATAAGAAATGCAGGAGCCCTAACAGAGATATTTAAAACATCCTTAGCGACAGGAGAGGTACCAGAGGATTAGAGTATAGCTAAAGTTGTTCTGCTGTTTAAAAAAGATTTTAAGCATAAACCAGGAAATTATAGGCTGGGAAGTCTGACATCAGTTATGGGAAAGTTATTGGAAGGTATTCTTAGGGACCAGATATATAAGTTTGGATTGACATGGACTGACGTGGCATGGCTTTGTGTGTTGCAGATCATGTCTAACCAATCTTATAGAGTATTTCGAGGAAGTTACCAGGATCGTGGATGGAGGCAAGCAGTGGATGTTGTCTACATTGACTTTAGTAAGGCATTTGACAAGGTCCTGCATGGAAGGATGGTCAAGAAGGTTCAATCGCTTGGCATTCAGAGTGAGGCAGTAATTTGGATTAGACATTGGCTTTGTGGGAGAAGCCATAGAGTGGTAGTAGAGGTGTGCCTCTCTGACTGGAGGCTTGTGACTAATGCAGTGCTGCAGGGATCGGTGCTGGGTCCTTTGTTGTTTGTCATCTATATCAATGATTGGATAATAATGTTAAATTTGCAGATGACACCAAGATGTGGGTGTGGTGGACAGTGAGGAAAGCTATCATAGTTTGCAGAGAGATCTGGAAAAATGGGCTGAAAAATGGCAGATGGAATTTAATACAGACAAGTATGAGGTTTTACTCCTCAGTAGGATCAACCAGGGCGAGTCTTACATAGTAAACAGTAGGGCACTGAGGATTGTGGTAAAACAAAGGGATCTGGGAATACAGGCCTGTAATTCATTTAAAGTGGCGTCACAGGTAGATAGGATTGTAAAGAAAGCCTTTGGCACATTGGCCTTTATAAACCGAAGTATTGAGTACAGAAGATGGGGTGTTATGTTGAAGTTGTATAAGACATTGGTGAAGCCTAATTTGGAGTACTGTATGCAGTTTTGGTCACCTAACTACAGAAAAGATGTAAATAAGGTTGAAAGAGTATAGAGGAAATTTACAAGGATGTTTCTGGGTCTGGAGGACCTGAGTTATAAGGAAAGATTGAATAGATTAGGACTGTATTCTTTAGAACATCAAAGATTGAGAGGAGATTTGATAGATTATGAGGGGTATAGATAGAGTAAATGCATGCAGGATTTTTCAACTGAAGTTGGGTGGGACTGCAACCAGAGTTCATGGGTTAAGGGTGAAAGGTGAGAAGTTTAAGGGGAACATGAGGGGAAACGTCTTCACTCAGAGGGTCGTGAGAGTTTGGAATGAGCTGCCATCATGTGGTACATGCAAGCTCAATTTCAATGTTTAAGGTACATGGATAGTAGGAATATGGAGGGAATGGTCCCAGTGCAAGTTGATGGGAATTAAGTGGTTTAAATGGTTTCAGCATGGACCAGATGGGCCGATGGGCCTGTTTCTGTGTTGTACTTCTCTTTGACTATAAAATTAAAGTATAATATTAAAACTTATGGATGCTTCCAAATTTTAGTATTATAATTAATATTGAGGAAGACCATGATGGCAAAGGCACTGGAAATGTATTTAATAACTTTCCAAAGGAAATTATATAAATATATACAAATGGAGGGCTATATAGGAGGGAAGAGTTAGCTAGGTCTTAGAGTAGGTTCAAAGTTCAAAAGTACTTATATGTCATCATACACAGCCCTGAGATTCATTTTCTTGCAGGCATTCTCAATAAATCCATAGAATAATAACAGAATCCATGAAAGACCGCACCACTTGGGCATTCAACCAGTGTGCAAAAGACAGCAAACTGCAAATACAAAAAGAAAGAAATAACAGTAATAATAATAAATAAGCAATAAATATCGAGAACATGAGATGAAGAGCCCTTGAAAATGAGTCCATAGGTTGTGGGAACATTTCAATGATGGGGGCAAGTGAAGATGACTGAAGTTATCCCCTTTGGTTCAACAGTCTGATGGTTGAGGTAATAACTGTTCCTGAACCTGGTGGTGTGAGTCCTGAGGCTCCTGCACCTTCTTCCTGATGACAGCAGAAGACAGCATATCCTGGGGTGGATATTGCTTTCCTGCGACAATGCTCTGTGTAGTTGTGCACAATGGCGGAGAGAGCTTTACCTGTCATGAACTGGGCCGTATCCACTACTTTTTGAAGTTTTTTTTTGTTCAAGGGCATTGGTGTTTCCATATCAGGCCATGATTCAGCCTGTCACTGTACTCTCCACTGAACATGTGCTCAGTGGGCTGAATGGCCTGTGTTTGTCAACATCATTCATGCTGTCAAGAAAGAGAAGATCTAAGACCCTTCTTAAGGTGTACCTTTCTGATCAAGTTGTTCTTTACCTGTCCATAGCCTTTCTCCTCGGTTAGGTAAAAATATGTCTGTTGAAATATTATGACTATTTTATTTTATTGTTAGCAATACCACATAACTGCTTCTTGTTATTGGCCTAGATAACAACTTGTGGTGCTGGACAATGTATGTTTACATTGCCTGTAAGCTCGTGATATCTTCTGCATACATACACCTCTCTTTTTGTCGCATCTCAAAGAGTAAGATTTGCAGGCAGCAAACACAAAATGCTGGAGGAACTCTGAGTTCCTCCACTATTTTGCGTATGTTGATCTGAATTTCTAGTAAGTGCGGAATTTCTTGTCCAAAGTTCAATATTCAATGTAAATTTATTATCAAAGCATGTATTGTTGTTATGTGTCATGTTGTATGATGTGGATGACCATGACTGTCTTGGGCAATTTTTCTTCAAAAGTGGTTTGCCTTTGCTTTCTTCTGGATAGTGTCCTTACAAGACGGGTGAACCCAACCATTATCAATACTCTTCAGATTTTGTCTGCCTGGTGTCAGTGGTCTCGTAACCAGGACTTGTGATATATACTAGCTGCTCGTACGACCATCCACCACCTGCTCCCATGGCTTCACATGACCCTGATCAGGGGGCTGAGCAAGTGCTACACCTTGCCCCAGGGTGGTCTGCGGACTAGCAGAGGGAGAAAGCACCTTGCACCTCCTTTAGTGGAGACGTATCTCCACCCCACCACCCCAAAGCACATGTATGTCACCATATACAACCCTGAGATTTGTTTTCTTGTGGGCATACTCTATAAGTCCAAGAAACATAATGGAATCAATTAAAGACCACACCCAACATTATATACAAACAACCAATATGCAAAAGAGAAAAAAAAAGAAATAATAACTAAATAAGCAATAAATATGGCAAACATAAGATGAAGTGTCCTTGAAAGTGACTCCATAGGTCATGGGAACAGTTCAGTGATGGGGCCAATGAAGTTGAGTTAAGTGTATTTAAGATCTATGAGCACTTTATACCTGTTGATCTTGCTTCCTTTTATTTCTAGGTGGCAGGGCGAGTAGCAGAGGAACGAGGGGCATTGTTGGGTCATGAGGTTGGATATTGCATCCGTTTTGATGACTGCTCAGATTCCCAAGCCACCAGAATAAAGGTAAGGTTTACTGTCAATGCTTGCCACTGGGAATGTGGCTGAAGTGGGCAGTAGGGTAGTGTAGATGTTAGGGCAGTCGGGGTTTATAGTGATAGTCATACTTTATTGATCCCGAGGGAAATTGGTTAAAGCGTTATCAATCACCGATAGGGGTGCAGTTCCTGCGCTGTCTGTAAGGAGTGTACTTTCTCTCTATCACTGCGTGCTCCAGTTTTCCTCCCACATTCCAAAGACGTACAGTTAAGGTTGGTGGGTTGTGGGCATGCTATGTTGGCACCAGAAGCATGGCGACACTTGCAGGCTTCCCCAGCACATCAGAAATGGTGATGCAAGCTTCACATTTCACTGTATGTTTCATGTTCCAATGTACACGTAACAAATGAGACTAATCTTTAAAGCAATGCCACACAATGCCAGAAAGTTCGCAGGTTTGTTCCCAAACTGTACTAAGTCAGAATGTTTTTAAGATTCAAGATTCAAATACGTTTATATCAAAGAATTTATAAGTTATACAATCTTGAGATTTGCTTGCTAACAGGTAGCTAAAAAGCAAGAAACCTGAAAGAACCCAATTAAAGAAAAAAAATAGAAGACAAACACTCAATGCGCAAGAGATAAAAAAAATAAAAACCATGCAAACAATTGAAGTGAACAGCAGTATCCTGAATCAAAATGGAGTCCTCAGATCCAAACCCCGGAGAACCCGGAGTAGGCCCAAAGCCTCCCTTATCAGTTCATCATATTAGCCGGCACAGAGCACAGCAGCTGGGGCAGTCTTCATAGCCTCAGCGCCATGGAGATGACCATCATGGAGAATGAGTGGAATCGTCTCTCATCCTGACCGACGCCCTGTCTTTTCAGTCTGTCTGGGCCGGTGTTTAAATTGACCAAATAATGAAACGGCAAAAGGCTCCGGTGCCCTGGAGAGAGGAGTGAAGATTGCAGAGTGCGAATGCAATCGGCTCTCGCCTCTGATCTGGGCCAGTGTTTAAATTTAAATTGTCTAAACAACAATTCGTACCTCGCACTAGGACCCGGGCACCGCTGCTGCAAAAGGCTCCCGGCCTAGACCACACCTCCCAGTGACTCCACACCGCCCAGATTTTGTCACTCAGCCCGAAGCCGCTCTCAAGCTCTTCAAACCTGCCCAGCGCCCAGAGCAATCCAACCTCGTACCTGAGCCAGTTGTACGAGCACCTAATCCCCTCTACCTTTAGCGAGCTTTACTCAGCTTCAGGCACAATAAAGGCTAAGGACAATAAAATGGAGCATGGATCCTTCACATAGTCACAGCTTGGCCATTCCTGCTAGAAGTTTGTAGGGGCAAGACTTAGATATTGGCCGAACGCAGGAAGTTGGGACTAACAGCATTGGCTCATGGAGCTGAAAGGTCTGTATCTATGCTATACTCCTATTGCCCTGTGACTCTATATGAGTCAAAGAGAGGATGCAGCTTACCTGTGATGTTTCCTTATGGCTGAATAACTTTCTCAAAAGTTATAAGGGAAAGGCAGGAGTCTGTGTTTGAGAGAAATAATAAATTGGTCATGATTGAATGGTGGAGCAGACTCAATGGGCTAAATGGCCTAATTCTGCTCCTATGTCTTATGGTCTTGCTTGCTATCCAGATAAGTAGGTTAGTGGCTGAGGGTGCCATGGTACCATAGCGGTTAGCGTTAGAGTTGAAATTCGGATTTAAATTCTGGGGTCCTCTGTACGTTCTTTCCATGTGTGCGTCGGTTCCCTCCGGGTGCTCCGGTTTCCTCCCGCAGTCCAAAGATGTACCGGTTAGTACGTTACATTGGTCATCATAAATGTTCCTGTGATTAGACTTGAGTTAAATTGGTGGGATGCTGTACCACGCTGTATCTCTAAAAGAAAATAAAATATTAACAACATTTAAAAGGCACTTGGAAAGTTCATGGATAGGAAAGGTTTAGAGCAGAGGTTCCCATGTGGGGATCCACAGATCCCTTCCTTAATGGTATTCGTCCATGGCATAGAAAAGGTTGGGAACCCCTGGTTTGGAGGTATGTGGACCAAATACAGATAAATGGGAATGGTTTAGATGGGAATCATGGTTGGCATTGACAAGTTGAGTCAAAAAACCAGTTTCCTTGCAGTGGAACTCTATGACTCCATGACCCTCAGTACAATTTGGCTAAGGTGTTAGAATGCACAAACCACTGTGAAAATATCACCCCATCTGGCACGTGGGATATTGGAAAAAGAAAGAGCATTACAATTAAGTCTTTACATTTCTTACACATTCCCTTCTTTCTTAGCCATCAGAGTGTGATTACATTGATGGATTACATAGATTGCAGCTGTCTCATTGGACCAAATTGTGTTTCAAGAGATGGAATTAAAGAGATTAACTCTTTAAAACTTTGCTTCACAAACACTTCCCATTCCTTTTCACTGAACTTTATTACTACAGGAGACCAATCTTCTTGACAAGGCAGCAGGCAAGGTGTAGGATTTTGTCCTGTGACAATTTTTAAGCATAAACTATTGTTACATGACATATATTGGTACCCTTTCGTGCTCTGTGAGTAAGAAGTATTGCATTATTCTGAATGAAAACATTGAATTACACTGTCCCATTATGATTTAGTTCCTTACAGATGGGATGCTCGTCAGGGAAATGATGGCTGACCCTTTACTGAAGAAATATAGGTAAATATTGATTATACAAGCAATGTTACTGTAGTTCTACAATATATAAAGTTCAAAGTACATTTTAATATTAAAGTACATATATGTCACCATATGCAAGTCTGAGATTCATTTTCTTGCAGACATACTCAATAAATCCATAATAGAATAAAATCCATAATAGAATCAATGAAAGACCACACTAATTAGGTATTCAACTAGTGTGCAAAAGACAACAAACTGTGCAAATATAAAAAGAAGTAGTAATAATAATAATAAATAAGCAATAAATGTCTGGAACATGATTTGAAGAGTCATTAAAAGTGAATCCGTTAGTTGTGGGAAAATTTCAATCATGGGGCAAGTGAAGTTGAGTGGTTGTCCCCTCTGGTTCAAAAGCCAGATGGCTGAGGGGTAACAACTGTTCCTGAACCTCACGGTGAGAGTCCTGATGCTGGCATACCTTCTTCCTGGTGGCAGCAGCAAGAAAAGAGCATGCCCTGGGTGGTGGTGGTTCCTGATGATGGATGCCACTTTCCTGCAACAGCGTTTCATGTAGATGTGCTCAATAGTTGGGAGACCTTTTCCCACAATAGACTGGGCTGCATCCGCTACTTTTTATAGGATTTTCTGTTCAAGGGCATTGGTGCTTCCATACCAGGCTGGTATTTTTAAACTTTATTGCAAGTAAAATGAAACAAAACTAAGCTACTTGGTTCCTGCTGCATTTAAGGTTTCATTTAGTCATAAGGTTGTTAGCAAATACTTGTATTTAGTTCAATTAACTGAAAATTAAGCTAAGCACAATTTTGATCAAGTCTCCACGCATCATCAAAATGATACAGGAAGGAATCCATTCCCAACTTAATTTTCATCTGACACATAAGTAAGCGGGGAATTATAAAGAAGAATAGAATGTGACACTTATTGTAAAATATTTAGGCTCTCTGCTGTTTATTGCTGTGGTTGTGGGCTGGGAATATTAATTGCAAAGTAACATACCTAAAATGCTGAAGGAACTCAGTCCGTCGGGCAGCATCTATGGAAATGAATAGATAGTTGATGTTTCAGGCTGAGACCCTTCATCAGGACTGGAAAGGAAGGGGGAAGTTGCCAGAATAAAAAGGTGGAGGTAGGGGAAGAAGGCTAGCTGGAAGGAGATAGGTGAAGCCAGGTGGGTGGGATAGGTCAAGGGTTGGACAAGAAGGGATCAGATAGGAGAAGAGAGTGGATAAACGGAGAAAGGGAAGGAGGAAGGTGCCCAGGGCAAGTAATAGGCAGGTGTGAAGAAGTGAAATGTCAAAGAGTGGGGAGTAGAGGAAAGTAAGGGGGAGTAATTTGTTTACCAGAAGAAGAAATCAATATTCATGCCATGGAGGCTACCCAGATGGAGGGTGGCCTCATCTCAGCACAAGAGGATGCTAAGGACCGATATTTCAGAACGGGAATGGAAATTGGAATTAAAATGTTTGGTCACCAGGAAATCCTGTTTGTGTGGGAATATTAACTATTGTTTATTGATGATAAATAATATTTGGCAAAAGTTACAATTATATTCCAACTGTCCATTCTTATGTGTTAAGGTTAACTCCTATAGACAGAGGAATACAAATCACATTATTGAAGACTAGTAAAAATTATGTTAGCTGAATATTGACTGGAAACCATGCTCCAGCTGTAACAATAAGATGTCTAAGCAATACGATATTAGACAGAAAGATCAGAGGTCCCTAGTCTAGCAAGGTGACAGCAAACAGACAATATTAGATGGAAAGATCAAAATTTCTTAGACTAGCAAGGTGGTAGCAAAGAGAAAGTTATTTTGAGAAGTGTAGGGTGGAGCGGATTAAAATGGCAAAGAGTCAAGAGCAAATTGCTTATCTTCATCTTCAATATTAATTCTGTAAATTTCTCATTCAGTATGTTAAGAAGCAGACTTTAATTTTGACATTGTTTAATTTTAATTTGCAACATCTGTTGCAACACTGGATCACGGATCACTTTATCACAATATATACTTGAAGCTGTGATAGTCACCCTGGACCCTGTGATAAAGGGAATTTGCTAGCTTTACAACCAATAGTTGTTGTGATAAAGGAACTTTGGTAGGTATATGACCACTGCCATCTAATGGGTTCTATTATTTTGCTGCTGTTTCAGTGTTCTCCTCCTGGACGAGGCCCATGAAAGAACTCTGTACACAGATGTTGCTCTTGGCTTATTAAGAAAGGTTGGTATTCCATGCACAAACACGCAGTGGCCGCTTTATTCTTTCTTTCTTTCTTTTTAAATCTTTTTATTGAGTAAGTATACAAAAAAGGTAAGCCATATAAACATTAATACAATGTTAAAGTATAATAAAATTCCAAAAGATAACAATACCAAAAAGAAAATACTACAAACAATGTAATTTAAGCATAAGAAACCAAGATAACATAATAGTATACTAGATTTTATATATATCAATGGAAAAAAAAAGAAAAAAAAACCCCCAAAAAAAAACCCACCGTGCAACTAACTAAAAGCAAAGCAAAGCAATGGGCTAACTTGAAACCAAACAGAGTTAAACTTAAAATCACGTCCTCAATCCCGACCTCCATTAAAACAGTGAAGAAAAAACAAGAAGGGTAAATATTACATTAAATGAAAATATCGAATAAAAGGTCCCCAAATCTGTTCAAATTTAAATGAAGAATCATAAAGGTTACTTCTAATTTTCTCCAGATTCAAACATAAAATCGTCTGAGAAAACCAAAAAAAGGTAGTTGGAGCATTAAGCTCTTTCCAATGTTGTAAAATACATCTTTTCGCCATTAAAGTAAGAAATGCAATCATTCTACGGGCTGAAGGGGAAAGATTACTAGAAATTTTAGGTAGTCCAAAGATAGCAGTAATAGGGTGAGGAGAGATATCTATATTTAATACCTTAGAAATAATATTGAAAATATCTCTCCAAAAAGTTTCCAAAGTAGGGCAAGACCAAAACATATGAGTTAAAGAGGCTATCTGCCCCGAACATCTATCACAGAAAGGATTAATATGCGAGTAAAAACGCGCTAACTTATCTTTGGACATATGTGCTCTATGAACCACTTTAAATTGAATTAGGGAATGTTTAGCACAAATAGAGGAAGTATTAACTAATTGTAAAATCTGCCCCCAATCATCCACAGAAATGGTAAGCCCCAATTCCTGTTCCCAATCTACCCTAATCTTATCAAATGGAGCTTTCCTAAGTTTCATAATAATATTATAAATCATAGCCGATGCACCTTTCTGACATGGATTAAGGTTAATTATCGAATCTAAAATATATATAGGAGGAAGCATTGGAAAGGAAGTAAGTATAGTACTTAGGAAATTTCTAACTTGTAAATATCTAAAAAAATGTATTCTTGATAAGTTATATTTATTAGATAATTGTTCAAAAGACATAAGGGAACCATCTAAAAATAAATCCAAAAACCGTAAAATACCCTTAGTCTTCCAAGTTTGAAAAGCGCGATCCGTAAAAGAGGGAGGAAAAAATATGTTACCTAAAATAGGAATCGCTAACCCGAATTGATTAAGATCAAAAAATTTTCTGAATTGAAACCAAATGCGCAAAGCATATTTAACTATCGGGTTAGAGACCTGCTTAAGACGTTTCGAATCAAAAGGAAGAGAGGAACCTAAAATAGAACCAAGTGTATAACCCTGAACAGATTGTAATTCCAATGCTACCCATTTAGGAATAAATAGTATGTCCCGGTCAAGTAACCAAAATTTCATATGTCGAATATTAATAGCCCAATAATAAAATCTAAAGTTAGGTAATGCTAAACCTCCATCTCTCTTAGCTTTCTGTAAATGTATTTTACCCAGTCTCGGATTCTTGTTCTGCCAAATAAATGAAGAAATTTTAGAGTCAACTTTATCAAAAAAAGATTTAGGAACGAAAATTGGTAATGCCTGAAACACATATAAAAATTTTGGCAAAAAAAACATCTTAACTGCATTAATACGACCAATCAAAGTTAAATATAAGGGAAACCATTTAGATGAAAGTTGAGTAATATGGTCTATTAATGGTAAAAAGTTAGTCTTAAATAAATCTTTATGTTTACAAGTAATTTTAATCCCAAGATATGAAAAGTAATTATTAATCAATTTAAATGGAAATTTATAATATAAGGGAAGATGTTTATTAATCGGAAAAAGTTCACTCTTACTAAGATTTAATTTATAACCTGAGAAAAGACCAAATTGTGCTAATAACTCTAAAACAGCAGGAATGGATCTCTCAGGATTAGAAATATATAAAAGTAAATCATCAGCATAGAGTGATAATTTATGGGACTTTAATCCCCGAGTTATCCCAGTAATATTTAAAGATTCTCGAATAGCAATTGCAAGAGGTTCTAATGCAATATCAAATAATAGGGGACTAAGAGGACAGCCTTGTCGAGTACCACGAAAGAGAGGAAAAAAAGGTGAGTTTAAGGAGTTAGTACGAACCGAGGCTACAGGGGAGTAATATAACAGTTTAATCCAGGATATAAATTTCAAGCTAAAATTAAACATTTCAAGCACCTTAAATAAATAAGGCCATTCTACTCTATCAAAAGCTTTCTCGGCATCTAAAGAAATAACACACTCAGGAACATTTTGTGAGGGAGTATAAACGATATTTAACAATGTACGAATATTATAAAAAGAGTAACGACCTTTAATAAAACCCGTTTGGTCTTCCGAAATAATAGAAGGAAGTACTTTTTCTAGTCTATTTGCTAATAACTTAGAAAAAACTTTAGAATCAACATTTAATAAAGATATTGGTCTATAAGATGCACATTGAGCAGGGTCTTTATCCTTCTTTAGTATTAAAGAAATTGATGCTCTATTAAAAGATTCCGGAAGTTTACCAAGTTTCAAAGAAGCCTCAAAAACCTTATAGAGCCAAGGAATCAATAAAGAAGCAAAACATTTATAAAATTCAACGGTAAACCCATCAGGGCCAGGAGCTTTCCCCAGATTCATAGAAAAAATAACATTCTTAATCTCATCCATTGTAATGGAAGTATCTAATAAAGAAGACATATCCTGTGAAATCAGAGGGAAGTCTAACTTATCTAAAAAATCATTCATATATTTAGAATCTCGAGGAGACTCTGATTGGTATAAAGAAGAATAAAAATCACAAAAGGTTTGATTAATCCCCACATGATCCAATATCAATCGATCATTTTGGTTATAAATCTGATTGATTTGAGATTTAACATAATTAGATTTCAATTGATTAGCCAGCAGCTTGCCAATTTTATCACTGTGAACATAAAAATCACTTCTTGTTTTCTTTAATTGGTTTACAATCGAGGACGAGAGTAGTAAACTGTGTTCCATTTGAAGTTCAGTTCTTTGTTTGTATAGCTCCTCAGAAGGAGCCATAACATATTTCTTATCAATTTCTTTAATCTTGTCCACAATTACCATCTCCTCCTGCTTCTGTTTCTTCCTCAAAGCAACGGAATACGAAATAATCTGACCCCGAATATAGGCTTTAAAAGTGTCCCAAAGAGTGTTAACCGAAATATCTTCTGTATGGTTAATTGTAAAAAAAAGCTCAATCTGTTCATTCATAAAATTAACAAAGTCCGAGTCCTGAAGCAACAGCGAATTAAAACGCCATTGTCTATTGTTTGGTATATTGGCCATAATTTTAATAGAAAGCTTAAGTGGAGCATGATCCGAAATGGTTATAGAATCATAATCACATTTAATCACTGAAGGAATGAGACGAGAATCAATGAAAAAATAATCAATTCTTGAATAGGAATGATGAACATGTGAAAAGAAGGAAAAATCTTTTTCCTGAGGATGCAGAAAACGCCAAATGTCCGTCGACCCAGAATCAGAAAGGAAAAAATTAATCAAATTTGCAGATTTATTAGGTAAAGTCCGTAAAGGAGCCGAACGGTCCAAAGCTGGAGATAAACAGGTATTAAGATCTCCGCCCCAAATCAATGAAAACTCGTTCAAATTCGGAAACTGATCAAACAATGATTTATAAAATTCCGGACAATCCATATTAGGAGCATAAACATTAACCAAAACTACTTTTTTATTAAATAATAAACCACTAACCAATAAAAATCTACCATTCGGATCAGAGATAATATCCTGTTGTATAAAAGTAACTGAGGAGTCTATAAAAATAGAGACGCCTCGAATCTTAGCATTGGAGTTCGAATGAAATTGTTGTCCCTTCCAAAATTTGAAAAAACGTAGTCTGTCCCCCCTCCGTACATGGGTCTCTTGTAAAAATAAAATTTGTGCTTTAAGTCTCCGGAACACTTTAAAAACTTTTTTCCTTTTAATAGGATGATTAAGACCATTAGTATTCCAGGAGACAAAATTAATAATAGACTCCATAAATCCTAAAGTCAACCCATAACAAGGAGGATTGACAATAGGCGCGACCCACAGACCCGGAGAGGAAACAGAACATACAAAAGATACCGGGGAAAAGGACGTAACCAATACTTCAATAATGTATATAGCCCAAAGAGAAACAAACTAAAACGTGAAGCCCCTCCCACCGCCCCCCACCCCAAGACCCCAAGGCGAAATCTAAAGCAGACCCGCCAGAAAGAAGCAAGCGCTAAAACTACCCCCATGACTTCCGGTATACGCTCCTTAAAAAAAAGGTATAAATATGAAAAGGATCAGCTAATTGTAAAACAGTAAAAAAAATAAGTAAAAAAAAAGTTAGCTCAATTAAAATACACACAGAACAGAACAAAAGCCGGAAAGTATATATTAAAAAAAAAACCACAATAAACCTCAAACTCATGAATAGACACAGCAACAAAAAAAATAGGATTATTAACATAAAATGATTATAAAAAGCAAAACAGAATAAAATTTAAAAAAAACTACAAAATTTAAGGCCGCACAGGAAATACGTAAGATGACAAAAGGGAAGTAACCACCCAGAATCCCCTGGGAAAAGAAAGAAATGACGCAGTTAAAAAGAAAGTTTAGCAGCCATATTAAGAAATCGAAAGTAAACTTTTCTGCCCAAATAGGGCACAGAAAAGTTAAAACCAACCAATTCACAGCCTCCGATCAACGGAGAAAATTAAAAAAAGGCAATTAAGATGTTGAAGATGAAAGTTGATCCAGATAACTCTGGGCATCCGATGGAGAATCAAAAAAACGAAGAGCTCCATCTAACATGCGAATCCTTAGACGTGCAGGGTACAGCAGCGCTGGTCTTAAATCCATCTTATAGAATTCCGACATCACGGATCTGTAACGGACCCGTTGGTCCCAGATTGGTTTACTGAAATCTTCCACGAATCGGAACCTAAGATCCGAAAAATCAATGAAACCTTTAGATCGAGCGAATCGAAACAGTCTCTCCTTGTCTTGAAAGTAATGAAAACGTAAGATAACATGCCTAGGTCTATCTGACCTAGACGAGTATGATGGGATTCTGTGAACACGATCCAGTAGCGGTGGTTGGTCAGGAAATACAGTAGGGAATGCATCTTTTAAAAGTTGGGAGAAATATTTCATAGGGTTGTTAGCTTCCACGGCTTCCCTGACGCCAATCATTCGTAAATTCTGCCGTCGCATTCTAGATTCCAAGTCAGAGTTTTTAAAAGTCAAAAAGTCAAGTTTCTTCTTCATTACATTAATTGTTTCTTCGACTTTCCCCATCTTAAGCTCACTTTGTTGCGCGGATTTTTGAAGACCAGATATAGCCGACTGATGTTCCGCAATACATGTTTGCATCTTATCAATTAAATCGGCAATTTTCTGGAACTTAGTTGAGATTTCCATATGAATCAGGTCTTTAACAGAGCCCATAATTTCTGTACGAATCATCTCCCTAACAGAGGTTGAAATTTCCCTCTGAATTAACTCCGATATAGCTTCCAAAGTCACCGGTGATTCAGTCGGAGGGAGATCCGTAGCTTTCGGTTTAACCGGAGGTTTACCATCCTTGCCGTCTTTCCCGTTCTTAGACATAGCCGATCTCAGTATCATCCAATTGTCAGAGAATTCAGTTTAATTCAAAGTATTGTAAAAATTGATGCCTTAATAGTTAATTAAAGTATAGCTGACCATAGAGAGAAAAAACTCAGAGGTAATGGAGCGAGTCAAGAACGCGACTTCACTCCATGAGCGCTACCGGAAGTCCCCGTGGCCGCTTTATTAGGTACATCTGTACACCTACTGATTAATGAAAATATCCTATCAACCAATCATTTGGCAGCAACTCAATGCATAAAAGCATGCTGACCTGGTCAAGAGGTACAATTGCTGTTCAGATCAAACATCAGAATGAGGAAAAAATGTGATCCAAGTGACCTTGACCGTGGAATGATTGTTGGTGCCAGACAGGGTGGTTTGAGTATCTCAGAAACTGCTGATCTCCTGGGATTTTCATGCACAACAGTCTCGATAATTTACAGAGAATGGTGTAGAAAACAAAAAAGCAGCCAGTAAGAGGCAGTTCTGTGGGCGAAAGCATCTTGTTAATGAGAGAGGTCAGAGAGCAACGGTCAGACTGCTTTAAGTGACAGGAAGGCAACAGTTACTCAAATAACCAGGTGTTACAACAGTGGTGTGCAGAAGAGCATCTCTGAATGCACAACATGTCGAACTTTGAAGTGGACGGGCTACAACAGCAGAAGACCCCACCGGGTTCCACTCCTGCACCTAATACGGTGGCCACTGAGTGTGCGATACTAGGTTGTAGAAGAAAATCCTAGGAATACTCTATAATTCCATTAGCATTTGAAAGAGAAACAACAGATGTCTATTTTTACTGTTTGCTCAATATTTACAATTTTTCTTTATACCTCTGGTGTTTCCTGATGCTTCCCTTCCACAATCCATGCTTTTTCTGACACTTTTGTGCGGTATCATTTTGTGGCTGAATTTTTTGCATAATATTCAGCTCTTAGCACCTCCTGTGCAATGATTTAAAAATAGTCTATTGACAATGGTTATCCTGATTCCAGTCCTCTTTCCCAGAACGCTTTGTCCTCTATCAGCTTATCTTGGCCAGGGAGGCTACATCATGTTCCCTTGACCCCCTAAGATCTTGGCAGGATGGCTGTGGAGAGTATGTTCCCTCCTGTGGGAGAACCTAGAAGTAGTGGTTCACTGTTTAAAAATAAGATCTATTGAGACCTATTATAAAAATCTATTGAGATAAAGCTAAGGTGACACTTAGGAGTTATAGAGAGATACAGCCCTTCAACCAGAGAGTCTGTGCTGACCATGAACCCCCCCATCTGCACTGATCCCATTTTCTTCCTCCCATGTTCCCCTCAACTCCTCCTGGATTCCACCATTCTTCCACCAGCAGAGTCTTTGAATAGTTATTAAGAAGAGGTACAAGAATTCTTGATAAGAGAATGAAAGATTGTCAGGGGTAAGTGAAAAAGCAGGGATTCGGGAAAGCAGGGAAGTCAGTTCAGCTATGGTCTTATTAAGTAGGCTGAAGGGACTGTATGTCCTACTTTTGCTCCTATCTTGAGTTTCTCATGTTCATTCCAGATATTTTGCTTCCTTTCCAACCCATGGGTCACCCAGCCTTCCGCAAGTCTTCCCTTTCCTAAGAAACTGTGTTTGGCCACACTCCACATGCTCATACACAGTCATCACCTTCCTCGTCAAAGTAGATTTGGAATTTTATGGGAAGTTATGATGGTGAATCTATAGAATTCATTGCCACAGATGGCTGTGGCGGCCAAGCCACTTGGTATATTGAAAGCAGAGGTTGGTAGGTTCTTAATTAGAAAGGGTGCCAAAAGTTATGGGGGAAAGGCAGGAGAATGATATTGAGAGGGAAATTAAATTAACCATGATGGAATAGCAGAACAGACTCAACAGGCCAAATGGCATAATTCTGCTCCTATGCCTTATGGTTTAAACCTCAACCATTGTCCTTTATTCTTGCAAGCTGCCTTCACATCTGTTTCCTCCCCAAGGCATTTCAATGCCTTGAGACCCAGTACACAAGATTGTTTCAATACAGAAGGGAAATAAAAAGCCGGTGAAAAAATGGAGAACCAAAGCAGAACCAACACACACAAAACGTTGGTGGCAGAATTTTTGTTTCCAGGAGTAATTAGAACAGACTCCTTGAATAACGGTGTGACCAAATCGCGCTTCATAATCAACATTTTAATAACTTTAATCAACATTTTCTACTTTAGAAACACAAAATGCTGGAGAAACTCAGCAGGTCAGGCAGCATCTATGGAATTTGTGTTTTGTGTGTGTGTTGCTCTAGATTTCTAGCATCTGTAATATCTCTTGTCTTCATTATTTTCTACTCGATGCAGATTCAGAAGAAAAGAGGGAATCTGCGACTGATTGTGTCGTCTGCAACGCTGGATGCCGAGGTTTGTCTTGTAGTTAACGTCTTTATGTTTAATATAACCAGAGTGGGTATATTATTCTGCTGATGGGCAACCTGAATTATTGCCAGCAATCATAGCAATGCTTTTTATTATCTGTGTGATCTAGTGCTGCATGGCATCCTCCGACTTAATCTCTGTATCAGCCTTCCACCCTGCAGCATTCAATGGTCTCTGTGCAGCTTACACTCTTCGACAAGGTGCAAAATCAATATAAGTCACTCTCCCAATGATATTGATTGAGGGAACAGGATGCTCAGAAGAACTCCCTATGTATCATAACTCCAGAAAAACAGAAAGCAAAGTGACTATTAATGGTTGGTTTGAAACACTGGTATATCCATGCACTAATAAACAAAATCAGAAGAAGAAATGGTTCTTCTATTTATTCTCAATTTTCTTCATCGATGCCAAAGATTTAAGTTGTTGGATTTGCTGCCAAAATCTCTCTGTCTCAACCTCTCCCTCCTCCTCTGAGATACTCCTTAAAACCTATCTCTGATTAAGCTCAAGGTCACCTGCTTTAATCTCCTTATTTGGCTCAGTATCAAATTAAGATTCAAGATTGTTTAATGTCATTTCCAAGTCAATTCAAGTCATGTTTATTGTCATTTAACATATATATGTATACTGTCAAGCGAGATGTTTCTTCGGACTAGGGTGTAAAGCACAGTAGTACACATGACACACAGTAACCTTGGAAAGTAAGAATGAAATCTACAAATGAATTATGCATAGATAAACAAAGTAAAATGCATAAATTAAATATTGTAGCGTACAGAACAAATTAACCAGTGACACTCAAATGCAATACAGCGGGGCGTTCAGAAGCCTAATGGACTGAGGGAAGAAGCTGTTTCCCATCCTGACCAGTACACAAGTGTAGAGGAGAACAAAATAATTGTTACTCTGGATTCGATGCAGTGCAAAAAACACAATAAGCTGAAGATCTCAATAATAAAAGATCACTATAAATATACAAACGTTTGTAAATACATAAGATAGCTTATATACATTGATTGATAGTATGGCCATAAGGTGACGCTAGGAGGCACAGGAGTGTCTGTACATACGCTTCACATTGCTGTGAAGTGCCCTGGAACAGCTTGTTGAATTAAAGATGCAATGCCCTGATCTAAAAGCAGGGCCACACATTGAGGAAGAGACTGAAGGGTCAGTTTCTTTCTACATGTTCTGAAAGGCAATGAGGTACTTGGTTGTGTTATGTAAAACAGAACTGTGAATAGTTCATTCAGTTGTGGATTACTCACCAGTAGTCTATGCTAATTAAATATAAACAGTACAGTGCAAAAGTTTTAGGCACATGTTAAAAATTCTGTAAAGTGAAGTTTCTACTAAAATAATGAAATAAACAGTTTCTAAATATCAAAAAAAATACTATAAGAAGCAGTAAGCAGTAAAAAAAAAAGTAGATCAAATCAATATTTGGTGAGACACCCTTTGCCTTTAAAACTGTATCAATTTTCTTAGGTACACTGTTGTGCAATTTATAAGAAAATTGCCTGATAGGCTTTTCTAAGCATCTTGGAGAACTTGCCACAGTTCTTCTGCAGACTTTGGCTGTCTTACTTGCTTCTCTCTCTCAGCCTCGATATGTTGAGATCAGGGCTCTGTGGAGGCCACCCCATCTGAAACCACATTAAAAAAAAATCTAGACTTTTGCACAAAATTCTATTTTGTGAGTTTGAACTTTCGTGGGAGTTCTCTGGATCATCCAACCTAATGAACAGAAACTCTGAAGAAGTATCATTTGGGTTTGTGTGATTTAGATGGAAGTTGCAGCAGTCAAGCTATGTCATGTGATTTCCAGTCTACACTGAGTTTGTTGATTTCACCTGGTAGGTCCCTACATTTCCCCCAATAATGTCACATGAGTTTCAGTTGTAAAGATTGCAATATGCTACTGTGGAAAAAAGATTTAATGGTGCAAACTGCTTCATAATATTTAATTTTGACGGATCTCCTCATGCTTTTGGTCATCTCCACTTTTTTTTAAAACCCATGGTGATCTGCTTTTTGTTACTTGTTTACTTTCAGAAATTCCGAAATTTCTTTAATCTGAATGAGACCGCAGACCCCAGTAAGGACACGTGTTCCATCCTCACTGTGGAAGGTCGGATGTTTCCAGTTGATATTTTTTATACCTTAAGGTACATTAAACCTTCAGTAGTGGTAAGCACAAATCTTAGGTTCATGGCAAAACTGTCCTTTTAGAAAATTATGTTAACTTTCGTTACAGTCAATTATTGTCGTTACTGGAGAGGGTCCAGAAGAGGTTCACAAGAATGATCATGGTTTTGAAAGCGTTAATGTGTGAGGTCTGTTTGATAGTTCTGGGTCTGCATTTCGTGAAGATTCGAAAAATGAGAGGGGAACCTCAATGAAACCTGCTGAATATTGAAAGGTCTGGATAGAGTGGATGCAGAGAGGGTTTCCTACCATAAGAAAGTCCAGGACTGGAGGGCACAGGCTCAGAATACAACGATATCCCTTTAGAACAGAGATAATGAAGTACTTCTATCACCAGAGGATGGTGAATCTATGTAATTCATTGCCACGGATGGTATTGGAGGCCAAGTCATTTGGTATATTAAAGTGAGGTTAATAGGTACTTGATTAGTAAGGGCATCAAAGGTTATGGAGATAAGGCAGGAGAATGGTGTTGAAAGGGATAATAAGTCAGCCATGGTAGAATGGCGGAGCGGGAGAGGAATCGATGTGTCGAATGGCCCAATTCTACTCCTATGTCTGATGGTCATATGACTCCAAGGAGAGCAATCCCAGTTTCTGCAACTCATGCCCCTCTTCTCTGGAATAATTCTGATAAACTTCTCCTGCTCACCAATACGTTTCAGGTTAAGATTCAGCCACACTGCTCTGGACTCATAATCACATTCTACAACACATGAGATTCTGCAGACACAGGAATATTCAATAAGTTTCAATAGGCAGAGGAGGGAAGGGAAGCTCACTAAGAATTAGATAAGTAAAATTTGGGTGAGTACATGAATGGGAGGGGTATGGAGGACTATGGTCCAGGTGCTGGTTGACGGGACTAGGCAGAATAATAGTTTGGCACAGACTAGATGGGCTGAAGGGCATGTTTTTGTGCTGTAGTGCTCTATGACTAGATCTTTAAAATCTGACTTCGTCTAGACAGAACAGTTAGAAAAACTGTTCCCATTGACAGAGAGCTCATTTAACATAGAACAAAGCAAGTCAGGAAACTGATTTGAAGGAAATCTTTTTATGTCATCGAGTGATTAGGATCTGGAATGGACATCTTGGACGTGGGTTATCAATAGTGTACATTGTTAATTTTTCCACGCTTACTAAAGTTAATATAAAACTCTTCAAACCTTTAGCTGACTGTTCCAAGCAACACTCACCAAATGGTGGAGGAACTCAGCAGGCCAGGGAGCATCTGTGGAAAAAAGAACAGTCGACGTTTTGGGCTGAGACCCTTTGGCAGGATGCAAAGACCTAGTCCTGCTGAGGGGTGTCGGCCCAAAACGTCGACTGTACCTTTTTCGATAGATGCTGCTTGACCTGCTGAGTTCCTCCAGCATTTTATGTGTGTTGTTTGGAGTTCCAGCTTCTGCAGATTTTCTCTTGTTTGCTGACTGTTCCAATTTTGTTTGTCTTTTCTTCTCAGCCCTGTTCCAGATTATCTGAAAGCCACAGTGGATACCGTTACAAAGATCCACCAGAATGAGGCTGATGGGGATATCTTAGCATTTCTCACAGGCCAGGTACTTTCCCACTGTCTATTTTTATAGCAGACAAAACAAAAAAGATCTGTTGGTGTAGATAATTTGGGGTGGCAGAGTGGAGATACACCTCTACCAAAGGAGGTATAAGGCGCTCCATCCTTCTGCTAGCCTGCAGGTCACCCTTGGGCAAGGTGTAGCACCTGCTTAACCCCACCCCCCACCGATCAGAGTCACGAGAAGCCACGGGAGCAGGTGGTGGGTGGTCATGTGAGCAGCCGGTGCAAATCATAAGTCCTGGTTATGTAACCACTGACCCCAGGTAGACAATCTCTGAAGAGTATTCATAATAGCTGGGGTCACACGTATTGTAAAGACACTGCCCAGAAGAAGGCAAAGCCAAACTACTTCTGTAGAAACATTTGCCAAGAGTATAATCATGGAAATGGAAAGACCGTGATCATCCATGTCATCGACACGGCACAATGATGATGATGGCGTGTGGATAAGGATGAAAATTAATCTCTTTACCCTTGGTTTTGTGATCCCCGAATGAATGGAAGCATGGTAAAGGAAAGTGACTTACATTTCTATGATGCTTTTCGTGACACTTTCAGTGCCACAATATACTTTGCAATCAATAATGAGCTTGTGAAGTACAGTCATTTTTGCAAACTATGGCAGATAACGGATGCATAAAGACTTTCACAAATCATAAAGTGATAAACAGCAGAAAATCTGGTTTAGAACGTCACTAGAGGGATTAATGTTCGTCAGCGTACTGAGGGTAACTCCCCTGTTCTTCAAAACAGTGCTGTGGAATTTTTACATTTGTGTGGTTTAATATCTCATCTGAAAGATGACATCTACAATACTAGCATTCACACAGTACTGTATTAGAATGATAACTTTGACTTTAGAGCAGTGGTTCCCAGCCTGAGGTCCACAGATCCCTTTTTTAATGGTATTGGTCCATGGCATTAAAAAGGTTGGGAATCTGTTTTAGAATAAAACACACAAAATGGCGGAGGATCTCAGCAGGTCAGGTCACATCCACGGAGGGGAAGAAACAGTTGACATTTTGGGCTGAGATCCATTTTGGACTGGAAAGGAAGGGGCAAGTAGATAGGTGAGAACAGGTGAGGGGAAGGTGGATGGGTGGGGGAGGGGAAATTAAGTGAGAAGCTGGGAGGTGATAGGTGGAAAAGGTAAAGGGTTGAAGAAGAAGGAATCTGATAGGAAAGGAAAGTGGACCATGGGAGAAAGAGAAGGAGGAGGGTCACCAGAGGGAAGTGATGGGCGGATGAGAAGAGAAGAGGTAAGACTGGAGCAGAATGGGGAATGGAAAAGCAGAGAAGGGGGAGGAGGTGAGAAATTACCAGAAGTTGGAGAAATCAATGTTCATGCCATCAAGTTGGAGGCTACCCAGACAGACTATATGTTCCTTAACCAACCTGATAGTAGCCTCATGGTAGTATTAGAGGCGGCCATGGACCGACATGTTGGAATAGGAACCAGGAGTGGAATTAAAATAGCTGGATGCAGGAAAACCCTGCCTGTTGCAGTTAACCAACATTTATTTTTGTGCTAAAATCTCTGATGTGGGTCCAGTATCCAGAATGTTCTGTGTATTTTATATTTAAATGCACGCAGCATAAGAAATAAAATGAACAATCTTGAAATTCAGCTACAGATTGCAAGTATGACGTTGTGATCATAAGACCATAGACCATAAGACATAGGAGCAGAATTAGGCCATTCAGCCCATCGAGTCTGATCTGCCATTCCATCATGGCTGATCCCGGATCCTACTCAATTCCATACACCTGCCTTCCCACCATATCCTTTTAATGCCCTGACCGATCAGTAAACTATCAACTTCCGCCTTAAATATACACATGAAGTTGGCCTCCACCGCAGTCTGTGGAAGAGCATTCCACAGATTCACTACTCTCTGGCTAAAGAAATTCCTCCTTACCTCTGTTCTAAAAGGTCGCACTTCAATTTTGGGGCTGTGCCCTCTAGTTCTCGATACCCCCACCATAGGAGACATCCTCTCCACATCACTCTATCTAGTCCTTTCAACATTCAGTCTGTTTCAATGAGATCTCCCCCCACCCCCATATTCTTCTAAATTCCAGTGAGTACAGGTCCAAAACTGCCAAATGCTCCTCATATGTTAACCCCTTCAATCCTGGAATCATCCTCATGAACCTCCTCTGGACTCTCTGCACTGACAATACATTCCTTTCTGAGATATGGGGCCCAAAACTTTTGCCCATACTCCAAGTGTGGCCTGACTAGTGTCTTATAAAGGCTCAGGATTATGTCCTTGCTTTTATATTCTATTCCCTTGAAATAAATGCCAACATTGCTTTTGCCTTCTTCACCACAGACTCAACCTGTAAACTAACCTTCTGGGAGTCTTGCATGAGGACTCCTAAGTCCCTCTGCACCTCTGAGGTTTGAACCTTCTCCCCACTTAGATAATAGTCCACACTATTGTTCCTTTTACCAGAATGTATTATTGTACATGCTTTCTGCATGTGAAGTAGAAATTTATTGAAGATACTCATCTGCATAAATAAGAATTCATCAGTGTTGTGTATTTAATATTTCAATAATATTTGAGTAATCTTGTATATAAATTGTTTGGTTAAGCTTTCTTGTTTGTTTAAATAGTTAATTGTGGGTTTTATATAAAAATACATTAATTGCAAACGTCATCACGCTACCATGTGATACGTGTACACCTCACTTAAAGTAAAGGATGAAGCCACACCTGCGTTCCTGGACCTCTGTGTGTTCCTTGAATTCACTTAATGTTTTGAAGTTGCAAATAATAACATTTTGGCAATGAGATATTTTTACCGAACTGTTAAAGCGGAGTGAGACATTCGAAGTAAAAAGAGACAGTTTAGCACAGCCCAGCACATGGAGAGACAGTCTTCAGCAGGGAAGACATGATTGAGTTTTTTAAAGTCAGAAAATGGAAGAATTCAGGGTTGATAAAAAGTGAATACTGGGTAATACTAATCAAAAAAATCAGAAATGGCTGGCTACATCGGAAAAGTTGACAAGCTTGATTACACGACACAATTCATGTATACTGAGCTATTGGAACAAATGAAATAACCAGTGAGAAGCAAGTCCCAATTTTGCTGAGTTCACTCAGTTTAAAAGCATACAGTTTACTCTGACGTTTGACTGCCCCAAACAAACTATCAAAATAAGCTTTGCTACTATTGTAAAAGTGATGCAGGAGTATTTAGAACCAAAGTCATTGTTGATTTCAGAATTCCTTAGGTTTCATAAAGGAGTCCATTTTAGCCTATGTGGCTGAATTGAAGAGTTTGTATGAGCATTATCAGTTCGGTAATGGACTTAATGATGCACTGAGGGATTGTTTAGTTTGTGGAATCTTAAAAGAAAGCATTCAAAAATGGCTCCTAACTGAAGCACAGCTGACATTCAAATGGGCAGTGGAAATCGCTGTTTCAATGGGAACTACCAACAGAGACACAATTAAGTTGCAGTCAAGAATGAAAGTGAGCATGAACAAAGTTGCATTGTCTAAACAGAAACCGGCCTGGCCAAATAAATTGTGTTACCGTTGTGGCAGGGGATCACATACACCAAACAAATACAGAATTAAAGGTGAAACTTGCAGAAAAGGCAACAAAGTAGGACACATAAGAAGACTATGCTGGCCAGACAAAAATAAGTGGACTGCACAGGGAAGAAAAAATGCTAAAAAGTCAAGATGTAGTTTTAAAAAGAGCACTGATCTGCGCACTGTTGATGAAAAATATGATAAGGATGAAAATGACATAGGACTGTGTAGCTTTGAGATTTATAGTGTGAAAATTAACAATAGACAAGCAATATGGTTAATGCCAGAAGTGAACAGCAAATTAATTAAAATAGAATTGAATATTGGTTCAGCTGTTTCAAACATCCTGCAAAATGAGTTTGAATGGCATTTCAAAGGTATCAAACTGAAGCCTGCAGATATCCAATTAATGAGTTACAGTATACTGGTGAAAAGATAACTCAGAATCAGAATCAGGCTTAACATCTCCGTCATATGTCGTGAAATTTGTTCACTTTGCAGCAGCAGTATGATGCAATACATAACAATAGAGAGAAAAAACTGTGAATTATAGTAACTATATATATATAAATGGTTAAGTTACATAAATAGAGCAAAATGGGAATAAAAAAGTAGTGTGATAGTGTTCATGGGTTCAACGTACAGTCAGAAATTGGATGGCAGAGGGGAAGAAGCTGTTTCTGAATCACCGAGTTTGTGTCTTCAGACTTCTGTACCTCCTACCTACCTGATAGCAACAATAAGAGGACATGTTCTGGGTGGTGGAGGTCCTTAATGATGGACACCACCTTTCTGAGGCACTGCTCCTTGAAGATGTTCTGGATACTATGGAGGCTAGTACCCATGATGGACTGACTAATTTTACAACTCTCTGCAGCATACTTACACTCTGTGCAGTAGCTATGCCCCTCTTCATTCTAACTGGTGATGCACCCAGTTAGAATGCTCTCTACGGTACATCTGTAGTAATTTTGCAAGTGTTTTTGGTGACATATCAAATCTCCCCTAACTCCTAATGAAATATAGCTATTGTTTTGCAATAGCTGTATCAATATGTTGCATCCAGGTTAGGTCCTCAGAGAGGCTGACACCCAGGAACTCGGAAATCTCCAATTCTGATCCCTCTATGAGGATCGGAGTGTGTTCCCTTGTCTTATCTTTTCTGAAGTCCATGATCATCTCTTTGATTACTGAGTGCACGGTTGTTGCTGTGACACCATTCAGCCAGCTGGTATATCTTGCTCCTATATGCCCTCTTGTCACCACCTGAGATTCTGCCAACAATGGATGTATTGTCAGCAAATTTATAGATGCAATTTGAGTTATGCCTGTGGAAATAACAGCCGTAACAGTGAAATACAACCAACAAGCCGCATTGAGCTTGTATGTGGTAAGAACAGAAGGAACAGCATTGTGGGGATGTGATTGGCCAAGGCAACTACAACTTGATTGAAGATCCATCCACCATTTGCCTGCTACTTTTCCTGCAATGAAGCCAACTGAAAGTGAATTAAGAAAGGTAGTGGATGACACCACAATTGTCTCCATGTTGAACACCATGAACTGTTGTCGAACAGAGAACAAACAGGTGTTGGTGACAACCTCTAAGCCTCTGGTTGGAAAATATGTTGGACCAAGGAAGAATCATACTGCTTAGAAGAAGCATAGAAATGACAAATGCAGTGGTCTGGCTACAACAGTTTTTGTAGGCAACGTTTCTGAGAAAACTTCTGATATGTTGATCAGGTAGTTACTTGCAAAATGTGGCTTGGTTTTAAGTTGGAAGTTCAAGGAGCTTCAGAAGAATTGCAAGCATTCAGCTTTTGTGAATTTCAAGAACCAGAATCTACTCTGCGTGCATTCAGGTTATTAGTGGGAAACAAAAAGTTGCTTGTAAATGTAGATGCGAAGACCAAAGCCCAGCTGGATGAATGGAAGGTCAAAAAGAAAAGAATGAATGGAGATACGAAAGCAGAGGATTTGTCAGATGATGCCGTGGATGCGGAAACTAAAAGCTGAGTTCAGATCATAAATGAATGAATTGACTTTATTTCTTATAGCCTTCACGTACATGAGTAAAAATCTTTACATTACATCTGTTTAAATGTGCAATGTGCAATCATAGTAATTTATAATAAATAGAACAGACAATGTAACATAGAAATACACTCAAATCAGCGTGAATTAATCGGGCTGATGGCCTGGTGGAAGAAGTTGTCCTGGAGCCTGTTGGTCCTGGCTTTTAATGCACTGTTTCCTGGATGGTAGCAGATGGAACAGTTTGTGGTTGGGCTGACTTGCGTCCCCAACGATCCTTCGGGCCCTTTTTACACACCTGTCTTTGTAAGTATCCTGAATCATGGGAAGTTCACATCTACAGATGTGCTGAGCTGTCCGCACCACTCTGCAGAGGCCTGTGATTGAGGGAAGTACGGTTCCCATACCAGGCGGTGATGCAGCCAGTCAGGATGCTCCTGTAGAAAGGAGCAATTGTGCCCCTGTAGAAAGTTCTTAGGATTAAGGATTAATAAGAGAATAGTCCAGTGAACTAAATGCACTTTCCCAAGATCAAGATGCACAAACAAGAAGAAGAAAAAGGAAGGACCAGGTTGAGAGAGGGAATGTGAGAAAGAAAAGGAAAGGGAACGAAGTAGATCCAGAAAAAGAAAATGAGAAGAAATGTGTTCAGCGCTGTCAGAACCACTTCCTGCAGTCTCAGAGTAAACTCCTATACCCGCCACAGAGGGGGCTTCAGACCCGAGATTGCTTCACAACCACAAGTCTCACCTGCCAAGGAGAGTGATCTCCCTTGTCAAGAGGATGTTATCCCTCAAGAGTAAGAAAGCCTCCACAGCGATGAAATCTTTCAGCCTGAATGGGACAATTAATTATGAGTTATATGTAAAAATGCATTAGTTGCAGACGTCATCACGCTACCACATGATACATCTGTGCCTTGTTTAAAGTAAAAGACAAAGCCAGACCTGCATTCCTGGACTCCTGTGTGTTCCTTGAATTAGTTTAATGTTTTGAAGTTTCAAAACATAACAATCAGCCAGCCACATCTATGAATCAAGTTATTCAGCTGGTATTAATGATAGTGAATGTGCATTTGTCAAAATGTATTTAGATGCAGGGCATGTTGCTATCATTGCTGACTTTACAAATTGGATGGCAGTGTAAGCAACGTGAAAGACGCAAAGAAGTTTCAGGAGATACAGGCGAGCCACGTTTGTGAATGAGTGAAGACATGACAGGTAGAATATATGTAGAAAAAACTGAGGTACCCACTCTGATAAAAAATGGAAACAGACAATAGTCTTATATGGTAAAGAATTGCATAGTATTAGCATTCAAAGGGACCTGAATGTCTTTTTATACAAATCACTGAAAGATTATGTACAAGTAGAACAAGAAAATACAGATGGAACAGCTGAGCCAGAGTGAGCAGGATGTAAATGAGTGGGGTTAGAAGAGGATACTCAAAGTGAAGAGTTAAAGCAGCACGAAAAACTGAGAATATGAGGAGACAAGAGCGATTGGGAGGCAGTGAAAAAAAGACATTTTAGCACAAGAGTCCTTGTGTGAGAGAGGAAGCGGAGTGCCTTGTTGCTGAGTCTACTAACCAGTGTGTGACCACTAACTCCAATGGACCTAGACCTAGTCTCCTTTTGTCTAGGTTTCCCGCTGCCTCTGAATCAACATCTGCTATCTGGTCTGCAACTGCTAGCCCACTTTAAAGAGGTCACATGTTGGCAAACTTCAATGAGTGTGGGCTGTTGCAAACCTGTTAATACTGTAGACATACCACAAAAACATGCTAGTTATTTTTTAATGAGTGGTATGTCTTCATGTATATTTTGACCTTTATGGGCTGCTGTCAAGCTTCTCTGTGTGTTATGTACTGAACGAAATGTGAGGGGGCATTCGGAGTAGATGACCTCCAAGCAAAATAAACAGCTGCATGTTTGTAGCTCTCTCTCTCTCTCTCTCTCTCTCTCTCTCGTGCTTGTGCTCTTTACGACCACCTGGCTTCCCAGTACCACAAACATAACAATTGTGACGAGGTGACAAGTCCTCACATGATATTTATTGTTTTGTTCCCTTTGGCAAAAAAAGTCAATGCTGGTGGTGTACTGCTGTGTAATGTGGGTAAGCGAAAAGAAGACACCATCTGAAAACGGCCACAGGAAGTGTGGTGAGTGAAGAATACAAAGGGAGAGAATGAGAATGGGACAGTTAATTAAAACAAATGAGAGAGATGGATACACCAGATAACTTTTCTGGAACATTTGAAAATGGTAACAATGTTTGGAAGAATGATGAAAGGTCATGTGATTAAATGACAGAGCAATGGTCTGTGTATTGAGGCAATTCAAAAACATTTGCTTACAGAAGACAGACTAATATTACAGAAGGCAATTTAGATTAGTACATCTATGGAAATGGCAGCTAAAGAATCAGAATCAGGTTTATTATCATTGGCATGTGATGTGAAATTTGTTAACTTAGCAGCAGCAGTTCAATGCAATACATAATACAGAAGAGAAAAAAAACAAAATAAAAAAATGAGTAAATCAATTACAGTATACGTATATTGAATAGATTAAAAAATGTGCAAAATTCAGAAATACTGTATATTAAAAAAAACTGAGGTAGTGTCCAAGGGTTCAATGTCCATTTAGGAATTCAGATTGCAGAGCGGAAGAAGCTGTTCCTGAATTGCTGAGCATGTGCCTTCAGGCTTCTGTACCTCCTATTGGATGGTAACAATGAGAAGAGGGCATGTCCTGGGTGATGGGGGTCCTTAATAATGGACATTGCCTTTCTGAGGCATTGCTCATTGAAGATGTCTTGGATACTATAGAGGCTTGTACCCAAGATGGAGCTGACTAAATTTACAACCTGCTACAGCTTCTTTCGGTCCTGTGCAGTAGCCCCTCCATACCAGACAGTGATGCAGCCTGTCAGAATGCTCTCCACGGTACATCTATAGAAGTTTTTAAAACTTGGCTGAAGGATGACTGCCATTGGGAGCTGAACGTCCAAGGATATATGGTGTATTGGAAAGATAGGTTAGTAGGCAGAGGGGATAGTGTAGCCCTGTGTATAAGAAATAATATTAAATCATTAGAAAGGGATGACATAGGAAGGTGTAGAGTCTCTATGGGTTGAGTTAAGAAAGGGCAAGGCTGAAAGGACCCTAATGGCAGTTGTATACAGGCCTCCAAACAGCTACTGGGATGTGGATTACAAATTACAGCAGGAGATAAAAAAGACATGTCAGAAGGGCAATGTCATGATAATCGTTAGGGATTTTAAGATGAAAGCAGATTGGGAAAACCAGGCCAGTACTGGACCTCAAGAGAGAGAATTTCTAGGATATCTAAGGGATCGGTTTTTAGAACAGCTTGTTGTTCAGTCCACTCGGGGATTGGCTATGCTGGATTGGGTGTTGTGCAATGATCCGGAGGTGATAAGAGAGTTTAAGTTTAAGGAACCCTTAGGGAACAGTGATCACAATATAATCGAGTTCACTGTGAAAATTGAGAAGGAGAAACTAAATTCCAATGTGTCGGTATTTCAGTGGAATAAAAGAAATTACAATGGCATGAGATTAGATTAGATTCAACTTTATTGTCATTGTGCTGAGTACAGATACAAAGCCAATGAAGTGCAGTTAGCATCTAACCAGAAATGCGAAGAATAGTGTTATTTACAAAATAACTGCAAATGAAAAATAAGTGCTACAGCACACAAATATAAACGTACTGAGACAGTACAATATGGGTACAATACTGCTTAGTGCTGTGATGTGAGTTCACCATAGTCACAGCCTCAGGGAAGAAACTCTGAGGCTCCAACATTTTGTGTTTGTTGCTGAAGAGATTAAATTATGGTGAAGTGCATGTTGAAGGAGAATGGATTTCAAACAATACAGTCTTCCCCTAAATAAACTATTTTAATTAGCCATTTTTTTCTTTTCTAAAGTTTTACCAAATGCCATTATTCTCCAGCATTTTAGACAACCAAGCATTGTTTTAGTGCAAATATTAGCAAGCTCTTTGGTGCACAGGTGAACACGTGCAAATCTGATCTGTTCTTACACATTGTACATATTCTTGTGCTCTAAATAGAACACTGGCCAGTGACAAAGAACAGGAAGCTTGGGTGGGTTTCCTGTCTGTGGTATAAGTGTCAATTGTCAGAACATGGGTGTCACTGCAAGGCAGGCATTTATTGCCTATCCCTAAGTTGGCCTTGACACAGTGTTGGGTCTTTCTGAACCTCTGCAGTCAAAATAATGATGATGATGATTTCCCACCGTGCTTTTAAATAGAGAATAACACATGCAAAATGCTGGACGTCCTCATGGAGGGTCAAAGTTACAGGCTGAGAGCTTTGTCAGGGCTGGAAAAGGAAAGAGGGGAAGAAGCTGTAATGAAAAGGTGGGAGGAGAGGGGAAGGAGTACAAGGCAGAAGATGATTTCTGAAGCCAGGTGTGCGGCGGGGGGAGGGCGGTGAATTGGGAAGCTGGGAGGTGATAGGTGGAAAAGATAAAAGGTTGAAGAAGAAGGAATATGATAGGAGGGAAAAGTGGACTGTGAGAGAACAGAAAGGAGGAAAGGCACTAAGGGGAGGTGATAGGCAGGCGATGAGAAGAAAAGAGGTAAGAGGAGTGCCGGAGTGGGGACTGGAAGAAGAAGAATGGTGAAAATTACTGGAAGTTGGGGAAATTGATATCCATGCCATCAGGTTGGAGGCTATCCAGACAGAATATGAAGTGTTGCTCCTCCAACTTGAGATTTTAAATAGGGAAAATGAGGAATTTGACCCAATATCAGGAAATAGCAGTAATTATTTTGTCGAACTCAAGTCAA
This sequence comes from Mobula hypostoma, assembly GCF_963921235.1. Classification (NCBI taxonomy): domain Eukaryota; kingdom Metazoa; phylum Chordata; class Chondrichthyes; order Myliobatiformes; family Myliobatidae; genus Mobula; species Mobula hypostoma. Next base: position 176,998,165 of record NC_086098.1, read on the forward strand.
GTCACTTTTTATTATCATTTCGACCATAACTGCTGGTACAGTACACAGTAAAAATGAGACAGCGTTTTTCAGGACCATGGTGCTACATGAAACAATACAAAAACTACACTGAACCACGTAAAACAACACAAAAACTACAGTAGACTACAGACCTACCCAGGAATGCATAAAGTGCACAAAACAGTGCAGGCATTACAATAAATAATAAACAAGACGATAGGCACAGTAGAGGGCAGTAGGTTGGTGTCAGTCCAGGCTCTGGGTATTGAGGAGTCTGATGGCTTGGGGGAAGAAACTGTTACATAGTCTGGTCGTGAGAGCCCGAATGCTTCGGTGCCTTTTGCCAGAATGCAGGAAGGAGAAGAGTTTCTGTGAGGGGTGTATGGGGTCCTTTATAATGCTGTTTGCTTTGTGGATGCAGCGTGTGGTGTAAATGTCTGTAATGGTGGGAAGAGAGACCCTGATGATCTTCTCAGCTGACCTCACTATCCGCTGCAGGGTCTTGCAATCCAAGATGGTGCAATTTCCGAACCAGGCAGTAATGCAGCTGCTCAGGATGCTGTCAATACAACTTCTGTAGAACGTGGTGAAGATGGGGGGTAGGAGATGGACTTTTCTTAGCCCTTGCAGAAAGTAGAGACGCTGCTGGGCTTTCTTTGCTGTGGAGCTGGTGTTGAGGGACCAGGTGAGATGAACACCAACGCTAGGTGAACACCAAGAACTCCGGCGTTCTGAACGATCTCTACGGAGGAGCCGTCAATGTTCAGCAGAGAGTGGTCGCTCCATGTCCTCCTAAAGTCAATAACCATCTCTTTTGTTTTGTTCACATTCAGAGACAGGTTGTTGGCTCTGCACCAGTCCGTTAGCCGCAGCACCTCCTCTCTGTATGTTGACTCATCGTTCTTGCTGATGAGACCCACCACGGTTGTGTCATCGGTGAACTTGATGATGTGGTTCGAGCTGTGTGTTGCAGAACAGTCGTGGGTCAGCAGAGTGAACAGCAGTGGACTGAGCACACAGCCCTTGGGGGCCCCTGTGCTTAGTGTGATGGTGTTGAAGATGCTACTTCTGATCCGGACTGACTGAGGTCTCCCAGTCAGGAAGTCTAGGATCCAATTGTAGAGGGAGATGTTCAGGCCCAGTAGGCTCAGCTTTCCAATCAGTTTCTGAGGAATGATTGTGTTAAATGCTGAACTGAAGTCTATGAGCAGCATTCGAACATACATGTATTTTTTGTCCAGGTGGGTTAGGGCCAGGTGGAGGGTGATGGCAATGGTATCGCTGTTGAACGGTTGGGACGGTACACAAATTGCAGGGGGTCCTGTGAGGGGGGGCAGCAGGGTCTTGATGTGCCTCATGACGAGCCTCTCGAAACACTTCATGATGATGGATGTGAGTGCAACGGGTCGGTAGTCGTTGAGGCAGGACACTGAAGACTTCTTCAGCACAGGAACAATGGTGGTGGCCTTGAAGCACGTAGGAACGACGGTGCTGCTCAGGGAGATGTTGAAGATGTCAGTGAGAATATCTGCTAGCTGGTCTGCACATCCTCTAAGCACTCTGCCAGGGATATTGTCTGGTCCAGCAGCCTCCCGCAGGTTGACCCTGCACAGGGTTCTCCTCACATCGGCCACAGTAAGACACAGCACCTGGTCATTTGGAGTAGGGGTGGTCTTCCTCGCCACGACGTCATTTTCCACCTCAAAACGAGCATAGAAGTTGTTCAGCAACTCAAGTGAAGTTGCTGGTGTTTCCATGCACCTGCCCTTATTTTCCCAACACAGGTTGGACAATTCTGTGAAGGCATCTTGTTGGAGAATTTAATACCGATCAGACAAACACAAGTAAGGCAAAGACCTCAAAGCTAGTTACCGCCTTTATTTTGTGAGATCACGGGGAGCCATCCCTCCAAGGAACAACGACTCCACCAATGCAAGGTTACAGTTCAAATGCATACAGCACATCTAATCACATTAGGTCAGCAGGTCTCAAGACACTGTTTCCGCAATTTACACAAAATTAGCACCTACATAATTGATTCCTCTTTAATCAGAGTACAAAACAAGCCGTTAATCACGTTGCCTCTCAGATGAGGGTTAACGGTTCCTCATTAATAACATGATCTATTGTTAGTTAGTACAAGTAAGATTGACCCATTCTGCTTCACATCATGCTATCCCCATGATTCTGTTAACCCTTAATCCTCAAGCTTTAATTTTTCTTCCACACATCTTCTCCATTGATGCATTTTATCCCAAGGACTGCTATGATGTGTGGGTGACGGGGGCAATGAAGGTTAAGAGAAAGAATGGGCAGATGGTAAAGCAGTGTACTTTGCAACTGAGCCATCACTCACAATTATGGTCAAGCCTTTTCTATGTGACTGAACTTCTGATTAACCTCAGAACCAAAGAAGCTGCTGAATTCACCTACCAGCCCTGACTAGGAGTTGAGGATGCCATCGTTTACCTGCTGAACCGTGTCTATGCCCACCTGGACAAGCCAGCGAGCGCTGTGAGGGTCATGTTTTTTGACTTCTCCAGTGCATTCAACACCATCCGCCCTGCTCTGCTGGGGGAGAAGCTGACAGCGATGCAGGTGGATGCTTTCCTGGTGTCATGGATTCTTGATTACCAAAGTACGTGTGGCTGCAACACTGTGTGTCCGACAGAGTGATCAGCAGCACTGGGGCTCCACAGGGGACTGTCTTGTCTCCCTTTCTCTTCACCATTTACACCTCGAACTTCAACTACTGCACAGACTCTTGTCATCTTCAGAAGTTTTCTGATGACTCTGCCATAGTTGGATGCATCAGCAAGGGAGATGAGGCTGAGTACAGGGCTACGGTAGGAAACTTTGTCACATGGTGTGAGCAGAATTATCAGCAGCTTAATGTGAAAAAGACTAAAGAGCTGGCGGTAGACCTGAGGAGAGCTAAGGTACCGGTGACCCCTGTTTCCATCCAGGGGGTCAGTGTGGACATGGTGGAGGATTACAAATACCTGGGGATACGAATTGACAATAAACTGGACTGGTCAAAGAACACTGAGGCTGTCTACAAGAAGGGTCAGAGCCGTCTCTATTTCCTGAGGAGACTGAGGTCCTTCTAACATATGCCGGATGACGCTGAGGATGTTCTATGAGTCTGTGGTGGCCAGTGCGATCATGTTTGCTGTTGTGTGCTGTGGCAGCAGGCTGAGGGTAGCAGACAGCAACAGAACCAACAAACTCATTCGTAAGGCTAGTGATGTTGTGGGGATGGAATTAAACTCTCTGACAGTGGTGTCTGAACAGAGGATGCTGTCCAAGTTGCCTGCCATCTTGGACAATGTCTCCCATCCACTACATAATGTACTGGTTGGGCACAGGAGTACGTTCAGCCAGAGACTCATTCCACCAAGATGCAACACAGAGTGTCATAGGAAGTCATTCCTGCCTGTGGCCATCAAACTTTACAACTCCTTCCTTGGAGGGTCAGACAACCTGAGCCAATAGGCTGGTCCTGGACTTATTTCCTGGCATAATTTACATATTATTATTTAACTATTTATGGTTTTATTACTATTTAATTATTTATGGTGCAACTGTAACGAAAACCAATTTCCCCGGGATCAATAAAGTATGACTATGACTATGAATACTTGATGTAAAGGGTCACAATATTACTTAATCGTTAATTTAATCAAAGTTTAGAGTCACGTCTATTTACATAGAAACATAGAAAACCTACAGCACAATACAGGCCCTTCGGCCCACAGAGTTGTGCCAAACATGTCCCTACCTTAGAAATTACTAGGCTTACCTATAGCCCTCTATTTTACTAAGCTCCACGTACCTATCCAAAAGTCTCTTAAAAGACCCTATCGTATCCGCCTCCACCACCATTTCTAGCAGCCCATTCCGTGCACTCACCACTCTCTGAGTAAAAGACTTACCCCTGACATCTTCTCTGTACCTACTCCCCAGCACCTTAAACCTGTGTCCTCTTGTGGCAACCATTTCTGCCCTGGGAAAAAGCCTCTGACTGTCCACACGATCAATGCCTCTCATCATCTTATACACCTCTGTCAGGTCACTTCTCATCCTCCGTTGTTCCAAGGAAAAAAGGCCGAGTTCACTCAACCTATTCTGATAAGGTGTGCTCCCTAATCCAGGCAACATCCTTGTAAATCTCCTCTGCACCCTTTCTATGGCTTCCACATCCTTCCTGTAGTGAGACGACCAGAACTGAGCACAGTACTCCAAGTAACACACATCAAAGTTGCTGGTGAACACAGCAGGCCAGGCAGCATCAGTCCTGACGAAGGGTCTCAGCCTGAAACGTCGACTATACTTCTTCCTAGAGATGCTGCCTGGCCTGCTGCGTTCACCAGCAACTTTGATGTGTGTTGCTTGAATTTCCAGCATCTGCAGAATTCCTGTTGTTACAATACTCCAAGTGGTGTCTGACCAGGGTCCTATACAGTATAGCTGCAACATTATTTGTTTGTATTAATTTGATAGCTTATAGTCAGTTTTAAGATTAAAAATTTATCGACAATGTAAGCCACAGGAGCAGAATTAGGTCATTCGGCCCATTAAGTCTGTTCTGCCATTCCATCACGGCTGATATATTATCCCTCTCAACCCCATTCTCCTGCCTTCTCCCCATAACTTTTGACACCCTTAGAAATCAGGCAAGTATCAACCTCCACTTTAAATATAACCTATGACTTGGCCTCCAATGCTGTCTGTGGCAATGAATTCCACAGGTTCACCACCACCTGGCTAAAGAAATTCCTCCTCATCTTTGTTCTAAAAGATCATCCTTCCACTTTGGAGATGTGCCCTCTGGTCCTAGAGTCCCCCACTATAGGAAACATCCTCTGCACCTCCACTCTATCTAGACCTTTCAATATTCAATAAATTTCAATGAGATTCCCCCTCATTCTTTCAAATTCCAACGAGTACAGGCCCAGAGCCATCAAATGCTCCTCCTATGTTTACTTTTCATTGCTAGGATTATTCTCATGAATATCCTCGGGATCCTTTCCAATGTCAGCACATCCTTTCTTAAATAAGAGGCCAAAACAGCTCACAATACTGCAAAGGCAGCCTAACCAATGCCTCATAAAGCCTCAGCATTACATCCTTTTATATTTTATATAAAAGATCATCGACCATAAGACAAAGGAGCAGAAATACGCCATTCAACCTATTGAGTCTGCTCTGACATTCACTTCTATGCTTTTATTTTCTAGTCCTCTCGAAATGAATGCTAACATTGCATTTTTCTTCCATATTTCCAACTCAACCTGCAAATTAACCTTTCGGGAATCCTGCACTAGGACTCCCAAGTCTCTTCACACCTCCAATTTCTGAATTCACTCTGTTCAGAAAACAGTCCATTCCTTTATTGTCCAAGTATGCAGGTATTTCAGGAGTGTGTCCATTTGATCTTGACTGGAGCTCCCTTCCTTGGTCTTTGGACTGTCCTGTTGTTCTTTTTATTCAGTGAAAACAAAAACTGTCTATAGATACAGACATGAAAGAATTCAGCTGAGCTTCCAACTTGACAAATTTGATCGAACTGCACTACCATTGTTCCACTATGTTTGTTCTCCTGGCTATTCCATCTCCAAGATGTTCTTTTCTGCTTTTGGTGTCCTGTTAGCTCTTCTCTCCGTGTGATATATTATTTCTCTCTCCACGACATCCTCATCAGGTTTTGCTATCCTGCTGCTGTTCACACCTTTTCTTGCTGCAGCCAACTTCCCAGCACATTACTCGAGCAGCAGCCAATATACTAGTTCTCCCCTGTGATTACAGTCTGCCTTATTTTAAAATGTGTGCTTCAATTAAAATACGAGTTCATACACTAGAACACAATTTTTATATTTTACGGATGAAATACATTGTTTAGTGTTCATAATATCTGACAGTGTTTGATAAATATTCAGTCGCCAACTCAGGGCTGAAGTCTACAGAGTCCAATGATTTTGTTTTCTCTCCTGCAGCCTGGTTGGGGAAAGGTGACTGACAATATTTGTTGCTAGGCAACCAGGTGGTATTGGCCTCTAGTCTCCCTTAAGGAGAAGAATGGATCCAATGCCAACATAAATACTATCTCTAGTAACTTTCACATTGATTTATTTGAAATAAAAATAAAGTGGTTAATTTATATCACAGATCTAACTAAACGTAAGACATTCTGCAGATGCTGGGAATTCGGAGCAACACACACAAAATGCTGGAGGAACTCAGCAGGCCAGGCAGCATAGACGGAGAGGAATAAACAGTCGATGCTTTGGGCTGACACTCTTCAGCAGGACAGGAAAGGAAGGAGGAAGAAGCCAGAATAAGAAAGTGGGGGGAAGGGATGGAGCAGGTGCTGGGTGAAGCCATGTGTGAGGGAAGGTGGGTGGTTTGTGATGGGGGAAGGGAGATGATAGGTGGAAAAAGTAAAGAGCTGGGTTGCTATTAAAGTTCAAAGTAATTTATTATCAAAGTACATATATGTCACCATATGCAACCCTGAGATCTGTTTTCTTGCAGGCATTCACAGTAGATACAAAGAATTATAATAAAATCAATTGGCCGGCTGGTGGCGTAGTGGCATCAGTGCCGGACATCGGAGCGAAGGCTTCCGAGTTCAAATCCAGCTGGCTCCCTTGCACACTTTCCATCCGTGCTGGGTTGAGCGTTGAGCTAGCAACTCGGCCTTGTAAAAATAAGAAAGCCTGCTAAAAAAATGCCATCATGACAGCGTCCCAATGACTCCACTCAGAGTTAGGGGCTTTCTTCTTCTTTTCACAATAAAATCAATGAAAAATTATACATAAGACTGACAAACAACCAATGTGCTAAAGAAGACAAACTGTGCAAATACAAAAAAGCAAATATTAATAATAACAATAAATAATTAAGTACATAAATAATACTGAGAACATGAGTTGTAGAGTCCTTGAAAGTGAGTCCATAGGTGTTGAACCAGTTCGGTGTTAAGGTGAGTGAAGTTATCCATGATGGTTCAGGATGGTAATTGTTGAAGGATAATAACTGTCGTTGAACCTGTTGTAACTATATAACTATTTCTAGCATTTCTAGTTTGCTATATAACTAATATAGCAAGCTAGAAATGATAGAGTAGTAAATATTTTTTGATGAAAATCATGGTTTTTACAATTATTATGAATGTTTGAACTTAATCCAGCCAGCTGCTCTTGACTGCAGAGTGCCAGATGCTGACAATGCAGTATTCTCATCTCCTGCAATATTTACTGCGGAACATTGTGTGAGCAGTGTTTCACAAATGCTGCCCAGTATCTGGTACCTTGGCCAAGTGATAATTTGTGCATGAGAGGTCAGTGAATGGTGGTAATTGGTTGGAACATGGGGGTCACCAGCTTGGAAAAAAACCTGCTTTTTTTTGATGCTGATGTGACTAGCTGTTGGGGCAGTCTTGAGTCTCTGACATGCTATCTGATTTACCTCAGGATGACAACAAAGCAGGGCGCTTATTATAGGTAAGGCAGGCCAAAAAAAAATTGAAATGCCGATTCCCTTTTCGTTCCCAGTAATTCCTTTGGCAAAACTTCATGCCTTGGATGTTGGATGAAGGTGGGAGACCATAAGATGTAGGAGAAGAATTAGGCATTTGGCTTATCAAGTCTGCTCCGCCATTCCATCATGGCTGATTTATTATTCCTCTGAAACCCATTCTCTTTCCTTCTTTGATGACCTTTCTAATCAAGATTAGTGGCAGGGAGGAGATGTGTCTCTACCAAAGGAGGTGTAAGGTGCTCCTTCCCTCCGCTAGCCTGCAGGTCATCTTTGGGCAAGGTGTAGCACCTGCTTAGCCTCCGATCAGGGTCACTTGAAGCCAAGGGAGCAGGTGGTGGATGGTCGTATGAGCAGCTGGTGCATATCACAAGTCCTGGTTATGCGACCACTGACACCAGGCAGACATTCCCTGAAGAGTATTGATAATGACTATGGTTGCCCGACTTGTAAAGACACTGCCCAGGAGAAGGCAATGACAAACCACTTCTGTCAAGAACAATCAAGAAAAATTTGCTAGGTATAATCATCATCATAGAAAGACCATGATCGCCCACATCATATGACACAGCACGTAATCACGAACCTATCAACCTCCGCTTTGAATATACCCAATGATAGCCTCCATAGCCGTCAGTGGTGATGAATTCCACAGAATCACCACCTTCTGGCTAAAGGAATTCCTGATTACCTCAGTTCTAGAGGGATGTTGTTCTGTTCTGAGGCTGTGAAAGCAGTGAGTCAGAGTCCACTTTGAGGAACACTCATAATCTCGATTTATGACGGAAGGTGCTAACTTGTGTGAGGTATTTTGCATGTTGGGTGCCCACTGACCGTAGCACATGTGAACAAATGCACACAAGCTGCAAATAATGCATTGTGTCTCCTTCCTTTATATGAAAAGAAATCTTGCTGATGCTGAACAGTTGGGCTTCAGGGTATAAAGATTAATTTTATTCAGCATTTTATCAAAGCATTTTGCAGTTGCCTAGTTCTGATGAAATGTGTATTGTTTGGCAAATCTTAGTACACTTGCTAAGCATGTGCATACTTAATTTGAATCTCGTTATCTTATATACCATTTAAACAGTCTCTCTGTGGTAAGGTTGGAAGTAACAGATGTCTGTTCTTAAGATAATGCGACTTTAATTCCTTCTGCACTATTTTTAACGTATTGGTTACCATAGTTTTGGGGGGCGTAGCGGTTAGCATAAGACTATTACAGTACCAGGGACCCAAGTTCAATTCCGTCGCTGTCTGTAAGGAGTTTGCATGTTCTCCCTGTGATCAGTTTTCCCCCGGATGCTCCAGTCTCCTTCCTTGTTCTAAAGATGTACGGATTAGTAGGATAATTGGTCACACGGGTATAATTGGGCAACGCAGTCTCGTTGGGATGTTGTAACTGTGTTATGTCCCTAAATGAAAAATAAAAACAAAATTATGTTAATGGAATTGTTGACCTGCTTATTTGGAAAGAGGAGCCATAGACTCATCATGCGGTTTGGAGGCTTGCGTGCCCCAGTGACCCAGAGAGCTATGTTGGCTTTATGCGTAGGCTCATCCGTGCCAAACAGGTCAAAGGGCAGAGGCTTGACCAAGAGTGGTCCATGGTCTTCCAGGTTTGGGGGTTCAACTTAGGGCTAACTGGTAAAACAAAATTGATAAGGAAACAGCAATGAAGAACTCTTCTATACAGACAGGGATGGAGGACCTTCACTGCTGCCCTAAATGCCAGCGGCATAACAGGCAGTAAGTAAGTTATTTGGTATGTCTTGGTAGTCCAAACTGAAACTAATTCAGCTGCTTTAACAGGTACATTCAACTATGTGCTAAAAATAGAACATAGGGAGAAGTAAAACTGTTGGTATTTTGTAAAAAAGAAGATATATAGAAGTATCAGGCAGAATTGTGAGAGCACAGACTGAATAAGAGAAAGCAAAGTAGCCAAATATTTATCATAGTGTGAATTATTTTTATATAGTGGAGCAAGGGAATTCAGAACCACACTGGTCCTTGCATTGAAATTCCTTTACAGCAGTATTTTCATTTTGCAGGAGGAAGTGGAGATGGTGGTTTCCATGGTGATAGAGCAGGCCCGAGCTCTTTCCCGCAGCGGGATGAAAAAGCACCTTCGCGTTCTTCCTATGTATGCAGGGCTGCCCTCCAGTGAACAGATGAAAGTCTTTGAACGAATGTCTCCCAACTGCAGGAAGGTGGGATACAGAAACAAATCCTCTGTTAGAAATTTCGAGCAGCAGTCAGTTCCCTCATTTTCTCTCCATCAGTGCTGTGGGCAATGACTTCTGTCAGGGTGAAAGCCAGCATGTTGCTCTTGATCTCTGAACTGAATACCAAAAAATCAGGATCATAAAATATGTAACAAAAGGTGGAGGCTGTTCTATGATTCAGCTCTTTCTTCTTCTTCTGGTCCACATCTACTTTGGCACCAAAACGTGGGACAACACTTGCGGGCTGCCCCCAGCACATCCTTTGGTGTGTTGGTTTTTAACACAAACAATGCATTTCACTGCATATTTAAATATATTTGTGACAAATGAATCAGAATCTGAATCCGTAATAACTAATGTTAACAAAAATTTATCAGTGCCAGATTTAGAGTTAACAATCAAACCCAGCAGCAACAATTTGCAATCGAAGGTCATAGTTCCAAATTTTGCTTGTACAAGTTATAAAGTTTAGCCCTCAACTCTGGTCCTATACCTGGAGTGGCAGAATTAGTTTCTCCCTATCTACAATAACAGTTCCTGATATCTTGAAAACTTCAATCCATTACCTAAATCTCTTCAAAACTCCAAAAATAAGCATTAGTTTCTGTATTTTCTCTTTGTAGTTCAAGCTTGCATTCCAACCATCGATTTGGTAAATTTATAATAAACTTTTCTGAAAGTTAATATATCATTTCTGAGGTGAAGTGACAGCGGTGCCCCAGTATAGAGTGTTCAAACTAACATAACCTCTACCCACTTGTTTTATGGTCATCTAGGTATAAAGGGCAGCATGCCATTAGCCATCTTGAATATTTCTGTGCAATTCCATGACATGTTCATGATAAGTAAATGGAATCTTTGCCCCTTTAGGCCTCAAACATTTTAAATAATGAACTAGTGTTGGGAGTAAAGACAATATTAAGGGACCAGAAGTGGAAAGAGAGCTGCAAGGCTAAAATTGAAGAATCTTAAAAATATACAGCAGTGAAGGCAGCAGTTCAATCTACAATGCTAATGCTTCCACAATCAAAAGCTATTCAGGTAAAGCACAACCTTCTATCCACAAGCATGAAGATATGTAATGTGCAGAGAGTACATTGTTCTATCCTGTTTAGGTTCAAAGTGGATGCTGACATGTACATTTGTTTGTTTGTTTATTTATTTATGTAGCAATACAGCACAGAGTAGGCTCTTCCGGCCCCTCGAGCCACACCACCCCAGCAACCCCCAACAAACCCGATCAACCTTAACCTAATCATAGATGCTGCTAAACTCCTCCGGCATTTTTTTTTGTGCATGTGTTGCTCAATATTTCCAGCATCTGCAGAATCTCTTGTGTCTAAACTCTAAGCTCAGTAAAGCAGCCAGCATATTCAAAGACCCCACCCATCCCGGACATTCTCTCTTCATCCTTCTCCCATCAGGCAGAAGATACAGAACTCCTGTCCCACAGTTATTAGAATCCAGAATTGTTTCACTGTTAACAGTGTTTCCAATGTTACCTGACTCTAGAACGGGCTTCATGTATGACAAGATGGGCTTTTAAGCTCACAATCTACCTTATTGTGATCTTTTATTTTATTTTATTTAGAAATGCAGTGCAGAATAGGCCCTTTTGGCCCTTTGAGCCACACTGCCCAGCAACCCCCAACGTACCCCTAACCTAATCTTGGGTCCATTTACAATGACCTATTAACCTTCTAACTGGTAACCTTTGGACTGTGGGAGGAAATCAGAGGACATCAGAGGACTCAGAGAAAACCCATGCATTCCACAGGGAAAACATACAGAGCAACACTCACAACACGCTGGAGGAACTCAGCAGGTCGGGCAGCATCTGCGGAAATGATCAGTCGACGATTCGGGCCGGAACCCTTCGTCAGGACTGAAGAGGGAAGGGGCAGAGGCCCTATAAAGAAGGTGGGGGAAGGGTGGGAAGGAGAAGGCTGGTAGGTTCCAGGTGAAAAACCAGTAAAGGGAAAACATACAGAGGCTCCTTACAGAATGCCACAGGAATTGAACTTTGAACTCCAGAACACCCCAAAGTGTAATAGCGTCACGGTAACCACTATGCTACCTTGGTGTGTTGAAATCCATTTGCTGCTGCGTTGCCCATTCAGAGAATCATTTAGCACAGAAACCAGGCCTTTCGGTCCATTGAGTCCTTACTAACACGAATCATTCATTTTAGTACTAACCTTACCTGAGCCCAGTTATAAATCCTAAATGCCCATCAGCACACCTCCAATCCTTGGAGCTCTCTGTGGCAGAGAGAGGTAGGACAAACATAGAACAATACAGCACAGGAGTGGGCCCTTCAGCCCACAATGTTATGCTGAACCAGCTAATAAATAACCTCCAAACACTAATCCCTCCATATCCCTCTATCTTCCTCATATTCATGTGCCTACCTAAACATCTCTTAAATTGTATTTGCTTCTGCCACCTACCAGGCAGGCCATTTCAGGCATCCACCACTCTCTGAGTAAAAAACTTATCCTGCACATCCCCTTTGAACCTACCTCCCCTCACCTTCAGAACATGCCCTCTGGTATTAGACGTTTCTACCCTGGGAAACAGGTGCTCTCTGTCTACTCTATCTATGTCTCTCATAATTTTATAAACCTCTATCAGATCTCCCCTCAGCCTCCGCCGCTCTGGAGAAAACAACCCAAGTTTGTCCAGGCTGACATGATGTGCAAGATGATGGTAGATGAATATCTGAAAGGTTGAAGAAGTGAGAGGTTATGGAGAGCTGGTTTGGAAGAGGAGCTAAAACATGTTATGGAACTGCACAAAAATATTCAAGATGATTAATAGAATGCTGCTCTTTATACCTAGATCAAAGTTCAAAGTAAGCTTAGTATGAAACTATGTATACATGTCACCATATAGTACCCTGAGATTCATTTTCCTGCTGGTATTTCTTGACCATAAAACAAGTTGGGTAGAAGCTATGTTATGACTTTAGCGGGTCGGTGGTGTAGTGGCATCCACATCAGACTTTAAGGTGAGTAGTCCCGGGTTCAAATCCGCCAGCTCCTTGCAAGCATTCCATCCGTGCTGGGTTGACTGACAGCTCACAATGCAGCATCATAAAAAACAGACAAATGCCAAGAAGTCAGCAAGTTTGCTGCCCAACGTGCCACAAGGTGTGGAAAGGAACAACAGAGATATGACTCTACAAAGGCTTAGTTTGATATATTTAGAGAACAATGGGCTGCCTCTGTCATTTCACCCAGTAATGGATCAGCCATGCTCATAATGAATGGCAGGGCAAGCTTGAGGGGCCTACTCTAATTTCTTTAGTGTTCCTGTGAAATCAACCAGCTATGAAACCTCAAAAAACAGTCCTCCCAAACATCTCTTGATCCCAATGTGTGTGTGTTTTTTTTAATATCCCCTGAAGGTTTCATTTGAAACCTCCTTCTTTGCACTTTTCACCGCCTGTCTTATCACCTGTTTTTTTATTTCTTCTGAGATGGCAGGATTTGTGCTAGCTTTTGGATTTTTGTATGGTTTTAGTGTTCAGTTCTTCCTTACCTCACTAATCCTCATAGAGTTGGAAAGAGTGAGCAAGTTCAAGTTCCTGGGTGTCAGTACCTCTGAGGATCTAGCCTGGGCCCAACATATTGATGCTGCTACAAAGAAGGCATGATAGCAGCTATACTTCGTCAGGAGTTTGAGAAGATTTGGTATGTTACCAAAGATATTCGCAAATTTCTACAGATGTACTGTAGAGAGCATTCTAACTGTCTGCATCACCGTTGGGTATGGTGGTGGGGGCTACTGCACGGGATCGAAATAAACTGCAGAGAGTTGTAAACTTCGTCAGCATCAGCACTAGCATGCATGGTATCCAAGACATCTTCAGGGATCAATGCCTCAAAAAGGCGGCATCCATCTCTAAGGACCCCCAGCTCCCAGGACATGCCCTATTATTGCTACCATCAGAGAGGAGGTACAGGAGCCTGCAGAATCACACTCAATGATTCAGGACAGCTTCCTCCCTTCTGCCAACTGATTTCTGAATGGACATTGAACCCATGAACACTACCTCACTACTTTTTTAATTTTCATTTTTGCACTATTTATTTATTTAATATACACACTTACTGTAATTCATGTTTTTTCTCTATTATGTACTTTATTGTACTACTGCTGCAAAGACAACAAATTTCATGACATATGCCAGTGATATTAAACCTGATTCTGATTCTGACTTCTCTAATCCTCCGTGCTTTTTCTTTATATGGGAGGTAAATAGAGTTCTTGGCTTTTCCTTCCCTCTATCTAAGACTGAATCTGGCGGCAATGTGCTGTGTTCTGAATGGTCTGCCTTTGCTTGTTGACAGAAGTATTTTTATTTTTTAAAAAGGTGCTAAAGTGGCTCAAGAAGGTTTCCCACCACTGCCACTTCTTGCTGAGCTGTTAGGGGTAGGTGACAACAATGCCCACATCCTGTGAGTGAATTTTAAAAGAGACACAAAGGCATCAAAGGCCTCTTAAATTTTAAACAATCTCCCTCAAAAGATAAATCGCAGGTCAGCTTTCTTCTAATTGTGCTACTGAACTGTGGAACTCAATACCTAAAACTTAAAGCTATGCAGACTCGGTTAACTTGTAAATGCCAGGTCAAAATCGATTTATTTAACCTTGCTTTTAACCAGCACCTTGTTGTATTTTCATGTTTGCACTTTATCCCAGTGTAAAACACTTTGAACTACATAGCTTGTATGAAAATTGTTCTATAAATACATTATTGTTAAGCGTCCTGTTCAACGTATCTTGCAGACGTTATGGACTCTTGACCACACAAGCTATCTTGTTATGATCTTGCACTGTATTGCCTACCTACACTGCACTTACTCTGTAGTTGATGCACCTTATTCTGCATTCTGTTATTGTTTTACCTTGCACTGTGCAATGAATTGATCTGTATGAACAGTATGCTAGATAAACATTTTCCACTATCGCAGTGCATGTGACAATAATCCAGTTCCTAATTCCATATTATTTGAAAGGAAGAAATATTTAGATTTATATTTATGAACACATTTTATTTTATAATTGTGGTTACAGAAGGAAATAGCAGGATTAGGTTAGCTGGCCCTTCAAATGTGCCCCACCATTCAATATGATCATATTGATCTGTGTCAGGTCTCAGCTCCTCTTCTCTGCTAGTTTCCAAGGTCTCAGTTCAAAATTAGAATCAGGTTTATTATCACTGACATGTTGTGAAATCTATTGTTTTGTGGCAGCAGTACAGTGAAGTATATTAAACAACTATAAGTTAGTAAGAAATACTAAAAAGTATAACAAGTAGTGCAAACAGAGAGCAAAATAGTGTAGTGTTACCAGGTTCATGGACAGTTCATAAATATGATGGGAGAGGGGAAGAAACTGTTGCTGAATCATTGGGTGTGTGCCTTCAGGCCCCTGTACCTCCTTCCTGATGGTAGTAATGAGTAGAGGGCATGTCCTGGGTGGTGAGGGCCCTTAATAGATAAATAGATAGATACACTTTATTGATCCTGAGGGAAATTGGGTTTCGTTACAGCTGCACCAACCAAGAATAGAGCATAGATATAGCAATATAAAAACCACAAACAATCAAACAACAAAATGCAAACTATACCAGATGGAAATAAGTCCAGGACCAGCCTATTGGCTCAGGGTGTCTGACCCTCCTCAGGAGGAGCTGCAAAGTTCGATGGCCACAGGCAGGAACAACCTCCCGAGATGCCCAGTATTGTATCTCGGTGGAATATGGCCGGGGTCCAACAGCAAAAAATTCAATATCTGGTCCACAAACACGTTCCTCGATCGTAATATGACCCGGATTGCACCATCTGTTGTTAACCAGAACAGTAAGCACCCAACTCCTTTACGCTTACTGCTCTCAGTGCACTTCCGGTCAGCCCAAACGGTCTGGAAGCCATCCATGGAGAAGTTTTGATTGGGTATGTTCTCGTGCAGCCCCGTTCCAGTAAAACACATAACACTGCACTCCCGAATGATGGATGCCATCTTTTTTTGAGGCATCACCTTTTGAAGATGTCCTTGATGGTGGGGAGGCTGGTGCCCACGATGGAGCTGACTGAGATTACAACCCTCTGCAGATGTTTCCAATCCTGTACATTAGTTCCTCCATACCAGTCAGTGAAGCAACTAATCAGAATGCTCTTCACAGTACATCTGTAGAAATTTACGAGTCTTTGGTTGCATACTAAATCTTCTCAAACTTCTAATGAAGTATAGCTGCCATCGTTGTAATTTCATCAATATGTTGGGTCCCATTTCTCCAATCATTCAAAAATAGATCTATCTTCTCTTGAAATATTCCCTCAAAAATCTCACAGGTCAGAGAATTCCAGAGGTTCACCCTGCTCTGCAAGAAGAAATGAATATGTGTTACTGCCACTTATCTTCTAACTATGTCCCTTCTTTCAAGACTGTCCAACTGGTGGAAATAGCTTGACAACTGCTCCTTAGGATCTCATGTGTTTCAGTAGTTTTATTTCTGAATTCCGAAGAATTCAACTTCTTTGTTATTTATGAGAGGGCAACTCTCTCATCTCAGGAACAAGCAGCATAGTTGCTTGGTGGTTAGCACAACACTTTACAGTACAGGCGACCTGGGTTCAATTCCCACCTCTGGCTATAAGGAGTTTGTATGTTCTTGTGACCGTGAAGGTTTTCTCTGGGTGCTCCAGTTTCCTCCCATAGTCCAAAGACCTACTGGTTGGTAGGTTAATTGGTAAATTGTAAACTGTCCTGTGATTAGGCTTGGATTACATCGGGATTGCTGGGCAGTGCGCTGAAAGGGCCGGAAAGCCCTATTCCACGCTGTACCTCAATAAATAAATGTCTACTGAATCTCCTCCAGACTATCTGCAATGCTAGTAAATGTTTATTTTCAATACGCAGACCAAAGATATGCACAGTAACCACCAAGTACAATTATAACGATGCTTACTTCCCTATTTCTAAACTTCAATGCCCAAGCAATAATAATGTTCCATTTCCATTATTAATTACTTGCTGCACTCGTCTGCTAACTTTTTCTGTTTCATGCACAAGAACACCAATATGTCTCTATTCCACTCATTCACAACCTCTTTCCGTTTAGAGGATAGCCTGCCTTTTGTTTCCTCTTGTTAGAGTGAAGACCCACATTGGTTGCAGGAATGAAAGGGTTAATGTATAAGGGGCGTTTAATGGCTCTGGTCCTGTACTCTTTGGAGTTTAGAAGAATGAGGTGGGGGGGGGATCTCATTGAAACCTACTGCATATTGAAAGGCCTAGATAGAGTGGATGTGGAGAGGATGTTTCCTATGGTGGGGGATTTTAGGACCAAAGGACACACCTTCAGAATTGAAGGGTTCAGCGTTGGAACAGAGATGAGGAGAAATACCTTTAGCCAGAGGATGGTGAATCTGGAATTCATTGCCAGAGATGGCAGTGGAGGCCAAGTCACAGGGTATACTTAAAGTGAAAGTTGATCGGTTCTTGATTAGTAAGGGCGTCAAAGATTATGGGGAGATGATAGGAAAGTGAGGTTGAGAGGGATAATAAATCAGCTATGATGGGAAGAGACTCAATGGGGCAAATCCAGAGCCATCAAACTACTCAAACATTAATGCTTTCATTCTTGTGAACTTCACTGGACCCTCTCCAATTCCAGCACATTCTTTCTTAGATAAGGGGTCCAAAACTGCTCACAGCAGTGACAAATGCCTTTTTCTCCAGCCCTGCTGAAGGGTCTCAGGCGGAAACATCGACTGTACTCTTTTCCATAGATGCTGCCTGGTTTGCTGAGTTCCTCCAGCATTTTGTCTGTTTGTTGCTCAGATTTCCAGCATCTGCAGAATTTCTTGAGTTTATGTTCATTTAGTAACTCCACTTCTCTAATTACTTTATTCTGTAGCAGAGTGTACCACTAAGGTAGAAAATAGCTCAGTACCTTTTAATTCTTTAAAACATTAACAGAAGAAGATCACCAGAGAATCATAACAATGTAACACAGAAGAGATGCATTTGACCTAATGTACCAATGCCAGCTTTTGAAAGAACGATCCAATTAGTCCTATTTCCTTGCTCTTTCCTTACAGCTATTCAATATGCCTTTCCTTTTCACAATTATGTATTCCATTCTGAACGATATTCTTGAATGTGTTTCCATCTGTCTTCCAGGCAGTGCATTTCAGGTCATAACAACCTGCTGCATAAGAAAGAGTCTTTGGCAATGCTTTTGGCATTTTGCATAAATCTGTGCACTCTAATTAACAAACTTCCTGCCAGTGAAAACTATTTCTTATTTATGCCATTAAATCACTTTTGAACACGTCTTCTAAAATCTCTTCTGAACGTTCTTTGCTCTAGGGAAAGCAATGCCAGTTTGTCTAGTTATTCCCCATAGCTGAGGTCACTAACACTCAGTGGCTACTTTATTAGGCACACCTGCTCGTTAATGCAAATATCTAGTCAGCCAATCATGTGGCAGCAACTCAATGTATAAAAGCACGCAGACATGGTCAAGAGGTTGAGTTGTTCAGACCAAATATCTGAATGGGGAAGAAATGTGACCTCAGTGACTTTGACTGTGAAATGATTGTTGGTGCCATATGGGGTGGTTTAAGTATCTCAGAAGCTGCTGATCTCCTCAGATTTTGATGTACAACAGTCTCTAGAGCTTGCAGAGAATGGTGCAAAAAAGCAAAAAAAAACATCCAGTGAGTGGCAAAAATGCCTTGTTAATGAGAGAGGTCAGAGGAGAATGGCCAAAGCGGTTCAAGCTGACAGGAAGATGACAGTAGCTCGAAGAACCAGGTGTTACAACAGTGGTGTGCAGAAGAGCATCTCTACATGCACAACACGTAAAGCCTTGAAATGGGCTATAGCAGCAAAAGACCACGAACATGCACTCAGTGGCCACTTTATTAGCTACAGGAGGAACCTAATTATGTGGCCACTGAGTTTATATCTATTACTATTCTAAAAATACCTCTGTACTCCAATAAATCTAGTGAATAATGAAAGTTCAGCATGACCTTATGGCTTTTCAAAGGTACAATGCATGTTTTTTCACTTCTCTCTCCAGATAGTGGTGGCCACAAATGTAGCAGAAACATCAATCACTATAAACGGAATAGTTTTCGTCATTGACTGCGGCTTTGTGAAGCTGAGGGCCTACAATCCCAGGACAGGTATCGAGTCTCTCGTGGTAACTCCGGTCTCCCAGGCATCCGCAGCCCAGCGAGCAGGACGTGCTGGTCGAAACCGCTCGGGGAAGTGCTACAGGTTGTGCACAGGTGGGAAAATGGGCGTGGAGAGCTTTCATTTAACCCAAACGCTATTACGGAGCTTGTTGTTGTTGCTCGTGGAGTAACTTTAATCTATCAGGGTACTATATTTCAGACTTGCATCACTGTGATCCAGCCAGTGGTGTAGTGGCATCTGCACCAAACTTCAAGGCGAGTGGCCCTGCGTTCGAATCTGGCCGGCTCCTTGTACGCTTTCCATCTGTGCAGGGTTGAGCGTTGAGCTAGCAACTTCCATCTCAAAAATCACAGACATATATGCTAAAGAAACAGCAAGGTTGCCACCCGATGTGCCACAAGGAATGGAAAGGAACAACAACAATAGCACAGTGAGCACACTGGCATAGTAGTTGGGGTAGTGCCATTACAGTGCTAGTGATCTGGCTTCAATTCCTCCACTGTCCGTAAGGAGTTTGTACGTTCTTCCCGTGACCATGTGGGCTTCCTCCGGGTGCTCCAGTTTCCTCCCTCATTCCAGCAACGTATGTTCGGGTTAGTAGGCAAATTGGTCACATGGGTGTAACAGACAGTACAGACTTGCTGGGCTGGAAGGGCTTGTTACTGTGCTTTATCTCTAAACAAATAAATTATTTATTGACTACAGCTTGGCATTCAATACTATCATCAAAAGTAATCAATAAGCTTCATAATCGTGGTCTAAATGCCTCCTTGTGAAATTGGATCCTCGATTTCCTCACTTGGAGACCCCAGTCAGTTTGGATTAGCAACAACAACTCCTCCACAGTCTCCATCAGCACAGGCGCACTACAATGCTGTGTGCTTAGCCCCCTGCACTACTCACTTTCCACTTATGACTGTGTGGTAAAACACAGCTCCAATGCCACATTCAAGTTTGCTGATGACGCCACTGAATCAAAGGTGGTGATGAATCAGCATATAGGAGGGGGATTGAAAATCTGGCTATGTGGTGCCACAACAACAACCTCTCACTCAACTTCAGGAGGAGGAAACCAGGGTTCTATGAGCAAGTCCTCATCAGGGGTGGCGTGGGTGAGCAACTTTAAATTCCCCGGTGTTATCAACTCAGAGGACTTGTCCTGGGTCCAGTATGTAAGTACAGTTATGACGAAAGCATAGCAGTGCTTCAAATTCGTTATAGGTTTGTGAAGATTCGGTATGACATCTAAAATTTTGACTAACATCTATAGATGTGTAGTGACTGGCTGCATCACAGCCTGGTACAGAAACACCAATGCCCTTGAACGACCAGTCCTATAAGAGGTAGTGGATACAGCTTAGTCCATCACAGGTAAAGCCCCCCACCTGCCCACCATTGAGCATATCTACACAAAGTGTTGTCGCAGGAAAGCAGCATCCATCATCAGGGACACCTACCACCCAAGGCATGTTCCCTTCTTACTACTGCCATCAGGAAGAAGGTGCAGGAGTCTTAGGAGTCACACCACCAGGTTCATATACAGTTACTTCTCAACCATCAGTATCTTGAACCAAAGGGGACTGGTTCACTCAAATTCACTTGCCCCCGTCGTTGAAACGTTCACGCAACCTATGAACTTATTTCAAGGACTCTTCATCTCACGTTCTCGATATTTACTGCTTGCTTGCTTGCTTGCTTATTTATTTATTTATATTATTATTATTTATTTCTTTTGTATTTGCACAGGTTCTTTTGCTCATTTATTTCTTTTGTATTTGCACAGGTTCTTGTCTTTTGCTCAATGGTCTTTCATAGATTTTTTTATGGTTATTATTCTGTTGTGGATTTATTCAGTATGCCCACAAGAAAATGAATCCCAGAGCTGTATATAGTGACATATATGTGCTTTGAGAATAAACTTACTTTGAACTTTAATTCTGAAGCTGATTTGAAATTGGGTAATTTAAGCCAGGGGGTTAAAAGTAACTACTAGAATGATCCAGTTACTCAAACACAAATTAATAAAATAATTAAAATAAAGTTTCAGGGAAAAATAAACCTTTTACCTTTTTAAATCAGGTTCAACAGTTCCTTTCAAGTGAATGAGGACAGAAGAAGAACCTATAACCCATTGCGTCCATACCACCCCAAGTAATTTAATTCAGACTAATCACCACATTCTGTCCACAGACTTTAACTAATGTGTGAGTTTCTGGCTCCACCCTATATTTTGGAAGTGAACTTAAGCTGTCTGCCCTCACCTGTATGTCATTAAATGTAATTGATTCTCAATGACCTCAGTTTGACGTGTTGACCTTCTGCTAAGGAAAATAGGTTCTCCATGTTCAACCTATCCACTTTTATACACTTCAGTTAAGTTTCCAATGTGGAAATGAAGCACAGTGTAGCCAAGCTGTCCATCTAACTAGATTTTTCAAACCTTATCATCTGCTGTGTGTACTTTCCAATGGTGTAGGGTGACCAGAACTAAAAACTTTACTTTAGCTCTTATCTAACTGTTGTTTTTATACTGCACGTTCCCAGCATGAGCTCCCTGCTCTTGTATGCCTCATCCTGTGAATAAATGTGCCCTGTTCCCCGTGTCTTCTTAATCAACTTATCCACGTGGAAGAATAGGGATAAGGAGCAACATTGTCCCAAAGAGATTCAAGTTCTAGTTCAAGTTTATTGTCATTCAACCATACACATATACATGCAGTATTTAAATAATATTAACAGATAATAATAAAAAACATATTCTGTAGATGCACGTGTGAAAATGACATATAGTTAAATACACACGGTGTTACTCCTACTGGTGCTGTCATAAATAATGTGTACTGGGTGGTATCAGGGTGTTCAGAAGTCTCACAACCTGGAGGAGGAAGCTTGCCCAGCCTGATAGTTCTTGTTCTTAAACTGCGGTGCCTTCTGCCAGATGGTAGGAGGGCAAAGAGATTGTGGGACGGATGGGAGGGGTCACTGATAACACTGAGAGCTCAGCGAACGCAGTGCTTCTGGCATATGGACTGGATGGTGGGGAGAGAGACCCCGATGATTCTTTTAGCGGTCCTCCCAATCTGTTGTTGGGTCTCGTGGTCAGATGCTTTGCAATTCCCATACCAGACAGTCAAAACAACTAGTTAGGACACTTCTCGATGGTGCTCCAGTAGAGTGTGGTTCGAATGGGGTGGGGAGCCTCAGTCTCCTCAGGAAGTGGAGTCACTGCTGTGGTGTTGAGGGCCCAAGTGAGATCATCCATGATGAGCTGTCCAAAAACCTGGTGCACCTGAGTCTCTCCCTTGGAGGAGCCATTGATGTGCAGTAGGGAGTGGTCAGTCTGCATTTTCCTGAAGTTCACAGTCATGGACTGTTGTATAGGAATTTTAGTCTTCATATAGACCATAAGATATAACTGCAGAATTAGGCCATTTGGCCCATTGAATCTGTTCTGCCATTTCATCATGGTTGATCCATTTTTCCTCTCAGCCCTAATCTCTGCCTTCCCCCCCCATCCCTTCATGCCCTGACCAAGCAAGAATCTATCAATCTCTGCCTTAAATGTACATAAGGACTTGGCCTCCACAGCTGCCTGTGGCAATGAATTCCACAGATTCACCACTCTCTGGCTAAAGAAATTCCTTCTCATCTCTGTTCTACAAGGACACCCCTCTATTCTGAGGCTGTGTCCTCTGTTCCTAGACTCTCCCACCATAGGGGACATCCTGTCCACACCCACTCTATCAAGGCCTTTCAACATTCAACAGGGTTCAATGCGGTCACTCCTCATTCTTCTGAGTTCTAGTGAATACAGGCCCAGAGCCATCAAACGCTCTTTATATGCCAAGCTGTTCAATCTGGAATCATTTTCGTGAGCCTCCTTTGAACCCTCTTCAGTGTCAGCACATCCTTTCGAAGATAAGGGGCCTAAAACTGCTCACAATGCTCCAAGTGAGGCCTCACCAGTGCTTTATAACGTCTCAACGTTACATCCTATGAATGCTAACATTGCATTTGCTTTCCTCACCATAGACTCGACCTGCAAATTAATCTTTAGACAATCCTGCACAAGGACTTCCGAGTCCCTTTGCGCTTCAGATTTTTGTATTTATCTTCCATTTAGAAAATAGTCAACCCTTTCATTTTTCCTACCAAAGTGCATGATTATACATTTCTCAACACTGTATTTCATCTGCCACTTCTTTGCACATTCTCATAATCTGTCTAAGTCCTGTAGCTTGTTGGATCTGCTCTTGGGAGAGCGAATCAGACTGCTGAAATGTATAGTTTACAGTTTCCCAATGCAATTTCTGTACATTGTTCCATGTTCTGAAGTAAGTATTGGGGATTAAATCAAAGAAGTAATCTCCTTTGCACCAGCTGCATAAGGGAAAAAAAGGTAAGAATACAGCCTGGCAGAGTTTGAATTGCAGACTTTAGAACATTAACTGATTTTTGCTATGTCTTTAGAGGAAACATTTGAGAAGCTTCCGGAATCCACAGTGCCAGAGATGCAGCGCAGCAACCTTGCCCCAGTCATCCTTCAGCTGAAAGCACTGGGCATTGACAATGTGCTGAGATTTAATTTTCTGTCTGTAAGTAATTACTGTATCTTGACCTAACATCTATTTATTATCAAGTGAACATAATCCTGTGCATGGGGCCTGAAAAGTGAAGTTTATGATTTAAGCTCCAAAGAGGAATTTGTTGCAGCTCATAAGATTAGCTCAGTGCATTTCGAAGGGCTGGCTGTACAAGACAATAAGACAGAATTAAGCCATTTGGCCCATCAAGTCTGTTCCTTCATTCCATCACAGTTTATTCATTATCCCTCTCAACTCCATTCTGCTGTCTTTTCTCTTTGACGCCCTTACTAATCAAGAACCTGTCAATCTCCACTTTAAGTGTAACCAATGATTTGGCCTCCACAGCTGTCCATGGCAATAAATTGATTCACCACCCCTTGGCAAAATAAATTCCTCCTTATCTCTCTTATAAAGGGACATCCTTGTATTCTGAGCTATGTCCTCTGATCCTAGAGCCCCCTACTATCGGAAACATCCTCCCCACATCCACTCTATCTAGGTCTTTCAATATTCGATGGGTTTCAATGAGAACCCCCTCATTCTTCTAATCAAGGTAGCTTTGAATCAAGACATGATGCAAGAAGCAAGAGTTCCATTTCCATGGCAACTTTTGTCTTTAGCTTCCAGTCCTGATGAAGGGTCTCGACCCTAAATGTCAACCGTTTATTCATTTCCATAGATGGTGCCTGATTTGCTGAGTTCCTCCAGTATTTTATATGTATAGTTCAGTATTCAGACTCTGGCAAAGGACATTAAAACCCTGATAGAAGAGAGACAGAGTGATAGAACAGTATAGAAACAGGCCCTTTGGCCCATCTAGTCTGTGCTGAACCAGAACCATTAATCTGTTTAGTCCCATCAACCTGCACCCAGTCCATAGCCCTCCATACTCCTCTCATCCATGTACCTATCCAAATGTCTCTTAAATGTTGAAATTGACCCCATATCCATTACTTGCACTGGCAGCTCACTCCACACTCTCACCACCATCTCAGTGAAGAAGTTCCTCCTCATGTTCCCCTTAAACATTCCACCTTTCACCCTTAATCCGTGACCTCTAGTTGTAATCTCACCCAATCTTAGTTGCAAAGCGTGCTTGCATTTACTATATCTATACCCCTGCTATCAAATCTGCTCTCAATCTTCTATGTTCCAGGTTATAAGGGAGGGAGGGAATGTCGACTCAGACCATGAGAGGCCTGCGTCGGGCATTTTCATGCCTTACAAGGCGCAGATTGGAAGTCTTTGTGGGGCACCACTCCTCGCACAGAGACTAGAGCAATGTGTGGTTAAGTGCCTTGCTCAAGGACACAAACACGCCGCCACAGCTGAGGCTCGAACTAGCGACCTTCAGATTCCAAGACGAACGCCTTAACCACTTGGCCACGTGCCCATCAAGTAATAAAGTCCTAACCTACTCAACCTTTCCATGTAACTCAGGTCCTCCAGACCTGGCAACATGCTTGTAAATTTTCTCCGCAGTATTTCAATCTTATTTACATCATTCATGTAGGTAGATGACCAAAACTGCTCACAATACTCCAAAATAGGTGTCACCAACATTTTATATAATTTCAACTTAACACCCCAACTCCTGTATTCAGTACTTGGATTTATGAAGGCCAATATGCCAAAAGCTTTTTACAACCCTATCTACTTGTAATGCTCCTTTCAAGGAATTATGGATCTGTATTCACAGATCCCTGTTTTACCGCACTCCTCAGTGCCCTACCTCTCACTGTGTAAGACCTACCCTTGTTGGTCCTCCCAAAGTGCAACACCTCACACTTGTCTGCATTGATTTCCATCTGCCATTTTTCAACTCATTTTTCCATCTGGTCTAGATTCTACTGCAAGCTTTGACAGTCTTCCTCACTGTCAAGTACACCCCCAATTTTGACGTCATCTGCAAATTTGCTGATCCAGCTTAACACATTATCATCCAGATCATTGATATAGATGCCAAATAACAATGGATCCAGCACCGATCCCTGCGACACACCACTAGTCACAAGACTCCAGTCAGAGACAGCCACTCTCTGGCTTCTTCGACAAAACCAATGTCTAATCCAATTTACTACCTCATCTTGAATGCCAAGTGACTGAACCCGTCTTGACCAACCCTCCATCTGGAACCTTGTCATAGGCCTGCTAAAGTCAGACAACATCCACTGCCTTGCCTTCATCAACTTTCCTGATAACATCCTCGAAAAAATATTGAGTTTATGTCTATATAATGAACGGTCTCAGCCCAAAATGTCGGCTATTTATTCCTTTCCTTAGATGCTGCCAGACCTGCTGAGTTCCGCCAGCATTTTGTGTGTGTGTAGCTCTGTCTTTAGACATTAAAAAGTCACCCTCTGACATTAAGGTAATTGACTTAGTGTTGACAGTGGCATTTCTGTACTCGTGCATCAATGTGTGCTGATGTGTTGCGGTTCAAAGAACTGAGAAGACTCTTAATAAAATGATCGGATTGCAGAGGTATGTATGCCTAATGCACAAGCAACCGCAAATTCAAAGAGGTTTAATTGCTATGAATAAGCAACAACACAAAGGAATAAAATATTGGATAAAACTCAGTATTAGGGGAGAGGGAAAAAAAGAGTTGTACCAGAAGGCACTCTTTTCAGCTGATTGATCCCTCATTGATTTTCTCTCTATAGGTGTTAACTACCCTGCTGAGAGTTTCCCAGCATTTAATATTTTGTGTTTAGATTTCCAACATTGACTGCATTTTGCTGTGCCACCAGAGGAATAGGAATTTTTATTGCCTAGTTTGGGGCACAGCAGCATAGCGGGTATGTTGCTGAAACCATAGCCAGGGCTCTTGTCCACTGATCTTGACACTCGGGTTCAAGTCACATCATGGAGATACAAGAGACTGCAGGTGCTGGGATCCGGAGTGGAAAGAGAGCAGCTATGCCTACTGAACTACTACACCTGCCCCCACACTTCCTCCCTCACCAGCATTCAGTGCCCCAAACAGCCTTCCAGGTGAGGTGACACTTCACCTTTGAATCTGTTGCAGTAATCTACTCATCCTCTACATCGGTGAGACCTGATGTAGATTGGGGAACCGTTTCATCGAGCACCTTTGCTCTGTCCACCACAAAAGGTGGGATTACTCATTTCAGTATGGCCTCCCATTCCCATTCCAACATGTTAGTCCACGGCCTTCTCTAATGCCACGCTCAGGTTGGAGGAATAACACCTCATATTCCATTTGGGTAGCCTCTAGCCTAATGGCATGAGCATCAATTTCTTCAACTTTGAGTAATTTCTCCCCTTTACCCTCTCATGGTCTGAGTCGACAATCCCTCCCTCCCTCGACGTTCCCCCTTTACCCACTTCCCTTTTTTCCATTCTCCATTTTGGCTCCCCTCTCACCCCTTTTCTTTTCCTCACCTGCCCTTTGCTTCCCTTTGACACCCTGCCATCTTCCCTTTCTCCATGGTCTACTGTCCTCTTCTATCAGATTCCTTCTTCAGCCCTCTATCTTTTCCACCTATCTTCCTCCAGCATTTTGTGTAGTTGCTATGGATTTCCAGATCTGTAGTGTCTCCTGTGTTTAAGGGAACTGCTGGAGAGCTCAACAGGTCAGGCAGCATTTATAGAGGCGAATGAACAGTCAATGTTTCAGGCCAAGACCCTTCATCAGAACTGGAAAGGAAGAGGGCAGAAGCCAGAATAAGAAAGTGGGGGAGGTGAAGGAGTACAAACTGGCAGGTGATGAATGAGAACAGGTATCATCTGTGAGGAGAAATGGACAATTGACGTCCGGGGCCAAAGAAAGGTGTCTCAAGCCAAATTATCAGCAGTCCTTTTCCCTCCACGTACGTTGCTAAACCCGTGAGTTGCCTCAGCAGCTCGTTTTCAAAACCATCAAAGCTGTTGGAGAATTTAAATTTTGAGAAAAGAAAATCTAGAATGAATGCTAAAATCAGTAATGGGAACTCTGAATCTACTAGACTGTCAGAAAACTTCATCCCGTTCACTAATGTCCTTTAGTGAAGGAAATCAGCTGTACTTCCCCGCTCTGGCCTTCCAGACCTTCCCAAGTTGTTGACTCTAACCTGCCTCTTCACTTGCAGAGCAACTAGGGATGGACAGTAAAGGGAGCATGTCAAGCCACATCATGTGAAGGATTGAAATCCGGCAACCACTGAAGCATAATTTGGGCAGAAAGTGACCCTTGGATTTTAGTCATCAAAGATAATTATTGAACTGTTATTAATGTTGCTTTCACTCACTTTCATCACTCAACTACTACATCTACAAATGTCCAAGCTGTTTTGAAGCCCTGTGCCTCTGCCTTTTCAAAATCCCTGGTCACAAATTCCTACCTTTTGATTAGGAGGTACCCCCTCCCCACCATTGCTGAATCAGAATCAGAATGAAAGGGTCCCTTCAAAGAAGTGAAAATTGAGGGGATAAATGCAAGAGAGAAGCAAAAGTGGAAAAATTGTTTAAAGACTTGCCACCACTCTCATCCAGAAGGATGTCATTAGAGAGAAAGTTTCATTAGAGAGAGCATCCTGCAAGCAATGGACAGGTCTAGACTAAAAAAGGGCCCATGTCCCTATTTCTGACTAAAAATGTCTCAATGTATTTTAATAAGCTTGATTTTATAGTTGTTGGGTTGATCTTAAAGCTAAATAGATTTTAAAGTTCAAAATAAACATTATCAAAGTACACATCTGTCACCTTGAGATTCATTTTCTTGCAGGTATTCACAGAAGAACAAAGAAATAGAATCAAAACAATGAAAAACTACCCACAAAGACTGGCAAACAACCAATCTGTGCAAACAAAATAGAAACAAATAATAATAAATAAATAAATAATACTGAGAACATGAGTTGTAAATAAATAAATAGAGAACGTGAGTTGTAGAGTCCTTGAAAGTGAGTCCATAATTTGTGAAATCAATTCAGTGTTGAAGTAAGTGAAGTTATCCACGTTGGTTCAGGAACCTGGTGGCTGAAGGGTAATGTGTTCCTGAACCTGGTGGTGTGGGACCTAAGGCTCCTGTACCTCTTTCCCAGTGGCAGCAGTGAGAAGAGAGCGTGGCCTGAATAGTGGGTTCCTTGATAATGGATGCTGCTTTCTCATTGTAGATGTGCTCAATGGTTGGGAGGGCTTTGCCTGTGATGGACTGGGCTGTATCCACTACATTTTGTAGACCTTTCCATCCTTGGGCTTTGGTGTTTCCATACTAGGCCATTGATACAACCAGTCAGGAAACTCCATAGAAGCTTATCAAAGTTTTAGATGACATGGAGAATCTGCGCAAACTTCTAAGAAAGTAGAGGCGCTGATGTGCCTTCTTTGTAATGGCACTACTGTCCTGTAGGAAGCTACTGTCCAGTTCAGAAAGGGTGATTGGTTTATGGATAAGGTATCCAAAGCTAGTTGATTCTCATGAGTTGGAGGGAAGGCATTGTATCAAATGTTGTATTGCAGAGAGGAAGATGGAAGAAATGAGAGAGCACCGCTGGATGGTATCAAGAATATTTGAGAGTTTTTCAATGAAAAATGTGAGACTAATACTAGAGTGAAAAGCATTTTTCAACGTTAAGTATTGAGGTCGTGACCCACTTCATAAGCCTAAGTGAAACATGTCAGACTTGCAGAGAGGAAGGCAAGGTGTTAGATGTGGGGGACCAAATCAATGAATTTTACAGTGAAAATTGTGGGGTGTATCACAGAGCGTTGTGGTGTTGCAAGTCCCAGAATATCGCAGTGAAACATGTGCAGTGTTAAAAGTGAAGATTTGGTGCACATTAGAGCCTCACACAGAGGTACGGGGGATATCGGAACGCTGCTGTGAAATGTGTGGGCATGCAGTATGTGTTACTATGAGAGGTGTGTAAGGTAGCCAGAAATGTGCACACTGATACAGATGATATGATACTT
Organism: Mobula hypostoma; assembly: GCF_963921235.1. Classification (NCBI taxonomy): domain Eukaryota; kingdom Metazoa; phylum Chordata; class Chondrichthyes; order Myliobatiformes; family Myliobatidae; genus Mobula; species Mobula hypostoma. The sequence goes on from NC_086098.1 coordinate 177,027,659, forward strand.
TGACTGAGGTGTTGGTGACATTACTCTGAGACACTTCAAAAAAATTGTCACAGCTATCCTCCATTGCCTGCAAATGCAAGGCTTATAGTTTGTACAGTTGACTTTAAGTATAGGTATGCTATAGTATTGGTGAGGTTGTAATAGGCATGGAATAAGGCAAACACCAGTGTATTCTTTGTTCTGTTCACAGCCTCCTCCAGCCCAGTCAATGGTCCAGGCCCTAGAACTGCTTTATGCACTAGGAGGTAAGGATATTTCACCTTCTCCTTCGAAAATTTTGAAAAGGAAATACCACGGGAGATATCCAACTAGCTTCAGAACCAAAGCAACTAGATTTGGTATCTTAGAAGTCAGAATATTGTAGATGCTGAAAAGGATAAAATACTGGAGAAACTCAACAAAATCTGTTCTGATAAAGAGTCGCAAACCTGAAATGTTGACTGTTTCTCTTTCCACAGGATGCTGCCTTTCTTGATGAGTTTTTCCAGCATGTTTTCTGTTTCTGCTTTGGCTTGAGTATCTTGCTCCCTCTCCCCCTCCCTCTCTCCCCCACCCTCTCTCCCCCTCCCTCTCTCCCCCCTCCCTCCTCCCCTTCCCCCTCTCCCACACCCTTCCCTCTTCCCCTCCTCTTCCCTCTCCCCTCCTCCCCTCCTCCCCTCTCCCCCTCCTCCCCTCTCCCCCTCCTTCCCCCTCCCCCTCCCTCCCCTCTCTTCTTTCTCCCTCTCCCCCTCTTCTTTCTCCCTCTCCCCCTCTTCTTTCTCCCTCTCCCCCTCTTTCATAGAAACATAGAAAACCTACAGCACAATACAAGCCCATCAGCCCACAAAGTTGTGCCGAACATGTTCCTACCTTAGAAATTACTAGGCTTATCCATTTTCTAAGCTCCGTGTACCCACCCAAAAGTCTCTTAAAAGATCCTATCGTATCCGCCTCCACCACCATTGCCAGCAGCCCATTCCACGCACTCACCACTCTCTGCGTAAAAAAACTTACCCCTGACATCTCCTCTGTACCTACTGCCCAGCACCTTAAACCTGTGTCCTCTTGTGGCAGCCAGTTCAGCCCTGGGAAAAAGCCTCTGACTATCCATACAATCAATGCCTCTCATCATCTTATACACCTCTATCAGGTCACCTCTCATCCTCCGTCGCTCCAAGGAGAAAAGGCCGAGTTCACTCAACCTGTTCTCATAAGGCATGCTCCCCAATCCAGGCAACATCCTTGTAAATCTCCTCTGCACCCTTTCAATGGTTTCCACATCCTTCCTGCAGTGAGGCGACCAGAACTGAGCACAGTACTCCAAGTGGGGTCTGACCAGGGTCCTATATAGCTGCAACATTACCTCTGGGCTACTAAATTCAACTCCACGATTGATGAAGGCCAATACACCGTATGCCTTCTTAACCACAGTGTCAACCTACGCAGCTGCTTTGAGCTTTTTCCCCCTCTCACCCCTCCCTTCCCTCTCTCCTCTCCTCCCTCCTCTTTTGCTATTTGGTCACACAGGTATAATTGGGTGGCGCGGGTTTGCTGGATGGAAAAGGCCTGTTACCATGCTGTACCTCTCAATGAGGGGTTCCCAACCTTTTTTATGCTATGGAGTTTTGCCATTAACTAAGGGTTCTGTGGACCCCAGGTTGGGAAACACTGCTCTTTAAAAATCAATAAACATAGTAGAGTAAACACGAGGATATCTGCAGATGCTAGAGATTCAAGCAACACACACAAAATGCTGGTGGAACGCAGCAGGCCAGACAGCATCCATAGGAAGAAGCACAGTGGACGTTTCGGGCCGAGACTCTCCGTCAGAGTAGCAAGGACTCAATTCTCTGTACGTGGGATTGTTACCTTTGCTTAAGTTTCATCTGAAGAAAGGCACATGAGGGATGTGACAACAAAATAATTGCCATTAGACCCAACGTACATACAGTGTAAGATGTGCAAATTATGCCCTTCCTCATGGGGAAATTGATTCAGATCTAACAGCCTGACAGCCACAGAGTAGTTTCTAGCATCCTCTGAGTCACCAAATTTCTGGGTTTGTTTGAATTCAGCAAGCAGGTTGATGCGCCATTGCAGCACTGGGGGATTGCAACGCTGTTGGACACATCCTCTTTTTTTGGGTGAGGAAATAAACTGAGACATATTCTCTGTCCTCTCATGTCAAAGAAAAGAGACAGCCCGGTAGCTTAGCGGTCAGCATAAGTCTATTACGGTACCGGCAACATGGGCCCAATTCCATTGCTGTCTGTAAGGAGTTTGCATGATCAGCACCAGAACACCTGGGCGCAGATCGGCTTTCACTGTTCCTTTCTTGCAATCACTCCATATCCAATTACGTCACTAGTTTTAAAGCACTGTCCTGGGGTGGGAGGGCAGGAAAGGGGTTTGCTTTGTTGCGTTGTTGTTGCTGCTTGTGTTGTTCTGCTGAGCATAGTGGACATGCTGTGTCGGCACCAGAATTTGCGGCAACCCTTGCGGACTGCCCCCAGCACATACTCGACTGTGTTGGTTGTTAACGCAAACCACACATTTCACTATACGTCTGAACGTCGTTCATGTGGGGCGCCACAGTAGGGTAGCAGTCAGCATGATGCTATTACAACTTGGGGCGTCAGAGTTCAGAGTTCAATTCCGAAGTCACCTGTAAGGAGTTTGTACATTCCTCCACATTGACGTGTGGGTTTCCTCTGGGTGCTCAGGTTTCCTCCCACGGTCCAAAGGCATACTGATTAGCAGATTAATTGGTCTTTGTAAATTGTCCTGTGGTTAAGCTAGTGTTAAATAGGTGGGTTGCTGGACGGTGTGACCCATTGGGCCAGAAGGACCTGTCCTGCACTGTATCTCCAAATAAGAAATAAGTAAATGAATCTGAGTATGAGATATTCTGAGTTTATCTGAGTTACTGTACAAGTATTAAATTGCTTTTGAATTTTGATTCTGAGTGTTCATTACAGTGGAGTTACAGTCATGAATGCCGTACCAAACTCATTCAAGACCTTAAATGCCAAGACACTTGTCACTATTATGGATTGAAAGTAAATCTCAAAAGTCTGTTTTATTGTCATGTTAAGTTGTTTGGAGAGAAAGCCCATGATCTAAATCTGTTTACAAAGCTAACTGACATATTTCTTGTCAGTCATTTCTGCTATTTGACTTCACACTGAGGGGAATCGGAAGCTATATTATTCATTTTCAGGGAAATATGCACAAAACAGAAAAATAGAGGGCTTTGTGCTAGGGAAATCCTAGGCAGTCTCTAGAGTAGGTTACATGGTCAGCATAACATTGTGGGCCGAAGGGCTCGTAATGTGCTGTAACTTCTATGTTCTATGTCCTATGTTCTAAATATATGTTCTGTTCAAGATAGCAGCAGCAAGCTATGTGACCAATAGTGACATCCTGCAGACAGTTCACAAAGCTACTTCTTATACTTCTACTAAGCTATGTGCAATTGGAACCTGCGATTTACATTCTGATGGTGTGTTTAAGCTGATTCAGCATTCTAGCACTTTGCTGTCTCTGAGGCAGTTTGGTGAGGTTGGGAGCAGAGTGTGTTGCTTGGAAGCTGGGAGATGGGGTACGAGCCCATGATTGACTCCATTACTTCACTCAGACTGAGGCATCGAACTAGGTTGAAATCGCTGAGGATGAGAACGGAGGGTAGTCAGGTGTGTTGCGCCGTCGGACTGCATTTCGCCAGTCTTCCTTGCCCTCTCATTAGCTGCTGTTGGAGGAAAGTGCAGGAATCTTGGGTTTCACATTGCAAGGGTTGATCAGCGAGGCTCGTGGCTATGGGTTCATTTTCGCGGACTTTGAAGTTCATGTTGCATGTGTTTCAGGATTCTGGTTACCCTTTTTTGCTGTTTTTGAGTGGTTTGACCCAATTGGTGTGAACTGGGGAACCTTAGCGAAAACACTGCGGCCTGCAGTTGGTTAGCGGTGCGGAGTTGAACTGAACTAAGCTGAATACTCCTGGACTCCTGGATTGATGCTTGTTATTCTATGTGTCGTTCACTCGTTTTTAGTCGTTTGTGCAATTTGTTCTTTTTTGACGTGTTGGGCGTTCAATGTTTTCTTTGAACTGGTTCCGTGGTGTTTCTTGTTTTGTGGCTGCTTGCTGAAGTACAAAGGTCAAAGTTATATTCTGTTTTCATATTTTGATAATAAGTGTACTTTGAATCTTTGAAAAATGTTGGAGGAACTCAACAGGTCAGGCAGCATCTATGGAAAGGAATAAACAGTCAACGTTTCGAGCCGAGACCCTTCCTGTGCTCTGTCCCCTCCCCCACCCCTACCTTATATTTCTGGCTTCTTTCCCTTTCCCTTCCAGTCCCGTTGAATGGTCTCGACCTGAAATGTCGACTCATTATTCCTTTCCCCTGACCTGCTGAGTTCCTCCAGCATTTTGTGTGTGTTGCTCTGGATTTCCAGCATCTGCAGAATCTCTTGTGTTTAGTATTTCTCCGGGATTTCATGAGCACAAATACGTAACTGAATGTAGCACGTGTTGGCCACACCACCTTGAATATGTTACTGGGTTGCAAATCACTTCATTAATTACAGGATTTTTCTGTGTGCCGGTTGCAGGTTTGAATGATCAATGCTTCCTTACCGATCCCCTCGGCTTACGCATGGCTGAATTTCCTCTGAATCCAATGTTTGCTAAAATGCTGCTGGAATCAGGTAAGCTTTCGGGTCGGACCAGTAAAATATGACTCATGTACTGTGCTCGAGTACACTCCAGAACAGCACAAGTGTTGGTGACAATGGTGGAGAGTGGTTAGGGAGTGGTGTGAAGAGAAAAACTACAAATTCAAGTTAAATTTATTGTCATTCAACCATACACACATATGCCACCAACATTCTTCCAGACCAAGTTGCACAACACAGTACATGTAACTCACACACACAACACATAAAATAATATTACCAAAAATAAATTAACAGATAATAAGGTACATATACCATGCAATTTAAAAAGTAAACAGTATAATGGTACTGGTACTTCGTGTGTGATGAGACCTAGGTTACGGCAGGGAGCACAGTAGTCTTATGGCTTGGAGTAAAAGCTGTTTACCATCCTAATAGTTCTTGTCCTAATGCTAGCGTACCTCCTGCCTGATAGTAAAGGGTCAAAGAGATTGTTGGATGGATGGGATTGACAATGCTAAGGGCCCTGTGTACGCAGCGCTCCTGATAAATATCTTTAAGGTAAGATAAGAAAAGAGACCTCGATGATCCTTTCAGCAGATCTCGTAATCCTTTGTGTGGTCCGGTGCCTTGCAAAATAAGCCGAAAGGTCTGATTCTGAACCAATAAAAATGACATATTTTAACACAATTTTCTTTTGTTATGTGGCTGAGTTTTGCAATATGTTACACTGCTCCCCAGTGATCACCTGACCCTCCTCCCATCCAGAACCTGCTTCAAGTTCATCACCTATAACCTTGAACTGATGCACCTATTCCCTGTTAGAGTCATAGAGCACTACCGCACAGAAGTGGGCCCTTTGGCCCATCTAGTCTGTGCCAAATTTTTATTCTGCCCAGTCCCTTCCAAGATGGCACTAGTGACATCCGGCAAAGTTTTGCAGGCTGCTCCCAAAACTACAAGTTATTTTATTAGATATACTTCTTCTGAACTACGATCACTGCCTGTAATTTCCCTTTAAGAGATGTACTTTTCAACCATCTAAACAAACTGACGGTGTTATGAACTCCTAAATGATTCAGTGAACTTGACTCTCAGGAATGCAGTTACAGAACCTAGCAGTCAAAGGTCTCCATTACTCTGCGTGATTAAAGCATCAAGGCCCGATAGTGGAAATTGGACCAGCATTCAGCACCATCAGCCTGCATTTGACCCATCTCCCTCTCCTCTTGCCACTAGCATCGAGAGTCTTGGATCCCACGGCACCAGGTTTGGGAGCAGTTGTTGCTCTGGACCAGCTTCACTTGCCTCAGCACTGAACTGGCTTTGCAGTGGAGTTACTTTAGGGGACTCTGCAGCTCAGGTTCTATGTATTATTTGTTGATTTTTTATCATTTACACGATTTGCCCTCTTTTGCACATTGGATGTTTGTCAGTATTTGCTGTGATGGTTTTTCAGGGATTCCGTTGTATTTCTTTGTTTTGTGGCTGCCTGCAAGAAGATGAATCTCAAGGTTGTATATGGTATACATTCCTTGACAATAAATTTACTTTGAACTTTGACATTTGAACCCGCACCTTGACCTCCATACCCCTCCCATCCACGTACTTATCCAAAAATCTCTTAATTGTTGGAACCTAATGTTCACTGCTCATCCCTCCATGCATGCTGATCTACACTGGCCTCTGATCTTGTAAGGCCTTGAATGCAAAATCCTCCTCCTTGTAGTGCCTTCGCTGTGTCGCTTTCCCCAGTCTGAGACAGCTTTGACCGGCAAGCACTCCAAGTTTACACTGCTCAATCCTCAGAAGACATAACTTCAACCAGTAGACTCCAAACAGGACAATTCTCCAACAATTTCTTCTTCTCTTCACCATCTCAACCTCCTTTAAGATTCTCCATAAAACCTAACACTCCAACACACAAAATGCTGGAGGAACTCAGCAGCTCAGGCAGCGTCTATAGAGGGAAATGAACAGAATCAGAGTCAGGTTTAATATCATTGACATATGTTGTGAAACTTGTTGTTTTGTTGTTGCAATACATGATAATAACTATAAATTGCAATTAATAAATACTTTTAAAAATTAAGTAAGTATAGCAAAAAGAAAGGAAAAAAGTAGTGAGGTAGTGTTCATTGTCCATTCAAAAATCAGATGGCAGAGAGGAAGAAGCTGTTCCTGAATTGTTGAGTGCGTGTCTTCAGGTTTCTGCACCTCGTCCCTGATGGTAACAGTGAGAAGAGGGCATGTCCTGGGAGATGGGGTCTTTAATGATGGACACCACCTTTTTGAGGCATCGCTCCTTAAAGGTGTCTTGGATACTACGGAGACTAGTGCCTATGATGGAGCTGACTAAGTTTACAACTCTCTGCAGCTTATTTCGATCCTATGCAGTAGCCCCACCACCCCCGTACCCGACGGTGATGCAGACAGAGATCTGATGGCGGAAGGGAAGAGTGTGTCTTCAGGCTTTTGTGTTTCTTCCTTGTGCGTAGTAATGAGAAGAGGGCAGGTACTGGATGATGAGGGTCCCTAATGACACCATATACAACCTTGGCATTCATTTTCTTGCAGGTGTTCACAGAAGATACAAAGAAATACAATAGAATCTGAAAAAGTATACACAAAGACTGACAAACAGCCGATATGCGAAAGAAGACAAACTGCAAATGCAAAAAATATAATAATCAATAAATAAGTACATAAATAATACTGAGAATATGAGTTGTAGAGTCCTTGAAAGTGAGTGCATGGTTTGTGGAATCAGTTCAGAGTTGATGTGAGTGCAGTTGTTTAAGCTGAGCAAGCATAAGAGAAATAACACAATTCTAAACCCTAATCCAATGGTCTCACACAGCAAAATCAGAATTCCTTGACAAGTTATTTTTAAATGAATGTATATTTATTAATGATTAACTTGTGACATTGTGATGAAATAGAAAAGGTAATTAATTATGATCTTGCCCTTTTCTTTTAAGGGAATTTTGGATGTTCACAGGAGATCTTGACCATAGCAGCCATGATGCAAATACAAAATGTGTTTGTGGTACCACCGAACCAGAAAAGTGCTGCGGTAGGTTTAGAAAATTTCACATTTGGGCCACCACCACTTGTATATCCCCTGCTTCTTTCAGAGATGTGATTTTGCATCATAACAATCCAGTGCTCTGGCCTGGGGCGTCAAGGCCTATATATTCCCAAAATATAACCCTCACAAGCAACAGGTTGGTAATTTGGTCTTACTACCAGCATGACAATGTCTGCAGTTGTCCCGCTGTATCTTTCATGCTCCTTATATGCTGCTGCATAGCAGCCTGCAGCTTATGCCAGGACATTGCTTCTGTCCTGTGGAGGGTGTGAACCATTATCACAGGAGCAACGCTTCACGGCAAATGTGCCTTAGGGTTAGTTAAAGGGGACCTGCCCATGGCACCTTACTTCAGTAGGGAGGTCCACTTTAAATTAAAGCCCATCCCTGCTGATAGCTCTCCCTCTAGAATGTTCCCTGCACTAATCTCACCCCCATGCTTAACCTGATCACAAGACCAGTTCTCATCCATAATCCAGTTGTGATCTTGATATCCCCCACAAATCCTCATTATTTACAGGTTACTTATGTATCGATTACGTTATGTACAGACACTCCTGTACCTAGCATCACTTTATGTACATACAATTAATCTACGAACTGTATATAAGTTAACCTTATGTTTATTTGGCCACACTCAAAACAGTTACTTGTACACTGTGTTTTATAGGACTACTTTTATACTTACATTTATCGTGTATTTTTATTGTGTTCTTTATGCCTATTGTGTTTTTTTATGCTCCATCGGATCCAGCGTAACAATCATTTTGTTCTTTTTTTTACATTCAAATGACAATAAATGATCTTGAATCTTGAATTTATGTCGAGATGCAGAACAGTAACAGGTCCTTCTGAACCAACGTACCACGCCTCCCAATTACACCCATGTGACCTGTGCGTCTTTAGAATATGGGAGAAAACCAGAGCAGCCAGAGGAAATCTATGCAGTCGAGGGGACAGCATACAGACAGTGGTGGAACTTAACCCGCGTCGCTGACACTGTTAATGGAGTTACCTTAACCACTTCGCTACCATGCAAGATCTTCCCTCCCCCAAAAGTCATGTACCCTCTCTTATGGCAACCCCTCCCATCCATCATCCATTCTCCTTTTTCTGTTGCTCGTCTGACCTTAGGGTCATAATCCCCTCCAGTAACAGGCTTCAAGCTGGAATAAGACTATAAGATAATAAGGTCATAAGACATAGGAGCAGAATTTGGCCATTGATTCTATCGACTTTGCTCTGCTATTTCATCATGGCTGATTTATAATCCCTCACAACCCCATTCCCCTGCCTTCTCCTCCTAACCTTTGATGCCCTGACTAATCAAAAATCTATCAATCTCTGCTTTAAATATACCCAATTACAGATTCACCATCCTCTGACTAAAGAAATTCCTCCTCATTTCTCTTCAAAATGGACATCTCTCTCCTCTGAGTCAGTGCCCTCTGGTCCTAAACTCATCCACTCCAGGAAACATCGTCTGCACATCTACTCTATCTAGGCCTTTCAATATTCAATAAGTTTCAATGAGATTTCCCCCCACCATTCTTCTGAAGTCTAAGGAGTACAGGCCCAGAGCATTCAAATATTCCTCATTTGTTAACCCTTTCATTCCTGGAACCATTCTCATGAACCTCCTCTGGACCACCTCCAATGCCAGCACATCTTTTCCCACAATTACTCTCAATATTCTGTGCAGTCTAACCAATGCCTTATAAAGCCTCGGCATTACATCCTTGCTTTTATATTCAAGTCCTCTTGAAATGAACGCTAACGTTGCAAAAGTCTTCCTTACCACTGACTCAACCTGCAAATTAACGACTCCCAAGTCCCTTTGCACCTTTGATTTCTGTATTTTCTCTCCATTTAGAAAACAGTCTACGCGTTTATTCCTTCTACCAAAGTGCATGACCGCATACTTTCTTACACTGTATTCCATCTGCCACTTCTTTGCTCATTCTCCAGATCTGTCCAAGTCCTTCTGCAGATTCCCTGCTTCCTCAGCACTACCTGCCTCGTATCAGCACTACGTATCGTCCACAAACTTGACCACAAGATCATCATGCAAATCATTGACGTAAAAAGAAGCAGTCCCAACACCACTAGCCACTGGCAGCCAACCAGAAAAGGCCCCCTTTTGCTCCTACTCTTTGACTCCTTCCTGACTGGTTTGTTCTCCAGGGCCAGTTTGTGCATGCGGTTTGTGATCACCTTGGCAATGATCATCAGTGGGTTCTTTGACTTACAGATAGCATCACAGTCAGCTCAGTTCTGCGCTTGCCACTCTAGGCAACTTCCCTCCTCCTTTAAGTAATGAGGCCCACATTTATATTAGCACAGTTATTGCTTTCCCAGTTTGAGATCAGTGGAAACAGCAGTTTCCTTGCTCCAGCTACTCATTTGATTTAGGCATTCCTGAATCCTTTTCAGTTATTCTTTTGTGACAGAGGAGCTCAAATCACACTGCAGTCGATGTGCTTTATAAATATTTGAAGCTCACCTCATTACCTAATTACCAATCAGATTTTTTATTTGGCAAAATATGTTATTCTTCTAGGCATTGTCATGTTTCCAAGTGAGTTTGTTTCCGAGGTCGAGACAGGCAGCTGTAAAACCAGTTATCTGAATGACTGCAGAATGTACATGGCTCATAGCTGGTTTCACACAGTTTAACTTTACTGCGCTTCATGATGTGTGGCCCCATTGCTTCACTCCTCAGTACCCACAGAACGTAAAAGCAGACAGAATTATCTTCCTTGAAATGCTAGAAAGAATTGTCTGACCCCACAAATTTCCACACCTCTGTCATTTGTCTCAATAATTGCAGATCAACAGCAGGTTTGCATATTTACATTGTTGATTTTTTATCACATTAAGAACCTCTCTCCAGTACAAGCTTTTCGCAAACAGTACTGGGGGAGGGGGCAGCTCAAAAGTGTAGCAGTTAGCGTAACACTATTACTGCATTCAATTCCCACAGCTGTCTGTAGGGAGTTTGTACATTCTCCCTGTGATCACGTGGGTTTCCGCTGGGTGCTCTGGTTTCCTCCTGCATTCCAAAGACGTATAGGTTAGTAGGTTAATTAGTCACATGGGTGATATTAGGGCAGCGAGGCTCATTGGGCTGGAAGGGCTTGTTACTGTGCTGTATTTCTAAATAAAATAAAATAAATTCTAATTCCTCTTAAAGAAAGAAACTGATCTTGTTCCCTTTACCCTTGCCATGAATTTTTCAGTTTTGATAAAAATAGTGAGGCATTATATTTTGAATCAAGTTGATGTGCTAACCTTAGCTTGCTAATATCCCCTTCACTATAAGTATAAGGATTGTAATCTGAAGAGTTTGGTTGTTCATTCTAAAAGTTTTAAAGCTTACAAATGGATTTAGATGATTCTGATGCTTTTATAAGCCCGACACTCCCACACACTTAAGTGGAAATCCCCATTGGCTAAACATTTTAAATCTGATTCCCATTCCGACATGTTGGTCTATGGCCTCCTTTTGTGCCAAGATGAGGCTACCCTCAGGATGGAGGAGCAACACCTTATATTCTGTCTGGTTGCCTCCAACATGATAGCATGAATATCGATTTCTCCTTACAGTTAAAAAAAAATCCCTCCGCCTCCTCTCTTCTTCCATTCACCACTCTGGCCTTGTACCTCTCCTTGCCTGCCTATCACCTCCCCCTGGATCCCCTCTTCCTTCCCTTTCTCCTATGGTCCACTCTGCTCTCCTATCAGATTCCTTCCTCCACAGCCCTTTACCTTTCCCACCCACTTGGCTTCACCTAACACCTTCCAGCTAGCCTCCTACCCTGCTCCCCCCGCCATCTGCCTTTTTAATCTGGCATCTGACCCCTTCCTTCTCAGTCCTGAAGGAGGGTCTCAGCCCGACACGTCGACAGTTTATTCATTTCCATAGATGCTGCCTGCATTTTGTGTGTGTTGCTCTGGATTTCCAGCATCTGCAGACCTGCTTGTGTTTACTGAGTATTATTACAGCCTTATGCACATGATATTTTAACACCTGTTCCTATGAGTAACAATGCACAAAACCAAACTTCTTTTTCAAGAATTTATTGTCGTTTGGAACATTTGCTGTACATTAATCCCAAACATTTAAGTGCTTATCAACATTTTCAGTTTCATACTTTATTAACTGGATTTTAGTAAAAGCAAAACCTTTATGCTGTAAAATCTGCTCAAAAGTATAATAATGTCACTCTGATGGCAGAAAAGACCCCATTACATCCAGCAAGCAGATTGCTGCAAGCAGAGTAACCACTAATATTGCAGAGCCTACTGACAGAAATAGGGACATAAAAACAGGAGTAGGCCTCCCATTCTGCTCCAGTAATCAATTAGATCTTTTCTTGTCACTGACATTTATAGTTTGTCTGCATTAATCAGCTTTAAGTGCCTCCAATGATTATGATTCTTTTATGAGAACAACCATAAAATAATTCAAGGATAAAAAGATATATAAGACCATATGGAGGACAAGTCACTGACTATATTTGAAGCAGTGGCTGATAGGTTCTTAATTTGTCCAGGTGTCAAAGGTTACGGGGAAAAGGCAGGAGAATGGGGTTGAGAGGGATAATAAATCAGCCATGATGGAATGGAGGAGCAAACTGGATGGGCCAAATGGCCTAATTCTGTTCCTATGTCCAATGACTATTATCCCTGAATTTCAAATCGCTGAAAGGCCGAAATAGAGTGGATGTGGAGAGGATGTTTCCTATAGGGAGTAGTTTAAGACCAGAGAACCTCAGAATAAAAGGCCATCTCATTAGAATGGAGATGAGGAGGAATTTCCTTAGCCAGCATATGGTGAATCTGTGGAATTCATTGCCACTGGCAACAGTGGAGCTCAAGTCACTTTGAACATTTAAAGTGAATTTTGATAGGTTCTTGATTACTAAGGGTGTCAAAGGTTATGGGGAGAAGACAGGAGAATGGGGTTGAGAGGGGTAATAAATCAGCCATAATGGAATGGCTGAGAAGACTCAATGGGCCGAATGGCCTAATGATGATCCTATGTCTTATGGTCGCTTAAAACCTGAAATTGTAAGCAGTTGCCATAATCATCAGTCGGGCAGTGTTTGAAATTAGATTAGGGGTTAAATGCCTCGCGCTGATGTTTGTGCGTGGGGTTCTTGACTGGGGGAGGTGGTGTATGTAATGGGAGAGAAATATAAGTGTTTTGTTTGGTTACGCTTCAAGTTGTCTTTTTCCTGTGGTTGAACATGTCTCAGTGGTTCGCTCTATAACTCACGGTGTTGTTTTAACCTTCCCTCTCAAGGCAAGAGAACACAGGAAGTTTGCTGTAGCAGAGGGGGATCATCTCACAATGCTCAATGTCTATGAGGCCTTCATTAAGGTTTGAATCCAGTGTTTTTATTGAGATTAAAGAGTTGCAGAATCTCTTTTATTGTCTATAAAGCCATGTGAATTGATTGTTGACCTGTAATCTATTAAACAGAACTGCAGAATTTATACTTAAATGCCACCGGTAATATAATTTATTTAATTCATTATGAGCCGTGTCTCATGACTTGGCAATCATGGTCATTTAACCATGATTATTCTTGGCAAATTTTTCTACAGAAGTGGTTTGCCATTGCCTTCTTCTGGGCAGTGTCTTTACAATATGGGTGACCCCAGCCATTATCAATACTCTTCAGAGATTGTCTGCCTGGTGTCAGTGGTCACATAACCAGGACTTGTGATATGCACCAGCTGCTCATACGACCATCCACCACCTGTTCCCGTGGCTTCACGTGACCTTGATCAGGGGTGGGGGATGGTTGGGGGGGAGCTAAGCAGGTGCTACACCTTGCCCAAGGGTGACCTGCAGGCTAGTGGAAGGAAGGAGCACCTTACCCCTCCTTTGGTAGGGACGCATCTCCACCACGCCATCCAATAATAATGTAACTAAATGTCCCAAATCACTTTCTTGGAATATTATTAAAAGATGCACAGAGTGGGCACTTTACTACTCCTGTACCTAATAAAGTGGCTAAGAAGTGAGTGTATGTTCGTAGTTTTCTGCTCCTGTAGCCCAGTCAAGGTTTGACACGTTGTGCATTCAGAGATGCTCTTCTGTACACCACTGTTGAAAGGCATAGTTATTTAAGTCACTGTCGCCTTCCTATCAGCTTGAACCAGTCTGGCCATTCTCCTCTGGCCTCTCCCATTAACAAGGCATTTTCTCCCACAGAGCTGCCACTTACTGGATTTTTTGTTTCTGTTTTTTGCACCATTCTCTTTAGACTTTAGAGACTGTTGTGTTTATAAAGTCTAGGAGATCAGCAGTTCCTGAGATACTCAAACCAATCCATCTGGTACCAATAATTATTCCACGTTCAAAGTCACTTAGATCACATTTCTTCCCCATTCTGATGTTTGGTCTGAACAACAACGGAACCTCTTGACCATGCCTGCATACTTTTATGCATTGCGTTTCTGTCACATGATCGGCAGATTAGATGTTTTCATTAATGAGCAGATGTACAGGTGTACCTAATAAAGTGGCCATTGCGTGTAAATAATACTGCAAATTTCAGACAGGTGACCAAAAACTTGATTCATAATGGATAGGCCACAGCAGCAGAAGACCACGCTGGGTTCCACTCCTGCGCACCTAATAACGTAGCCACTGTGTGTAGTTTCCAGAACAATGAAGATTGAGAGACTTGTAATCCAATGGACAGTGTAGGGGCTACAGGTTTACAAGTGCAGGTGAAATAATGTTAAAATATGGAATGAGTTACATGATATACAAATTGCTATATAGATGTAACTTGTTATCGCAATGTTTATCATTTTAGATTTGAGCAGCTGGAGCTCGTCAGCTGTGGTTGGCAGCTCATCTAGGAGAAGGAGAATTCTGGTCTCAAACCTCCGCTGTCTTGTGCCTATACCCACTCATGGGGAAGGCTCTGAGAGTAAACCCTGAGGAAAAATGCAGAGCTGGGTTCCCAATGGTAGTGCGATGTTGAGTTAAATGCTGATTGGCAACTCCTGAGACGCTGTTGGTGCCAAGCTGTATCGGTCTGTGACATTTCCTTTGGAGAGGGGGAGCCTGTTATATGGGCAACAGCTTGTTCTCCATATTGTACTGCCATTGGCTTGTGTGTTACGCAGACAACTGGGATGCAACATCCATGGTCAATCCCAACCAATGGTGGGCCTTAATAATTTTAGACAATATGCCTTCACCCATTCCAATGTTCTTAAATTCTTTATTTTGAAGTATCCCTGATGAGTTAAAATGTTAACATTGTCAGTATTTTTCTCTCCCTCTCTGCTGCAGCATAATAAAAACTCCCAGTGGTGCCAGAAGCACTTCTTAAATTATAGAGGACTTGTGAGAGCCACAGTAGTCCGAGAGCAACTGAAAAAGTTACTGTCCAAATTCCGAGTGCCGAAGAAATCAAGCGAAGGTACGGAAGGCCAGAGCAGTTGAAATGTGCAGAAGTGAATTTCAATGTTATAAGTCATCATATGTTCTTTTTTGGACACTGCGGATCAGCCACAATTTATTTTCCATCTCTGATTGCCCTTCCATAGCAGTTGTACCATCATTCGAGTTGAGTATGATATTCTCCTGAGGGGTTGTCGGCTGTGATTGAATGCTAGAGCAGGCATGATGGGCCAAATGGCCTTATTCCACTCTTATGTCCAACTCTGAAACACTCTGGTGAACCAGATGTTTTATTTAGTGTCAAACCAATATTTCATGGTGATTACTACTGTGGTAATTTAATATTAATTGAGTTTAAGTTCCCCAGCTGCTTTGGTTAGGATTCAGACTTTGTGTTCAGATCAGTAAACCACTCTGGCATTTTATTCCAGCAATTTCGCCAGTTTGCCCAGTACACTTCTCGCTGATTTGCAAATTAACTGACTGTAGCAACACATTTGAGAGTCAAGACAAAGATTGTGGCTTCTTTCAGAAAGCTTTTCCCTAGAGCTTGCTACAAGGGTCCTTAGAGTCATAGGGCACAGACACAGGCCCTTCAGCCCATCCAGTATATGCTGAACTATTAATCTGCCTCGTCCCATCGACCTGCATCTGGACGATAGTTCTCTCAAACCTCTCAAATCAAAGGTTCATTTATTAACAAAGTATACAACTCTGAGATTCTTCTTCTCCCAAAACCACAAGACCAAGAGAAAACAATCATCAGCCCCCAAACCCCCTCCCCGCATGTAATGCAACGAGATCCTCTGCCCCAAAATACCCCTCTCTCTATACAAAAAAAACAAATCACAAAAAGAACATCGACGCCCAAAACCCCAAATTCTTAAATGCTGTAATGAAACCACATCGACCCCTTTCACTGGCAACTCACACCACCCTCTGAGTGCAGAAGTTCCCCTTCATGGTCACTCTAAATACTTCACCTTTCACCCTTAACCAATTACCTCTAGCTCTAGTCTCACCCAACCTCAGTGTAAAAAGCCTGCTTGCATTTGCCCCATCCATAATGCATTTACTGAATGCATTTATTCAGTCTTGAAATTGTGCAGCCCACAGCCTTTGGCACAGATTTAGTGAAAAGTCTTTTTTTTGCTCTTATCAGCAGTATTGAATGACCAGTTGAAGGCAATATTGTAAGAAAACTCCGGCTTAGCATATTTTTACTCTCAAGAGACTCAGCTGGCATTTGCTTCCTTTCCCTCCCTCAGCCCCAACAGCCGACTTATGTCAGGAACTCACTCACAGAGTGCCATGAATTACTGGTACAGTCAGTTTGTGAGCAGTCAGTCCATTGCAACGCCAGCCTCTGAAAGCACTCATAATCCCCGACTTATCTTTCCAGGTGCAGAGAGCGAATGCACATTACAGAATCTAACCGAGGGGCACAGCAGAGATTAATATAATTCAGCCTTGGATTTATTACGTTTTTCACTATTGCTTTAATTAGAATCTTGAGATAATATGATTATGATAATCTTTGGTCACATGCTTGCAGTATTACATCAGCACACACAAAATGCTGGAGGAACTCAGCAGGTCAGGCAGCGTCTATGGAGAGAAATAGAGTCGATGTTCTGGGCCTGAAACATAGACTGTTCCTCTCCAGAGATGGTGCCTGACCTGCTGAGTTTCTCCAGTATTTTATCTTTGTTACTCTGAATTTCCAGCATCTGCAGAATCTCTACAGCAAGTAGTCCTTGCCCTTATGTAGTTTACTAGATCAGATACAAGAACTACAATCCGAATCAGGTTTATTATTACTGACATATGTTGAGAGATCTGTTGTTCTGCGGCGGCAGTACAGTGCAATGCTTTAAAAATTGCTGTCAGTTATAATGAGAAATATAAAAGTAATAGTGCAAAAAGAGAGCAAAATAGGTGGAGTTATGGAGCATTCAGAAATCTGATGGCAGAGGGAATAGAGCTGTTCCTTAAACCGAGTGTGGGTCTTCACCTCCCTATGGAGCATTCAGAAATCTGATGGCAGAGGGAATAGAGCTGTTCCTTAATCTTCGAGTGTGGGTCTTCACCTCCCTATGGAGGTAATGAGAAGAGGGCACATCCGAGATGGTGAAGGTCATTAATGGTGGCTGCCACCATCTTAAGGCACCGCCTTTTGAAGATGTTCTCGATGGTGGGGAGGCTAGTGCCCACGATGGAGCTGACTGAATCTACAAGCCTCCTCCGATCCTGTGCATTGGAGCCTCTGCACCAGAGAGTGATGCAAACAATCAGAATGCTTACTTACTTGCAACAGGACAACGATAAATACAATGCCGAGCATAAAACAACAAAATTGCAGCACAATCTAAATTAGTGAACTAAGAAGTGCTGAGTCTTTGCTTTGGTCCTGCCTGTAACCCAGGTCAAACTGCTCTTCTCAGCCCCGCAACACACAAGTCGTAATGGACTGAATGGCCTAATTCTGCTCCTGTCTTATAGTCTTATGTTTTAATTGTCCACTTTACACAAGGCCATAAGACAAAGGAGCAGCATTAGACTATTCAACCCATCGGTGTGCTCTGCCATTCTATCATTGCTGATTTATCATTCCTCTCAATCCTATTCTCCTGCCTTCTCCCCATAATCTTTGACAGCCTTACTAATCAAGAACCTATCAACTTCACTTTAAATATACCCAATGTCTTGACCTCCACAGTCATTTGTATCATTGAATTCCACAGATTCTGGCTGAAGAAATTCCCCCTCATTTCTGTTCTAAAGGGAGGTCCTTCTATGCTGAGGCTGTGCCCTCTGGTCCTAGTCTCCCCCACTCTAAGAAACATCCTCTGCACGTACAGACCCAACCAGACCAATATACACTCCAGTTGAATGCCATGCTAGTCACCAAAACCCCAGCTCCAGAACCCACCCTGATCCCTGTGCACTGCACTAGTTTATAGTTGATACTTTAACTGAGTTGATGTCCTACATGATTAAAGTAGGACATCAGAATGCCGTGACTGTCAGAATGGAAAAATGATCTGCAATGGTTTTTCCCCAGGCGATCCAGATCCCATCCTCCGATGTATTGTTTCAGGATTCTTTGCAAATGCCGCTAGGTTTCATTACAATGGATTCTACAGGTAATGACAATTTCTGATTCTTTTCTGTCTGTGTCTGGTAATTCTCCTTAATGCATGTACCAATCAATAAGCTTGGTTCCTTAAGATTTGTCATAGCCAGGATTGGTAGTGGGTATAAGCTCCCACTACCCATTAAATGTTCTCAATGGCTTATGTCTCAAATAGCCTCTGACAACTAAGTCTAGCTACTAAGCCCAGTGGAACTGTTTTTCTGACAGGAGAAAGGGAGCAGGCTTGGTTACTGGCAGTCACTTCAGACAGATGCAGTTCATCAGCAGTGGTTGGCAGCCCATCTAGGAAAAGGAAAACTCTGATTTCAAACCTCCGCTGCCTTGCAGCCATACCCACTCACGGGGAAAGCTTCAAGAGTAAACCCCGAGGGAAAAATCTGGATCTGGAGTCCCTAAGGCAGTGAGCTAAATGCTGACTGGCAACTCCTGCAACGCCGCTGGTGCCAAACTGTATCGGTCTCTGCCGTTCTTTTAGATTCAGCAGCTGTGTGGAGAGAGGGAGCTTGCTGCTTGGGCTATAGCCTGCTCTCCATATCGTATTATTTACATATCATGTAGACCACTAAGACGCAACATCCATGGTCAACCTCGACCAGCGGAGAGCCTCAATAAATAAATCATCATAAATCATTCCAACATAACGTGCATTCCCTTCCAATACTCTGTACCCATACTTATGACAGCTCTTCAGGAGACCCCATTCTACATCTTTTGCTCAAAGTGCTGCTTATTTCTAATGATAAAATATGAGTACAAAGTAAATTTATTATCAAAGTACATATGTGTTACCATTTACTGCCTTCAGATTCATTTTCTTATGACAAATTACAGGGGGAAAAAAGAAATACCATAGTATTTACAAAAATTATACATAAACAGATAAATCAGAATTAGATTTATTATCACCGGCATGTGACGTGAAATTTGATAACTTAGCAGCAGCAGTTCAATGCAATACATGATCTGGCAGAGAGAGAAAAAATAATAATAAGAACAATAAATAAAATAAAACATAATAAATAAACAAGTAAATCAATTACAGTATACTTAAATTAAATAGATTTTTTAAAACATGCAAAAAACAGAAATACTGTATATTAAAAAAAGTGAGGTAGTTTCAATGTCCATTTAGGAATCGGATGGCAGAGGGGAAGAAGCTGTTCCTGAATTGCTGAGTGTGTGCCTTCAGGCTTCTGCACCTTCTACCCAATGGTAACAGTGAGAGAAGGGCATGCCCTGGTTGCTGGAGGTCCTTAATAATGGACGCTGCCTTTCTGAGACACCGCTTCCTGAAGATGCTCTGAGTACTTTGTAGTCTAGTACACAAGATGGAGCTGACTAGATTTACAACCCTCTGCAGCTTCTTTCAGTCCTGTGCAGTAGCCCCTCCATACCAGACAGTGATGCAGCCTGTCAGAATGCTCTCCATGGTACAACTATAGAAGTTTTTGAGTGTATTTGTTGACATGCCAAATCTCTTCAAACCCCTAATGAAGTATAGCCTCTGCCTTGCCTTCTTTATAACTAGATTGATATGTTGGGACCAGGTTAGATCCTTAGAGATCTTGACACCCAGTAAGTTGAAACTGCTCACTTTCTCCACTTCTGATCCCTCTACCTGTCAGCCTCAGTTGCATCATTCTGCTTCTTCTTTGGGATGTATCTAACCTGCGCCTTCCGAATTGCTCCCAGAAACTCCAGCCGTTGCTGTTCTGCCATTATCCCTGCTAGTGTTCCCTTCCGGTCAATTCTGGCCAGCTCCTCTCTCATGCCTCTATAATTCCCTTTACTCCATTGTATACTGATACATCTGACTTTAGCTTCTTATCAAATTCTATCATATTATGATCACTGGCCTCTTCTGCTTCCTTTACCATAAGGTCTCTAATCAATTCCGTTTTAATGCACAACACCCAATCCAGAATAGTTGATCCCCGAGCGGGTTTAACCATGAGCTCCTGTAAGAAGGCATCTCATAGGCATTCTAGAAATCCCCCCCCTTGGGAGCCAACACCGACCTGATTTTCCCAATCTACCTGCTTATTTAAATCCCCCATGACTATAGTAACATTGCCCTTTTTACATGCTTTTTCTATCTTGAAATTGTAATTTATAGACCACATCTTTGCTACTGTTTGTAGGCCTGTATATAGCTCCCATCAGGGTGTTTTTACCCTTGCAGTTTCTTAGCTCTACCCACAACGATTCTTATGACTTGATTTCATTTCATTTTTTACCAACAGAGCCTCTCAACCTCCTCTGCTTTACTTGCCTGTTCTTTCAAAGCAATGTGTATCCTTGGACATTAAGCTCCCAGCTATAATTTTCTTTCAGCCATGATTCAGTGATGCTCACAACGTCATACATGCCAATCTGTAACTGTACTACAGGTTTATTTACCTTATTCCATATACTGAGTGCATTCAGATATAATATCTTCAGTCCTGTATCATCACCCTTTTACATTGCAACTCATCCCATTGACTGCAAGTTTGCCCTATCCTCAGCCCTATCACTCCAGTTCCCATCTCCCTGCCAAACAGCTCTTGCAAACCTGCCTGCAAGGATATTGGTCTCCCTTGGGTTCAGATATTGACAATCATCTTGAATATTACAATGAAAATGAAGATTTGAAGGATGCAATCGACAAAAACATTATATGAAAGCAGTCCATTATCTGCACCAGGTGTTTGCACTGATTTTGTTAATTTGCAGTCAATCAAAAGATCATGGCAACCTACACTGAATGAATTCCTCCATTGATAACTATTATGGAACTAATACACAGTTTTATAGTATTGTAGTCGTGTTCTAAATTGCTTTGTATTTAATTTAAATACATAATTTGCTACTCGGTTAAATGGTAGATTGTTTTTTTATATACCTTTTAAACTATTTACCTTTGGTTAATTGGGGCAGCTGCTTAATTGAGCCAAGATATACTAGTTATGGTGTGTTGCAGTTAACCAGAATCTGTATTTAAGGAGGTAGACCTTTAGGCACTAAAGCAGGAGTTCCCAACCTGGGGTTCACTGACCTCTCGGATAATGGTGGGAGTCCATGGCATAAAAAGCTTTGGGAAACCGTGCACTAAAGACATCAAGGAGAATGCATGAATATGGCATTAAAATAAAGACTGAACTGTGATCATGTTCAATGGTAGGAGGGCCCGCTCCTATTTTATATTTCTACGTGTCTTTATCTTGTACTGTCTGTAAAGGCTTCCTGATAAAAATAAGATTAACTGAAACTCCTATTTTTTTAATAGGACAATTCGAGATGATTATGAGCTCCACATTCATCCAACATCTGTACTCTATGGCGAGAAGGAGCCACAGTGGTGAGTTTGACTCCCGTGAATAAAACTACATCAGTTTTTCAATATCTTATGAAGTAAAATTTGTTAAATATTCAACCCTTATTGTACCGTCTCCATGACATCAGGGTTGTGTATAATGAGGTCATCCAGACTTCCAAGTACTTTATGAGGGATGTGACTGCAGTCGAATCTTCGTGGCTAATAGAGTTAGCCCCGCACTTCTACCAACAGAAAACTGTAAGTTTTGCCTATTACCTATTCCGTTTAAGAGTGTATCTTCTCACTGGAAGATGTGTTGTCTAAAAAAAAATGGTTAACTTGGATAACAGATTCAATGCTTACTACAATCAAAGTACATGGGGTGATTGATAAGTTCATGGCCTAAGGTAGAAGGAGTTACTTTTTAGAAAACTTTTTAGCACATTTATTTTTCAACATAGTCCCCTCCTACATGTACACGCTGAGTCCAGCGGTTGAGGAGCATACGGATCCCTTTTTTGTTGAAATGGTCCACAGCAGGGGTGATTGATAAGTTCGTGGCCTAAAGGTAGAAGGAGATGAGTTATACAGCTCTCGTTACATGCACGTGCAGTTCAACTCTTTGAGTGAAAATGCCGAAAGTTTGAAGTTTCTTCTCATCTCCTTCTACTGTAGGCCATGAACTTATCAATCACCCCTGCTGTGGACGGCTTCTGGAGGTCCAAGACGCTGATTTCTACAAAGAAGGGATCCGTATGTTCCACGACTGCTGGACTAAGTGTGTACATGTAGGAGGGGACTATGTTGAAAAATAAATGTGCTAGGTTTTCTAAAATTGACTTCTACCTTAGGCTACGAACTTTTCAATCACCTCTCGTAGCAGAGTGATTAAGTTACCTGATTGCGTAAAGAATACCTTTGTTACTCACCTGTGGCTCCATGTAGCTGTTTGCTTGGAACAGCAGCCACCTGGGTACACAGCTCCAACAAGCATGCTAAACCACAGTGGGGGTAGCCGGCAGCCTCATACCCCGGTCTGTCCCAGCATGTGAAGCCAGCTCCAGCGGACCGGGAGGATGAGACCTGCAGTGAAATCCACCGACTAAGAAGGCGGTACTGTAACACTCCATAGAGAGTGAAGGGCACGAACACGCCGTGGTCATCCACTGCAACCAAGGAAGACCCCAGTTTGTGACGCTTGTCCGTACCACTGGACCTGGATTCCGAAGTCGAGAATGTGAAACTGCCCCAGTGCAAAAGCTTTTCTGCTTTTAAAAACTCTCCTGCATGGGTTCTATTATTGTGGGACACGACAGACAGCCACCAACCTACCAAATACTGAAAGCTCTCCATTTTTCCTTCATCCATGTGCCTATCTATGAGTCTCTTAAATGTCCCTGATGTATCTGCTTGTACCACCACCCCTGGCAGTGAGTTCCATGCACCCACCACTCTTGTGTAAAAAAACCTATCTCTGACAATCCCCCTATATGTTCCTTCCTATATCTTAAAGTTAGGTTCCTTGCATCAGCCATAAAATTAAAGCCCATACTTAACTCAAGCCAAATCATATACAAAGTGCTTCACAACCAGTCAATTAGTTTGGATGTGTCTTTGCGGTCGCTGTGCAGGAAGGTACAGCATCCATTTCACACCCAATCGTTCACCTATGGGAAATGAGGCACCAATTATCTCTTTTATTTGGTGTTTGCGAAGGAACATTGGTCTTTTTTGTTGCTGGTTGGAGGTACTGGCCAGATCAGGCAGCATCCGAGGAAAGGAATAAATTAGCAATGATGTCCTGATGAAGGGTCTCGGCCAGAAACGTCAACTTGTTATTCCCCTCCATAGATACTAACTGATCTTTTGAGTTCCTTCAGCATTTTGTATGTGTTGTTCTCAGACATCCCACCCTGCAAATACTGATTTCAGGGAGGTAGCACCATCAATTTGCGGGAGACTCCTGGGAGAGGTGGGATGTCTGCAATAGAGTAGCTCCTTAGCAGCTAGTCAGCTAGTTTAAATAACGTTAGCTATGCTAATGAACGAATGACACCTGTTAAACTCACCTCAACATGTCTTTTACAGTCTTAATCCACCATGGGCAATAGAAAAGTCACTGTTGCGAACAGTGCAGTGAGCAACATTGTCATTATTTTGACCCCTATTAAGCAGGGGTACACTTTAGTGTAGTCTGGGGTGATGTATGTTTTATATTTTCTGTTTTTTTGGAACACTCTGCCATGGCGCACTCTCGCTTGCTTTCTCTCTCGCTCTCTCTCGTGCTCTCGCTCTCTGGCTTGCTTTCTCTCTCGCTCGCTCGCTCGGTCTCTCTCAAAAAAACTGATTTCCGTGATATTGTATATAATTTGCGGGCATCAGGGAGCCACTATTCATCTGCGGGAGACTCCCGGAACTACCGGGAGAGGTGGGATGTCTGTGTTCTGGATTTCCAGCACCTGCAAAATCTCTTGTGTTTACTCTTCATAAAGTAAATCTTTATGCAGCTAAAATTGTTTCTTTTGTTTTATCTCATTCCAGTCCATTTCCCAGATGGCAAAGAAGTCTCGAGTTACCTGATGGTTTATTCTGCAATTCCACACTCGCGCCTGCAAGTGTCAAGCCAGTCAGCTACATTCAAAAAGCCAGATTGTATTCTTTTCCCATGAACTTTGATGCAGCTCATGTCATCAGTTTATTTATTGGGTATATTTAGAAAGCCAGGTTCAAAGTGGAATGTCTTAACTGCAGGGTCAGAGCACTGGCAGTCCAGCCATTGAAGGCAAGGCTCTCCGTTCTACTTAAGCTTTATTTGCTGGTTAGTCCAGTTTGATTTTAATAGGCCTGAAAATTTGGAGAGGGCTGTGTTAGCATTGCTTCTTTGAGTATTAGTTCTAACTCTGAACTCTGCTAATATCAGCCAAGCAAGATATGTATAAATTAACTGAGGGCATGGATTTAAACACAGTCAGTTATGCCTCCATGATGCAAACTTGTCTCATTAACACTATAAATAGCTTTAGTCAAACCTATCTACATAAAATGTACATAGTTAAGTAGTCCACTTATTCTATATCCAGGCTGTAGGTGTGGGAACATTGTGGATTAAAGCACCTTTCACAGAAGTTTCTCTTCAAGAGTAAGTAAGCCAAGCACTGAAGCTGAGGCTTCCATAGCGGTCCGTGCGTATTTACAGTTCATTGTGTAACCTTCATCTTCTTCTGTGAAGAATATTGCTTTCAACAACAGTGCTGAGTGGACGTGCTTCTACCTTGGCCTTTGTGTATTATTAGCATTATTGGCTGTACATCTTCCTTGTCATGTTTTTTTTAAGAGAGCAAATAAAACCATCGTGTTCTGTTCTGGTGTAGATTTTGCCTTTCCTTCCGGTTGTTTTCTGTAGGTGTCACCGACATGGCACCAGAGTGTAAGACTGTCTCCATTTTCCCTTTTCAGCTAAGTTGCTAAATAGAAGATGGAAGCCAGAGGCTACCATTCAGGAGCTCAGACTTGTTTTGCCACTCAAGCAGTTTGTGACTGACCTGTGACCAAACTCTAACAGTATGCCAGTCAACCTTTTCACCATATCTCAGTACATTTGACAATAAAAACCAATTTCTCATCCAATTATTTTAATATCTTATGTTAACAAAAACCTCTGCTTTAAAATTTGAACTAGTGTTTATCAATGAGAATCCTAAATTTGTACCATTGTCTATACAAAGACGATGTTCCTGAGAAGCCTGTCACTACATTTGGACCTAATATGGAATATTGTGTTCAGTTTTGGTCACCTACCTACAAGAAAGATGTAAACGAGGTTAAAAGAGTACAGAGGAAATTTACAAGGATGTTACTGGGTTGGAGGACCTGAGTTATAAGGAAAGATTGAATAGGTTAGTCCACTATTCCTTGGAATGCAGAAGATTGAGAGGAGCTATACAAAATTATGAGGGTTATAGATTTGGGTAAATGCAAGAAGGCTTTTCCCACTGAGGTTGGGTGGGACTTCAATCAGAGGTCATGGGTTAAGGGTGAAAGGTGAAAAGTTTAAAGGGAACATGAAGGGAAACTTCTTCACTCATAGAGATGTGAGAGTGCAAAACGAGCTGCCAGCACAGGTGGTACATGCGAGCTCAGTTTCAATGTTTAAGACCATAAGACCATCATGGGAGGAGAATTAAGATATTTGGCCCATCAAGTCTGCTCTGCCATTTCATCATGCCTGATCCATTTTTCTTCTCAGCCCCAGTCTCCGGCCTTCCCCCATGTCCCTTAATGCCTGACAAATCAAGACTCTATGAACCTCTGCCTTAAATATACAAAAACCAGCTGCCTGTGGCAAAGAATTCCACAGATTCACCACTCTCTGGCTAAAGAAATTCCTCCTCATCTTCATTCTAAAAGGATGCCCCTTTATTCTGAGGATGTGTCTGCTGGTCTTAGACTCTCCCACCATAGGAAACATCCTCTCCACATCCACTCTATCAAGGCATTTCACCATTTGATAGGTTTCAATGAGATCTTCCCTCATTCTTCTGAATTCCAGTGAATACAGGCCCAGAGCCATCAAGCAGTCTTCATATGACAAACCATTTAATCCTGAATAATTCTTGTCAACCTCCTTTGAATCCTCTCCAGTTTCAACACATCCTTTCTAAGATAAGGGGCCCAAAACTGCTCATAATACTCAAGTGAGGCCTCACCAGTGCTTTATAAAGTCACAACATTACATCCTTGCTTTTAAGTTCCAGTCCTCTTGAAATGAATGCTAACATTGCATTTGCCTTCCTCACCACAGCCTCAACCTCCAAATTAACATTTAGGGAATCCTGTACAAGGACTCCTAAGTCCCTTTACACCTCAGTTTTTTTGTATTTTCTCTTCATTTTGAAAATAGTCATCTCTTTCATTTCTTCTACCAAAGTGCATGACCATACACTTCCCAACAGTGTATTCCATCTGTCATTTCTTTGCCCAATCTCCTAATCTATCTAAGTTCTTCTGTATGATCTCTATTGTCTCAAAATTACCTGCCCCTCCACCAGTCTTCATATCATCTGCAAACATTGCAACAAAGCCAGCAATTCCATCATCCAAATCATTGACATATAACGTAAAAAGAATTGGCCCCAACACAGACCACTTGAAACACCACTAGTCACCAATAGCCAACCAGAAAAGACCCCCTTTATTCCCAATCTTTGCCTCCTGTCAAACAGCCACTGCTTTGTCCATGTTGGTATCTTTCCCATAATGCCATGGGCTCGTAGCATTTGAGCAGCCTCATGCGTGGCACCTTGTCAAAGGCCTTCTGAAAATCCAAGTACACAACATCAACGGAATCTCCTTTGTTTATCCTGCTTGTTATTTCTTCAAAGAATTTCAACAAATTTGTCAGACAAGATTTTCCCTTGAGGAAACCACACTGACTACAGCCTATTTCATCATGCGCCTCCAAGTACCCTGAGACATCATCCTTAATAATTGATTCCAAGATCTTCCCAACCACTGAGGTCAGACTAACTGGCCTATAATTTCCTTTCTTCTGGCTATCTTTCTTGTTGAAGAGTGGAGTGACATTTGCAATTTTCCAGTCTTCCGGAACCATTGCAGAATCTAGTGATTCTTGAAAGATAATTACTAATGCCTCCTCAATCTCTTTAGCCACCTCTTTCAGAACCTTGGGATCCAGGTGACTTAGCTACTTTCAGGCCTTTAGTTTCCCAAGAACTTTCTCCCTAATAATGGTAACTTCACACACTTCATGACTCCTGCCACTTGGAATTTGCACCACACTGCTAGTGTCTTCCACGGTGAAGAATGATGCAAAATACTTATTCTGTTTGTCTGCCATTTCCTCGTTAAGAGAGGTTTGGATAGGAACACGATGATAGGGATATGGAGGGTTATGGTACTGGAGCAGGTCGATGGGAGTAGGCAGTTTAAATGGTTCAGCACAGACTTGATGGGCTAAAGTGTCCGTTTCTGTGCTGTACTTCTCTATGACTTAGAATATAGAACAATAAAGGTCCTTCAACCCACAGTGTTGTGCCAACATTTTAACTTATTCAAGATCTTACTAATGCTTCCCTCTTGCATAGTCCTTCATTTTGTAATTATCCATGTGCTTATTTTAAGTGTTCCTTAAATGTCCCTATTGTATCAGCATCTACCACCACCCCTAGCAGGGCATTCCACACACCCATCACTCTCAGTGAAAAAAACTTTTGATAAGTTTTAAGTTTTTATAAACTTAGCCTGCTCAATCAGTGGAAACTGTTTGGCAGTATGTTTTCCTGAAACCTTCAGTTCACTTTACACCGCACGCTGTCGGAGCACTGCTGCCAGGATAATCAAGGACACAACCCACCCAGCCAACACACTTTTTGTCCCTCTTCCATCCGGGAGAAGGCTCAGGAGCTTGAAGACTCGTACGGCCAGATTTGGGAACAGCTTCTTTCCAACTGTGATAAGACTGCTGAACGGATCCTGACCCGGATCCGGGCCGTACCATCCAAATATCTGGACCTGTCTCTCGTCTTTTTTTTGCACTACCTTACTTTTTCATTTCTATTTTCTATTTATGATTTATAATTTAAATTTTTAATATTTACTATCAATTTGTACTCCAGGGAGCGCAGAGCACAGAATCAAATATCGCTGTGATGATTGTGTGCTCTAGTATCAATTGTTTGGTGACAATAAAGTAAAGTATAAAGTATAAATCTGCTCTTAACTGTATAAATTCCAGGGAATAAAGCAATAGTTTGCATCATTTTCTTTTCCCCTCACAATTTAAAGCTTGTAGACCAGATACTTCCTGTAAATTTACATAGTTCTCCCTCAAATATGCTTCCTTACACTGGGTGCCCAGAACGTCTTAGTATATCAGACCTGCTGTAAATAAATGCCCATGGCAAGGCCGTACAGCACACGCAGACATAAGCAGCAAACTGATCCAATTTAAATCACGCAACACACATCAAAGTTACTGGAGAACGCAGCAGGCCAGGCAGCATCTCTAGGAAGAGGTACAGTCGACATTTCGGGTCGAGACCCTTCGTCAGGTCTTGGAGCTTGGAGTCTGGCTGCTGAGCACAGATGGGCTCAGGATAGCTTCTTGATCACCCAATGGAACTTCCTGTTGGCTTCTGCCATGAATGACACTATTTTCTGTTTGTTTACTTTTCTGACCACTTCTTACATTGAGGAAGAAAATTTATAAATAGATATTCTGGTGTCAAACTAAAATTAAAACCTAAAGCAGATGGTATGCACTGTGGCTAACTTCACATCTCCTGCGGAGAGAGGGAGCTCTGGAAGAGGTTGCCTTGGGAAACCACTAAAGGAACCAGTAGTACTCCAGAAAGGAAGTAATTAATTCTGGAATTATTTATGGCTGGCTGGAAGGGTAGCAGTAGAGGCTCCAATCAGTCAGCATTTGAGGTAAAGGAATGTCATCTTCATCACAACAGTAAGTAAAGAAAATAAGATTGTAATTTTTAAAATTTGGCATGAAAAGAGATGCATGTTATCAAACTGGCAGACAAGTGAAAGTAACATCCACTCTGTTCAAATTGTCAATTGATTATTCAAGGCCAGTTTATATTTATTTGTATTTCTTCCCACTCCTCTCCCACTGCCCTTTTCTCTTTTTCCATTTCCTGTTCCAGCTCCCCTCTCACCTGCCTATCACCTCCCTCTGCTGCCCCTTATCCTTCCCTTCTCCCATGGTCCACTCTCCTCTCCTATCAGATTCTTTCTTCTTTAGCCCTTTGCCCTCTTCCACCTATCATCTCCCAGTTCCTCACTTCATTCCCCCCCCTCCTCCTCACCTGGCTTCACCTATCACCTTCCAGCTTGTATTCCTTCTCCTCTTCCCCAACACCCCAGCACCTTCTTAATCTGGCTTCTGCCCCCTTCCTTTTTATTCCTGATGAAGGGTTTTGGCCTGAAATGTCAACTATTTCCTCTCTCCATAGGCATTTCCTACCTGCTGAGTTCCTCCAGCATTTTGTGTGTGTTACTTTATATTTATTTGTCTTCTTCTTAGCAGGAGATCAAGGCTGTGTCTTCTGTTGAATTTGGCCTACGCCAGTCACCAAGTTACCAGTCTTGGCTAGTCTGCTCTTATGTTATCATCTTTAAGTGAGAGAGAGAGAGAGCATAAGACTTGGTGTACAATCAGCTGCTGTGTAGCTTTCCCAGAATCACGACAAGGATAAACAGGTTAACTGGACCATGTAATCAGCTGCTAACACTTAGGTTTCCTCAACAAAGTAACCCCTTAATCATTTAAACAAGACATTTCAGGAGATTTTAAAAGATTTCGGGTAAAGGACAGAAATAAATTAGTGCAAGGATATAAAGTAAGGGGTTGCTGAAAGGTTATTGAGCTGAAACGTTAACATAATTCTCTTATTACAGTTGCTCTCTGAGTAAATCCAACAATTTCTGTCTTTAGTTCCCGTTTCTGCATCTTTCCCCTTTTCAAATTAAACTAAAACTATATTGTTCAGAATTGATGTGGGAAGCATTTGTTCATGCATAAGTTCATGGAAATAAGGAAAAGCTTCTTTTAAAAAGCTGATTTGGCTGGGACAGCAAATAACAGTTTCAAAACTGAAATTGACTGCATTTGTTAAGCAGGGACATGGAACCAAGGTAGAGAGAGAGAGTTAAACCACAATATTACTGAGAGGCCAAACAGGCTTGCGGAGTCAAAATGCCATCTTCTGTTTTTATATTTTCTGTTCGAAGACAGCAGTTCCTTTTGATTTCCTATATGTGCATCTGAAATTTTAAGACAGACTTGCTGGCCAAACAAACCTCCTCACCCCCAACCACAAGCAGGTGTGCCAAACATTTTAATTCCCATTCCCATTCTGACTTGTCGGTCCATGGCATCCTCTTGAGCAAAGATGAGGCCACCTTCAGGGTGGAGGAGACAACACGTTCTATTCCGTCTGGGTAACCTCCAACTGATGGCATGAATATTAATTTCTCTTTTCGGTAAACAAATTCTGCCCCCCCCCCCACCCCGCCTTCTATTCCCCACTCTGACCTTCTACTTCTTCTCACCTGCCTATCACTTCCCCCCTGGGTCCCCTCCTCCTTCCCTTTCTCCCATAGTCCACTCTCCACTCCTATCAGATCTCATCTCCAGCCCTTGACTTTTCCCACCCACCTGACTTTGCCTACCAGCGAGCCTCCTTCCCCTTACCCCACATTTTTGTTCTGGCATCTTCCCCTTTCCTTACCAGTCTGATGAAGGGTCTCAGCCCAAAACGTCGACTGTTTATTCCTCTGCATAGATGTTACCAGATTTGCTGAGTTCGTCCAGGATTTCTTGTGGTTTTTTTTTGCTTGGGGACATAGATATAAAGAAGTATGAATTTATGTTAGTATGATGCAATGTGTGCTGCTACTCAGAGTTCAGCTTATGTTAATTCCCTAACTAGGGGACTGAAGTTCTTCTGACAAGAATTCAATTCCTACCAAAGCAGGAGGGGGATTTAAAAGATTTAAGGTTCAAGATTGTTTATTGTCATTCATCGGTACACAAGGGTAAAGAGGAACAAAATGATTGTTACTCCAGATCCGATGCAGCATAAAAAGACTCAGTAAGCATAAAGAACACAATAAAAATATTAAAGCAATCCTAAAATACTCATTGTACAAGTAACTTGTATACACGGACCTATCGTGTGTACATAGAGTGATGCTGGGTAATGTGTATGTAATGGTGAGGAGGGTTAATGCGTGGTGTTGATCAGTGTGGCAGCTTGGAGAAGGATCTATTTTTAGGTCTAGAGTCCTGGCATGGATGCTGTGTAGCTTCCTCCCTAATGACAGTGACAGGAGATAATTTAAAAGTTAAAATTAATTTTTAAAACTGTAGAATAAGAAGCTCAGATCAGTTAGCCTTGTTTAAATTTTAAGTTAAAGTTTATTGCCAAGCAATAAATACCATGAAAAACAGCTTTGAGCAGCAGCAGCACACAGATCATTACAAACATCACAAGCATAAATTTTGGGTGGGCATGTTAGTGTAGTGGTTCGCACAATGCTTTACAGTACCAGTGACCCGGGTTCAATTCCCACCACTGCCGGTAAGGAGATGGTACATTCTCCTTGTGACCTCCGGGTGCTCCGGTTTCCTCCGACAGACATACCAAAGACGTACCTGTTAGTACCAATTGGTAGATTAATTGGTCATTGTAAATCGTCCTGTGATTCGGATTAAATCAGAGGTTTGCTGGGCAGCGAGGTTTGAAGGCCTGGAAGGTCTATAAATAAATAAATAACTTTAACTTGAATTAACATAAATTATTCATATCTTACAAGACAAAATAAACAAAAATAAACATAGGTGCAAATTGAGGGAAAAAAATAGTCCGAGGTGGGGCTAGGGTTTCACAGGTGTGATTAAGAGCTCGATGACAGTGGGGAAAGTATTGAACCTTAGGGTGTGAGTCTTGTCAAAACTCAACCAGTCACTGAAGTAGGAACCTGCTGCCCTTACCCTGTGGTACTCGGATGTAACTTAAGACCCACAAAAATGTGAATTGTCCATAACTGTCTCTGAAATGGCCCACTAAGGCATTCAGGACAGTTGATGCTCCTATCCCAAGAATGAATTGAGGAACAAGATTAAAATCAAACCTTACGTTTACTCCCTAGATTGAACCCTTTTCACTGTGAGCTTTCAATTTAACCATTTCCATTCTGGGAAGTAATCAACTCAGAGCAATATTCACTACCTTGATATCACCTGCCGGTTATGATATAACTGCAGGAACCAAACGTTGCAGTGCGCTAGCAAGGATGCAAGTTAAATCTGACATTATTAATTACAGGAAATCATCCTTTTATTGAATGTTACTCAAGTACACTCAGTGGCCACTTTATTAGGTGCACCTATACACTTGCTCTTTAACGCAAATAATCTCATCAGCCAATCGTGTGCCAGCAACGCAATGCATAAAAGCATGCAGACATGGTCAAGAGGTTCAATTGTTGTTGAGACCAAACATCAGACTAGGGAAGAAATGTTTGCATTTCTTTGGCTGTGGAATGACTGTTGGTGCCAGACGGGGATGGTTTAAATATCTCAAAAACTGCTGGTCTCCCAGGATTTTCACACACAAAAGTCTCTAGACTTTACAGAGGTCGGTGCAAAAAAACAACATCCAGTGAATGGCAGTTCTGTGGGTGAAAACACCTTTTTAATGAGGGAGGTCAGAGGAGAATAGCCAGACTGGTTCACACTGACAGGAAGGTGACAGAAACTCAAATAATCACACATTACAACAGTGGTGTGCAGAAGAGCATCTCTGAATGCACAACACGTCAAACCTTGAAGTGGATGGGCTACAGCAGCGAAGACCATGCACGTACTCTCAGTGGCTGCTTTATTAGATACAAGAGGCACCTAATAAAGTGACTTCTGAGGGTAAATAATCCAAAGTAGTTCTTTTTTTTAATGAAAATCTGAGAAAATGGTAAAAATTGCCAGTGAGTATAATTTGGGGTAAAAAGACATCTGTGTGTTGCAGGGAGTTATATTATTTGACCTAGATATTCTTACTTACTTACTGCTCATCACACCACTGGCGCTAAGGGCAGCAATGAACGTCCTCCATCTTTGGTGATGTTCAGGTCTTCCTTAATCATATCAGTAGCTTCCTCTCGGTTTCTGCTACTGTCAGCCATGCAAGTCCCAGGTGGAGACTCAGGAATACCGCCGCACACAGATAGATATAGAAGGTTTTTCATTGCTGTTTCTGTAACAATTTTTCTTGTCTAGTCAGGGTTGTTAGGACCAGTGGACCACTCTTGGTCCAGTCTCTACCCTTTGACCTGTTTGGCATGGGTGACATTACCAAGAGCCAAAGCACAAGGCCCTGACTCCAGGCAGCAGAGCTCTCTGGGTCATTGAGGCACGCAAGCCTCCAAACTCTACGACAAGGTTGTGGTCCTCTCGGGGGATAGTTACTCAGGATTGGTGTAAATATGAGATACCGCACCTTTACCTGTATCTCTGCTTCCCCCCAACTCACTCTCTCTCTCTCTCTCTCTCTCTCTCTCTCTCTCTCTCTCTCTCTTCCCCCCCCCCACATTCTAATTAAGGATAACTAATTTCCTGAAGTGAAATGGTTCCTGTGTTCACCTCCCATTATAATGTCAAAAAAAGATTTCAGACTTTTTCATTAGGCCCAGAATTTTAGGAATGTGATGTTGTTGGTTCTGCAATTATACAAGTTCATCGATTCCATAAAATCCATAAGATCCAGGAGCAGAATTTGGCCATTTAGCCCATCGAGTCTGCTCCGCCATTTCATCATGGCTCATACATTTTCTCTCTTGGCCCCAATCTCCTGGCTTCTCTCTGTATCCTTTCATGCCCTGACTGATCAAGAAGCTATCAACCTTTGCCTTAAATATACCCAATGGCTTGGCCTCCACAGCTGCCTGTGGCAAAGAATTCCACAGATTCACCACTCTCTGGCTAAAGAAATTCCTCCTCATCTCTGTTCTAAATGGACGTCCCTCTATTCTGAAACTGTGTCCTCTGGACTTAGACTCCCCCACCATGGGAAACATCCTCTCCACATTCTTTCATTTGAGGCCTTTGAACATTCGACAGTTTTCAATGAGATCCACCTTCATTCTTCTGAATTCTAGTGAGTAGAGGCCCAGAGCCATCAAACACTCCTCATATGACAACCCTTTCAATCCAGGAGTCATTTTTGTGAACCTCCTTTGAACTCTCTCTAATGTCAGCACATCCTTAGATAAGGGGCTTAAAACTGCTCACAATACTCCAGTGCTTTATAAAGCCTCGACATTTACATGCTTGCTTTCAAACAAAACGTTCGAAGTGCATTTATTAACAAACTAAGTATACATTATACAATCTTGAGATTCGTCTCCTAACAAGTAGCAATGAAACAAAGAAACCCAAAAGAACCTACAAAAAA
The DNA here is from genome assembly GCF_963921235.1 of Mobula hypostoma. Taxonomy (NCBI): domain Eukaryota; kingdom Metazoa; phylum Chordata; class Chondrichthyes; order Myliobatiformes; family Myliobatidae; genus Mobula; species Mobula hypostoma. The sequence goes on from NC_086098.1 coordinate 177,062,276, forward strand.
AAAGACCATCGAACGCCCAATGTGCAGAGAGAAAAAAAACAAATCATGCAAACAATAACCACAAGCAAATAGCATTCTGAACTGCAGTCCACAAAGAGAGTCCGAGACCCGTAGTTCAGTGCAGAGCCAAGTAAACATCATGGAGCAGTAAGCTGAACTGGCCTATCCCCAGCCTCCGGCCCCGACACACTGACCTTTTCTATCGGGCCTGGAACCTAAGTCAACGCCCGAGCATTGGGTTCAGTCACTTCAGTATGCACGCAGCACTGACACAGCAGATTGTTGCAACAGGCATTATGCTGCACTACAAAGATTTACCATTAACTTTCAGCGCACTGGACACAACACTTGGTGTCCTATTACAACAGTTGACCCACGTGCTCCAGTTTCCTTCCAGAGACGTGCTGCTCGGTATGTTAATTAGTTATCGTACATTTCCCCTAATGTCAGTATGTAATAGGAGAATTGGTCCAGAACTGGTGAACATGTAAAGTAAGGGAATGAGACTGGTGGGCTTCCCTGGACATTCAGGACATACACGAAAGGGTGAATGGCCTTTCTTCTCCAATATATAGAATACTCAGAAAGCGGCATTTCTGTGGGTGAAAAAGTCTTGTTAACGTACAGGGTCAGAGGAGAATGGCCAGACTGCTTCAGGCTGACAGGAAGGTGACATTAACTCAAATAACTACACGTTACAACAGTGGTGAACACACAACACATCAAACCTTGAAGTGGATGGGCTACAGCAGCAGAAGACCATGGGCGTATGCTCAGTGGCCACTTTATAAGTACAGTACGGGAGGTACCACATAAACTGGTCACTAAAGACTGATCTATACTCATGTGTACTAGTTTGCACCATAGCCTACGCAAGTGGGCTACGCTGTTGTGAACATTTATACTTGTGCGTTGGTGTGTCTGCGTCTCTCTGCAATTCACTGCCAAAACGCTAGTTGGCGGGGGGCGGGGGTTTCTATGCCACGGTGTTGAGTTTCTTTGTGTTGAAACTCAACACGAAGAAACTCAAACTTCAAACAATGGCGACTGAAACTGAAGGAGGTTGAATTTTCTGCGCTTGTCCGGCCATTGAGAGACATGGACAAGGAAACACATTTCAAATATTTTCGGATGTTGGCAGGTAGATTTGACCATTTGGTTCATCGTCTCCAACCATTTATTTCGCATCAGTGTACACACAGTATAGTCAGAGACTGGCAATCACCATTCGAGTTTTAGCTCCAGGTGGAAGTCAACAGGCTGTAGCAGCTAGCTACAAACTGGCGTCAAGCACAGGGTCCTCCATAATTTTGGAGGGCTGTAAAGCTTCCCTGCCCTTCAGTTGCCCAATGGGAAGCTATTACAGGGTAGGAGGAAATGCGATGCTACCAAGCGGACCAATCACAGTTGTTCGGTTTGCATCACCGCGACGCGTAGTTACATTTTGGGAGAGGTACACGTTAGGCTACGGCGTAGGGTTGGCGTACAGTACAGCGTAGGGTATGTGGCTACACCATACCTGCGGCATACATTTGACGTATAAGTATAAGTCAGCCTCAAGTGTACATAAACAGATCTGATCTGCAGCGCTATCAGAAAATTCCATAGTGGCAATCAGTATATTAGATTTCTGAGTTTTTGGATCAAGTCCGTAGGTTTGATTTTCAGTCTAAAATATATAGAAAATGCTTCCCTTCGATGGTTAATCAATTGCAGGAGAGATTTGTTCAGAATTTTAGGTGATAAAATATATGGAAAATCAGTCTTTAACTAATAATGAGATTCTGAGCTAGACAGAAAAGTGGAACGTATAGTTATTATGTCAACAATATAATTAAAGTTAAACAAATTTAAATTTCCAATACTGATTATCAACTGCTTGTGTACTTTGACTTTTATCTCTTAGTTGTTTACAGGATGTAAATATCAGATCAGATTCCATTTCAGATCTGAAATTGTAGTTACCATGCCAGCAATGTAATTATTGATACACATGTTTATAGTTCTAACTCTGATGATCAATTTTGTTAGGGAGTGTTCTGGAGTTACTATATGTCAATATAGCAGATATTAGTTCAAACAAGAATCAGGCTTCAGTTCCTATTGTAAGTAGCAAAAAGTAAATTAAAGTTAAAAGCATAGGCTGCGGCCCATGGGCTATGAGATATTGTTTGCAAAATGGTGACCATGAGACGTTTGCATATGCGTCAGTCAAACATTAAGACAATAGGGTTGTGTTAGTTGACTTGCATCAATCCAGGTAACTAAGTGTTTAAGTAATCTGCATTATTGTGTCTTCCAAAGGAAGCTCGCAGACCAGACTCATAAAATCATATCAATTAGTTTATTGAAGCAAAGGTTTTTGAACATTCAGAGGTGTCTCTCACTGTAGATATGCAATTCAAGGAAAGATTTGTCAACCCAAAGTATTGAAGTGAACAATGTCATTATAACTACTGACATTTTATTGAATCACCTACTGTTGCTATTGATCTTAAGGGTATAAAAATGTGATGTGCTTTTGAGTTTGTGAGACTTGCCCCAGAGGTCTTCCAGAATGATGCCTGCTTGTTGTGATGAATAAAGACTTTATATCATCAACTACAGTGTCTCTCTGATGACTTTGATCACCGTCATAACAAAGTTCTTGTGTAGTTTGATATTTTTTCATTTAATTGTTTGTAGGATTTGGATAACATTGATTATGCTGTCATTAATGTTCTCTTCCTACTATCTCTGAACTGAATTCGTTGACAGGCCGTTTTAGAGGGCAGTAGATGTACTGGACCCGGTAAGAAAGGGCAAAAGAATCCCTTCCATGAAGGAGGCTGGTTAACTAGGTTGGAGTCATTGTATGGCATGATTACCATAATGCGCTGCACAGTAGCACTGCAGTTAACGCTGCTCCAGTGACCCAGATTTGATCCTGATCTGCAGTGCTGTCTGTGTGGGGGAACTTGCACTTTCTCCTTGTGACCAATTGCGTTTCCCAAAGCGTTCTAGTCTTAGCTCTTACCCCAAAGACATGCTGGTTGCTAGGTTACTTGGTTACTGTAAATAACCTTTAGATTGGTGACAAAAATAATTAAATGTTTGATGGAGTAGTACGATAAAGAATTAATTGCTGGGGTGAAGGAAGTGAGGGACGGAACAGGGCTAATGGGCAGCAGACACACAAAATGCTGGAGGAGCTCAGGAGGTCAGCCAGCATCTAAGGAGGTGCATGGATAGTCAACATTTCAGGCCAACACCCTTCGCCAGGACTCCTGATAGAGCCATAGAGTCAGAGAAAGGTACAGCACAGATACAGGCCATTCAGCCCATCAAGTCCATGCCAAACTGCCCAATCCCATTGTCCTATATCAGCACCATAGCCTTCCATACCCCTACCATCTGTGTATGCATTCAAACTTCTCTTAAATGTTGAAATCGAGCTTGCACCCGCCACTTGCTCTGGCAGCTCATTCCACACTCTCACAACCCTCTGTGTGATGAGGTTTCCCCTCATGCTCCCATAAACTTTCCACATTTTACCCTCAAACCATGACCTCTAGTTGAAGACCTTGGTCCAAAATGTGGACCATCCATACCCCTCCTTAGATGCTGCCTGATCTACATTTGTGTGTGTTGCTCAAGATTTCCAGCATCCGCAGAACCTCCTGTATCTCCTTATAGGACTAATAGGATTGCCCCCTAGGAGATGACCTGAAGTCAAGGGGCCAAAATGCCACCTCGTATATCATTATCTCTAAGGCAATGATAGAGGAGGTGTTTAAACCATACAGTTTATATGAAATATTTGGACCTATTTGGCTTGCTTTACACTTCAGTCTAATCACATTGCTGTAAGGTGCCCTGGGACATTTTATTGTGTTCAGTACAAATCATTGTTATAGCTCCAGAGAAAACAGCACCCATTTTATAGTAATTATTTTGCCTTATTGTCATTTTCAGTGGTATTATCTTGGTATCGTAAGTACTATTGAATCAACACTGATCAATGTGAAAAAATTCGATTGCAACTCAGCATATAATAAAGAGAGTGCCTTGACAGCTCATTCACTCTGTGAAAAGAGGAAAAAATTATATTTACACTCAGTGGCCACTTAATTAGATACACCTGTAAGCCTGTTTATTAATGCAAATAATTCATCAGCCAATTATGTGGCAGCAACTCAATGCGGAAAAGCATGCAAACATGGTCAAGAGGTTCAGTTGTTGTTCAGACCAAACATCAGAATGGGGAGGAAATGTGATCTAAGTGACTTGGACCGTGGAATGATTGTTGGGACCAGACGGTCTGAGTATCACAGAAACTGCTGATCTCCTGGGATTTGCACACATGACAGTCTCTAGAGTTTACAGATAGAGAATCGAGCAAAAAACGAAAAAAAACATCCAATGAGCATCAGTTCTGTGGGCGAAAATGCCTTGTTAATGAGAAAGGTCAGAGGAGAATGGCCAGACTGGTTCATGCTGACAGGAAGGCGACAGTAACTCATATAATCACACATTACAACAGTGGTGTGCAGAAGAGTATCCCTGAGTGCACTACACATCAAACCTTGAAGTGGATGGGCTACAATAGCAGAAATACCCCTTTCAGCCTCCAAGCATCCCAGTGTTAAGGTTAATGAAATCCTTTTGACATTGGGTCACTGCGGTTACATAGGAATTCAGCAGCCATTTTGTATCCAGTCAGCACTTACTTAATAACCCAAATAAATTAAAGGGTGATTTTCTTTCTGCTCACTTTCTCAGCAGTGAGAAAGTAACTCTTTAACTTTTTTTTTGTTTTTGGAGTTGATTGGAGCATTAATATCGACTAAAACACGGGGGATAACTTTGATGATCTGCCTTGGAATAATCTATTGGGATCTTTTCCTGCCCATCTGAGCTTTGTAGAATAGAAAGCCATGGGTCTGCAGGTAAATAGTCCCTTGAACGTAGTGACTCAGGCAGACAGAATGGTGAAGAAGGCCTTCAATGGTCAAAGTCCAGAGTAGAAAGGTTGGTGTGTCATGTAAGAGCTGTGCAAGGTATAAACACAAGAGCATATGCAGATGCTGTAAATATGGAGCAGCACACACAAAGTCACCCAACAAACCGACTTTAATATCTCTCCATAAATGCTGTCTGATCTGATGAGTTCCTCCAGAATTTTTTTGTATGTGACAGCTGTACAAGATCTTCGTAAGGCCACATAAGGAGTTTCGGTTATCAGGATTGGTTGATGGGTTGTGAGAGGCTGGATGAGCCAAGAGTATTTTCCCTGGAGTGCAGGAGGCTTATGGGGATGTACAGGTTTATAAAATCATGAGGGGCATAGATCAGGTGAATAGCCAAAGTCTTTCCCCTGGGGCTGGGGAATCCAAAACTAGAGGGCAAAGGAATAAAGTGAGAGGCAAGCTTTTTAGATAGGTCTGAAGGGCATTTTTTTCACAAAGAGGGAGATGGGTATATGGAACCAGCTGCCAGAGGAAGACCGTAAGATATAGGACCAGAGTAAGACAATTTGGCCCATCATGGCTGATCCATTTCCCTCACAGCCTCAGTCACCCTGTAACCCTTCATGCCCTGCCTAATCAAGAATCCATTAACCTCTGCCTAAAGTATACCTAATGTCTTGGCCCCCACAGCTACCCGTGCAAAGAATTCCACAGATTCATCACTCTCTGGTTAAATAAATTCCTCCGCATCTCCGTTCTAAATGAATGTCCCTCTGTTCTGAGTCTATGTCCTCTGGTTGATTCCCCACCATGGGAACCATTTGATTGAGGCCTTTCAATATTCGATAGATTTCAATGAGATTCCACCCCCCTCCCACCACCACCACCATCTCATTCTCCTGAATTTCAGTGAGTACAGGCCCAGAGCCATCAAACGCTCCTCATATGACAAGCCTTTCAATCCTGGAATCATTCTGGTGAACCTCCTTTAAACCCTCTCCAAAGCCAGCACATCCTTTCTTCGATAAAGGGTGCGAGCCTGCTCACAATACTCCAAGCGAGGCCTCGCCGGTGCATTATAAAATCTCAACAGTACATCCTTGTTTTGATGTGGAAGTGATAAGGCAGGTAAAATCATGATATTTAAAAGGCATTTGGACATGAACATGGGTAAGAAGTTTGAGAGGAATGCAGGCCATCTGCAGGCAACTAGGACTAACTCAAGTAGGCAAATTATTCAGCCTTGATGTGTTGGCTGAAAGAGCTGTTTCCACACAAAATAACACTGTGACTCTAGGGTAAAGTCCAAAAGAGAGCACGTCTAATCAATTTAATCAGTTAATCAATTTCCCTCGGGATCAATAAAGTATGACTATGACTATGATTATGAAAAGGAGAACACTCCTGAGTAATGCACTAAAGTCTCAGCCTTGATCTTATTATTTTTCTAGATCTTAAACCTAGAGCCTTTTGACTCAGAAATTTAAAAAAAGCTACAAAATCAGACTTGGATATCATCAGTATCTTAGCTACCGTGGAGTAAAGAAAATACAAACAGAAAATACAGCTCACCTTCCTTTAACCATGGTAATATTGAGACTGCACAAGTTCCACTCAGTAGGCAAAGAATGGAAATCAAATGTTCTCTTTATAACAATGGAGGAACGCTGAGTACCATTATGAAGTTGGAATGCAGGTCAGAACATTGCCAGGAACAATATGTAAAAGTTCACAAAAGCATGGACCTAGAATCAAGTAACTATGACAAAAGATTGCTGTGACATCTCACGTTTTGTTTTGTTAATGTTCTGATTTAGATCAGGGAATAAGATGGTTGACACTTCATGTTGACTGTAAATATTGTTTCCACACTGATGGTTAGTAAGCAAACTGCAGGAGAGGAAAAACCTGAAATTCTGGAGCTAAGGAGAGGAATTCCAGCATTGTTAGAAATTGAGACAAGCATTTAAAAGACATAGAGAAATGGAAACAATATTTGTCTGGCAGCTCACACATAATGACGGAGGAACTCAGCAAGTCAGGTTGCATCTATGGAGGAGAATGAACAGTTGATGTTTCAGGCTGAGCCTGAAAGATTGACTGTTTGTTCCACTTCCAAAGATGCTGCCTGACCTGCTGAGGTCCTCCAGCAATCTGTGTGAGTTACTCTGGATTTCCAGTATCTGCAGAATCTCTTGTGTTCAACACTTATGTAGCAGCAGAAGTGTTTTTTTAAGCAGATAATGAGATGTGAGGGCAGATTACCAAATGCTTAGTCAGAAAGGTGGATTTTAAAGAGATTTAAAAGAAGAAAGGGGGTTTTTGGAGTGAGTCCCCAAATTTAGTGTTTTCACAGCTAGAAGCAGTGATGAAGTAGAAGATGGTCCAGAGTCTGGAAATTGGCAGGAGGTACCATAGCATTAGGACAAAGACTATTAGGATGGGAAACACCTTTTCCCCAGCCGTGAGACTACTGAACCCACTGCCACCACCTAAATCTCATCACGGATGAAGCACCAGTAACATTATACCTTTTACTTCTTAACTTACGTCGTGACCTTATGCTAAGTGTCAATCTTCTGGAATATATTTTACTATTTGTTAATTTATTAGAGGAAATATTACTTTATGTGTTGTTTGTGAGTTATATGTACTATGTTGTGCACCTTGATCTGGCGGAACATTGTTTCGATTGGTTGTATGCACATGTACATTTGAATGACAATAAATAGACAATAGACAATAGGTGCAGGAGTAGGCCATCTGGTCCTTCGAGCCAGCACCTCCATTCACTGTGATCATGGCTGATCATCCACAATCAGTATCCAGTTATCCCCATAACCTTTGATTCCGCTATCTTTAAGAGCTCTATCTGTCTCTTTCTTGAAAGCATCCAGAGACTTGGCCTCCACAGCCTTCTGGGGCAGAGCATTCCATATATCCACCACTCTCTGGGTGAAAAAGTTTTTCCTCAACTCCGTTCTAAATGGTCTACCCCTTATTCTTAAACTGTGGCCTCCGGTTCTGGACTCACCCATCAGCGGGAACATGCTTCCTGCCTCCAGTGTGTCCAATCCCTTAATAATCTTATATGTTTCAATAAGACCCCCTCTCAGCCTTCTGAATTCCAGAGTATACAAGTCCAGTCGCTCCAATCTTTCGACATATGACTGTCCCGCCATCCCGGGAATTAACCTTGTGAACCTATGCTGCACTCCCTCAATAGCAAGAATGTCCTTCCTCAAATTTGGAGACCAAAACTGCACACAGTACTCCAGGTGTGGTCTCACCAGGGCCCTGTACAGTTGCAGAAGGACCTCTTTGCTCTTATACTCAATTCCCCTTGTTATGAAGGCCAGCATGCCATTAGCTTTCTTCACAGCCTGCTGTACTTGCATGCTTGCTTTCAGTGACTGATGTACAAGAACACCTAGATCTCGTTGTACTTCCCCTTTTCCTAACTTGACTCCATTTAGATAATAATCTGCCTTCCTGTTCTTACCACCAAAGTGGATAACCTCACATTTATCCACATTAAACTGCATCCGCCATGCACCTGCCCACTCACCCAGCCTGTCCAAGTCACCCTGCATTCTCATAACATCCTCCTCACATTTCACACTGCCACCCAGCTTTGTGTCATCCGCAAATTTGCTAATGTTACTTTTAATTCCCTCATCTAAATCATTAATATATATTGTAAACAGCTGCAGTCCCAGCACTGAACCCTGCGGTACCCCACTGGTCACTGCCTGCCATTCCGAAAGGGACCCGTTAATCACTACTCTTTGTTTTCTGTCAGCCAGCCAATTTTCAATCCATTTCAGTACTCTGCCCCCAATACCATGTGCCCTAATTTTGCCCACTAATCTCCTATGTGGGACTTTATCAAAGGCTTTCTGAAAGTCCAGGTACACTACATCCACTGGCTCTCCCTTGTCCATTTTCATAGTTACATCCTCAAAAAATTCCAGAAGATTATTTAGTCAAGCACGATTTCCCGTTCGTAAATCCATGCTGACTTACAGGCAGCCATGAAACAACGAAACCCAATAGAACCCATTAAAACAAAAGAAGACCGTCAAAGATTCGATGTGCAAGGGGGGCGGGGGGGGGAAACAAATCATCGTGCAAACAATAAAATTAAGCAAATGGCATCGGAACTGAAGTTCATGAAAGTGAGGACGGCGGAACTGAATTCCGAACTCTGATGCCCCAAGTTGTAATAGCGTAGTGCTGATTGCTACGTTAACGTGGCGCCCCAAACCTTGTTTTACTTGTAAAAGAATCTATAGTTCTGGCAATGACTGAGGCAGTTTTCTAATGAAAAGGCATTGTTCTGCAGGTGATAGGTTGATCTCTACCCCCTTCGGAGGACCGCTTCGTCCGCCAAAACAGACAGGATCTCCCAGTAGCCACCCACTTCAACTCTGCTTCCCACTCCCATTCTGATATGTCCATACATGGCCTCCTCTACTGCCATGATGAGGCTAAACTCAGGTTGGAGGAGCAACATCTCAAATACCGTCTAGGTAGTCTCCAGCCCCTTGGTATGAACATAGAATTCTCCAACTTCCGGTAATTCCCTCCCCCTCCCTTCCCCTATCCCTACGTCAGTCTGCCCCCTCCCCCAGCTTCCTATCACCTCCCTCATGGTTCCGCCTCCTTCTACTACCCATTGTGTTTACCCCTATTATTTCTTCACCTTTCCTGCCTATCACCTCCCTGCCTCCCGTCCTCTATCTTTCCCCTTACTGGTTTTTCACCTGGAACCTACCAGCCTTCTCCTTCCCACCCTCCCCCCACCTTCTTTATAGGGCCTCTGTCCCTTCCCTCTTCAGTCCTGACGAAGGATTCCGGCCCGAAACGTCGACTGATCTTTTCCACGGATGCTGCCCGACCTGCTGGGTTCCTCCAGCGGGTTGTGAGTGAAGCCATCCCACAATCTCCTTGACCACCTACCATTATCAAGTATGAATCACCAGTAGCTTTATTCTGTTTCACTTTGTAACTTGTGTCATAAATTGACCTTATCTCAATGTCAATCTTCTGGAACATATTTTATTATTTGTGGTAATATTACTTTATGTGTTGTGTGTGGGCTGTATATACTGTGTTGTACATCTTGGTTCAGAGGAACAGTAATTTGTTTTGAATTGAATTGACTTTATTTCTTACATCCTTCACATACGTGAAGAGTAAAAATCTTTACATTTCATCTCTATCTAAATGTGCAATGTGCACATTATAGTAATTTATAATAAATAGTATGTACAGTAAGATATACAACAGGACAGTCAATATAGCTTAGAAATACAATTGTGTCAGCATGAATTAATCAGTCTGATGGCCTGGTGGAAGAAGCTGTCCCAGAGCCTGATGGCCCTGGATTTTATGCTGCGGTATTATTTCCCAGGTGGTAGCAGCTGGAACAGTTTGTGGTTGGGGTGACTCAGGTCCATGGTGACCCTTCAGGCCCTTTTCACACACCTGTCACTGTAAATGTCCTGAATAGTGGGACAGTACACAGAATAGTTTGGCAGGTTGAATGACAATAAACGTGAACGAACTCAAACTGCACTCAGAGGGTGGGGAGAGTGTGGAACGACCTGGTGGTGGGAGTGGTAGATGCGGGTTTGATTTCAGCATTTAAGAGAAAGTCGGATAAATACATGGAAGGGAGGGGTATGGAGGGTTAAGGTCCGGGTGTACATCGATGGGACTAGTCAGAATAATAGTTGGCATGGACTAGATGGGCTGAAGGGCCTGTTTCTGTGCTTTAGTGTTCTACGTCTATATGACCTTTTAACCTACTCTAAGATCAATTCAATCCTTCCCTCCTACTTAGCAACTCCCCATTTTACTAGCATCTTTGTGCCTATCTAAGAGTTTCTGAAGTAGGGGTTCCCAACCTGGGGTCCATACCCTTTGCTTAATGGTCCATGGTATAAAAAAGATTGGGAACCCCTGCCCTGAAGTATCTGCCTGGGAAAAAAAACATTCTAAAACACAATATAATCTGTGCTGACAAAACGCGTTTCAACATTGTAAACATTCATTTGAGAGCAGTGATACTGGACAATACAAAACCACACAAAAAGATACCAATCGACCAATAGTGTTTTATTGTTTTAAGATTTGACTTAAAATTGAAGAGGGAGGGAACTTTAGAGTTGTATCAGCAGCACTGACATGAGATTTGTGTAATAGAACTGGAATTTAAACGTTACAATAAAAAAGTGCTGGAAAAGGTCAGCAGGTCAGATGCCAGGGTAATGTTTCAGGGCATGGGCAGCACAGTGGAGCAGATGATAGAGCCACTAAATCAGTGGGTTCAATCCTGCCCTCCCATGCCCGTTCACCAGGCATTCCCATGTTCTTCCTGGCATCCAGTTGGCTTCCTCCAGGAGCTCCGGTTTCCTCTCGCATCCCACAGAAGTGCAGGCTGGTCGATTAACTGGCAGCTGTAAGGTGCTCCGATTGTGGCTCTAATGATTGAGGTTTTTTTTTGAGAGGGTGCATGGAAATTGCTAGAAACGCAGATAGAAGAGATGAAAGGGAATGGTAGTGTAATAATGGAATTGCACTGTGAGTGTGTACAGGGTAACCACAAAAGGTCTACAGCAGTTGCAATCTCACTGGCATTCCACTTGGCCTTGGATCACCCAGTCAATAGTATTAACCATGTCAGGCTGCTGTTTATTGACTATGGCCCGCATTCAACACAATCAAACCCTCGGTACTAATCAACAAGCTCCAAAACTTGGCCTCTGTACCTCACTCTGAAACTGGATCCTTGACGTCCTCACTGGGAGACCACAGTCAATGCAAATCGATAATAATATCTCTTCCTCTCTGACAATCATCACTAGTGCACCTCAAGGATGCGTGCTTAGCCCACTGTTCTACTCTCTCTGCACCCATGACATTGTGGCTAGGCACACCTCAAAGGTCATCTATAAATTTGCTGATGACACCAAATTTCAGATGGTGATGAGGAGGCGTGCAGGAGGGAAACTGATCAGCTGGTTGAGTGCTGTTGCACCAGAAACCTTGTATTCAACATCAGTAAGACTAGGAACACACACCAGTCCTCATCAGGGGATCAGCAGTAGAAAGAGAAAACAGTTTCAAGTTCCCTGGGTGTCAACATCCATGAAGATCTATCCTGATGCGATTGTAAAAAAGGTACGACAGTGGCTATCTTACATTAGGAACTTGAGGAGAATTGGTATGTCACCAAAGACTCGCAAGTTTCTACAGACGTACTTCTGAGAGCGTTCTAACTGATTGTATTGCCAGCTGGTATGGAAGGGCCACCGCACTGTCATGGTCCGGTCCGTGAAGTCCGCATTCCGGTTCACGGTCCAGTCCATTGACCCTTGCTCCAGGTTTTCCTGTCTACCCTGTTTCTGTTCCTGTTGAGCACTAATTGAGGCAGCTGATTCTCGTTGGGGCTGGCTGCATAAATACCTCCAGAGACCAGGGTGTGGTTGCTGGATTGTTCTTGTCCTTACTCCTTGGATCCCTTCCCCTGTCTTCTGTTTCCTCGCCTGAAGCCTTGCCTTGTCTTGCCAGTAACTCTCGCCTCGCCTGAAGTTTTTATCTCGCCTTGCATTGCCTGAAGCCTTCCCATGTCTTGCTGGTAACTCCCGCCTCGTCTTGCCCGAAGTCTTGTCTTGGAACCACCCTGTATCTATGTCCCTTCCTGTCCCTTGCCTCCATCGGGTAAATCAGGCCAGATTGCACTTACCCTGCAGTCGGTTCTGTCCCTTTTTATCCCTTGCCTCCGTTGGGTAAGCCAGGCCAGATTGCCATTACCCTGCGATGGGTCCTGTCCCTTCCCTCCGTTGGGCAAGCCAGGCCAGATTGCCGTTACCCTGCCATTGGTTCTGTCCCTTGCCTCCGTCGGGTAAATCAGGCCAGATTGCCATTACCCTGTGGTCAGTTCTGTCCCTTTTTGTCCCTTGCTTCCGTCGGGTAAGACAGGCCAGATTGCCGTTACCCTGCAGTTGGTTCTGTCCCTTCCTGTCCCTTGCCTCCATCGGGTAAGTCAGGCCAGATTGCCATTACCCTGCGGTGGGTTCTGTCCCTTCCTGTCCCTTATCTCCGTCGGGTGGAGTACCGTGCCCTGCCAAGGAGGAGCATCAAGACCCCAAGCCTCTAGCCAAACCTTGCCTCAAGTCTCTAGCCCAGCCTCGCTCCAAGTCTCCGGTCTCAAGCCTCGCCTCCAGTCTCTGGTCTCAAGCCTCGTCCTGCCTGCCAGCCAAGTCACGTCCTTGCCTAGTTCTGGGGTCCGAACCAGAGGCAAGTCCCAGGTGCCGGGTCCTTGTCCAGTCTCTGGCTCGGAGTCCAAGCCCGGGCTCCTAGCTCCCTTGTCCAGTCCTGTCCCGAGTTCCCGGTTTTTGTGTCCATGTCCTTGCACTCACTCTTTATCCTAGTCCTGTCCCTAGTACTTCAGTGTCTGTGTCATGCACTTGGGTCCGTTTCCAGCCACCCCCTTATGACACGCACAGGTTTGGAAAAAGTTGCTGGAAGTTGCAAACTTGGCCAGCTCCATCATGAACACTAACCTCCCCAACATCCAGAACATTCTCGAAAGGTGATGCCACAGAAAGATGACATCGATCATTAAGGTCTGAGGGTACATGATTAAATAGGCCGTAGTCAGCATGGTTTCCTCAAGGGAAAATCTTACCTGACAAATCTGTTGGAATTCTTTGAAGAAATAACAAGCAGGATAGACAAAAGAGAATCAGTTTCTGTTGTGTACTTGGATTTTCTTTTTTTTTAATTAATTTTTTAATGTGTTTCTACAATAGAACTACAGAAAAAAACCCATCAACAAAATGGAGATTTATACAGTGCAAGACAAACAAGTCCAATATATAATTCATAACAATAAAAAAAAAGAACCCAAAGTAAGATCATGTAAGATTAATATCCACCCCAACCTCCCACTGGAAAAAAAACCCAGGCCAACCATTTCTGTGTATAAAAAGAAAAAAAAATTAATCAGAGCATTCAACCCCACAGAGCTGTAAACATATATAAGAATAAAGAAAGTATAATGCTGACTACCAAAACTATAATGTAATTCACAACAAAAAACTGTAAAACTTAGAGAAAAAAAACTGAAAGTAAGGGATTGTAGCATACAAAAAAAAGGATAAACTTACCCTAATGACGAGTTATGAAAATATTCAAGAAAATGTCCCCACACCTTATGAAACTTTATGTCTGAATTAAGAAATGAATAATGAATCTTTTCAAGGTCTATGTTGTGTACTTAGATTTTCAGAAGGCCTTTGACAAGGAGCCACACATGAGGCTGCTTAACAAGCTATGAGCCCATGGTATTAATGGAAAGATTCTAGCGTGGATAAAGCAGTGGCTGATTGGCAGACAGAAAAGAGTGGGAATAAAGGGAGCCTTTTCTGGCCGGCTGCCGGTGACTAGTGGTGTTCCACAGGGATCTGTTTTGGGACCGATCCTTCTAGTGTTATATGTCAATGATTTGGATGATGGAATTGATGGCTTTGTTGAAGATAGGTGGAAGGGCAGGGAGTTTTGAGAAAGTAGAGAGGCTACAGAGGGATTTAGACAGATTAGGAGAATGGGCAAAGAAGTGGCAGATGGAATAGTGTCAGGAGTGTATGGTCATGCACTTTGGTAGAAGAAATGAAAGGGTAGATTATTGTCTAAATGGAGAGAAAATACACAAAAAACAAGGTGCAAATGGACTTGGGAGTCCTTGGGCAAGATTCCCTAAAGGTTAGTTTGCAGGTTGAGTCTGTGGTGAGGAAGACAAATGCGATGGTAGCAATCATTTCAAGAGGACCAGAATATAAAAGTAACAACATTTCAAAGGTACATTTAATGTCAGAGAAATGTATACAATATTCATTCTGAAATGCTTTTTCTTCACAACCATCCATGAAAACAGAGGAGTGCCCCAAAGAATGATTGACAGTTAAATGTTAGAACGCCAAAGTCCCCCCCAGCTCCCCTCCCTCCCACACGTAAGCGGCAGCAAGCAACAATTCCCCCTCCCCCCACCGGCACCCGTCACCGAGCACACAAACGTCAGCAAGGCAGCAGCAAAGACACAGACTTGCAGTACTCCAAAGACTACATTGTTCACCTGGTATTTGACATACCACAGGCTCTCTCTCTCCCCAATAAGGGAGAAAGAGATGTCTCCATTACACAGCAAGAGGGGAGACATAACAAACAATTCGCTGGTCTCTGGGCACACAGCCAGAGATCTTCCGTCTCCCACGACACACCGATCTCCTGCAGAGGTACCGACCTCCGATCCCCTGTCTCCAGAGCCACAAGATCCCGGCCCTCTGAAGGTGAGCGGAGCTCTTAGGCTGAGCCCTTGGCGTGCTGAACAACGGCCAGTTGTGAAACCCTGAGAGCGGATCCTGTTCCTGCAAAGCACTATAAAGCTGAGTATTTATAAAGCACTAGTGAGGCCTCACAGAGTATTGTGAGCAGTTTAGCACCTGTCATCTTAGAAAGGATGTGCTGAAACTGAGAGAGGGTTCGAAGGAGGTTAACAAAAATTATTCCAGGATTGAATAGCTTTTGATGGCTCTGGGCCTGTATTCACTAGAATTCAGAAGAATGAGGGGCAACCTCATTGAAACCTATCGAATTTGAAAGGCCTCGACAGAGTAAATATGGAGAGAATGTTTTCTATGGTGAGAGAGTCTAAGACTAGAGGACACAGCCTCAGAATAGAGGGGTGCCTTTTAGAATGGAAATGAGGATGAGTTTCTTTAGTTAGAGAGTGGCAAATCTGTGGAATTCTTGGCCACAGGCAGCTGCGGAGGCCAAGTCTTTATGTATATTTAGGGCAGAGGTTGATAGATTCTTGACTGGAGATTGGGGCTGAGAGGAAAATCGGATCAGCCATGATGAAATGGCAGAGCCGACTCAATGGGCCAAGTGGTCTAATTCTGCTCCTATATCTTAAGGACCTCGTCACACAGTACATACCCTCGGCTCATTGCCACCAGCAAAGAGGAGATACAGGAGCTTGAAGCCAGTTCAGGAATAGCTTCTTCCCCTCTGCCTTCAGGTTTCTGAATAGACAATGAACTCTACCTCTCTGTTTCCTATTGTAATTTACTTTAAAATTATTATGTATTGCGTTGTAATGCTGCCGCAAAGCAAAAACAAAAATCGGGGCAATTTATTATCACCGGATAATCTACCAATCGGTAGTTCTTTGGACTGTGGGAGGAAACCGGAGCACCCGGAGAAAACCCACGCGATCACCGGGAGAACGCATAAACTCCTTCCAGGCGGCGGGAATTGTACTCGGGTCGCCGTACTGTAAAGCGTTGAGCTAACCACGACGCCCAGTGATATTCCGATTCTGAGTATCTGTAGGAAGGGGAACAGTATAAACGTGGAATCATCAACGTTAATCACCTGTGCTGCTCGACCTGCCAAACCGTTTACAGCATATTCTTTGTCGTAGTTTAATCTTTACATTTGGTGCTGCGAACTTCTGTGAATTACCTTTCCGTACAACTGAAATTTCATACATGAAGAAAACTAAACAATAGATAATAAAATAGTCGTTATTTTTCGTAAAACACGGCGCGATTAAGGAATATTAACGTGGATTAGGATTTTGATCGGACGGTATTGAAGAACAAAAGCAGGCTTTTGATTCTATGCAAAAAAAAATCCCTGCGGGGACTTCTCAGCGAGTCTGGCAGTTTCGAGTCGAGTTCCTTCATCTGGACTGAAAGGGGTGGGTGGACAGATAGCCAGTATAAAATGCAGAGGGGAAGGGGTGAAACGAGAGGAGATGCGCATCCAGCTGCGGAGGGGAGATAGGCAGGAGGAGACCAGAGGAGTGGAAGCAGCGAAAAGCGTCTGGGAGGTGATCTTGCTCGTCACTCCGGATTCCAGCCTGTTGAAGGGTTTCGTTCCGAGACCGCTTATTCAGTTCCACAGATGCTGCCTGACCTGCTGAGTTCCTCCAGTATTTTGTGAGTGTGACTATGGATTCCCAGCATCTGCAAATTCTCTTGTGTTTACGATCTGCATTCCCATGTGCTTCCGGTTTGATACCATGACTGTTTCTTAAATCTTTGATTAAAAGCCTTTTTTTTACCAATCCCGGCGAGAGTGGGCAGCTTTTTAGTTTCAGATGTCCAATGGACCGCTTTACCCTCATCAGTATAATATGCACACAACCAATAGGAACAAAGAAACCCTCGGATTCCTCAACTCAGGAATCGCAGCTCTTTTGTACACCGGTAACCGAGAGACCAAAATATTATCTCCGTACTTTAAAATGTGCGCGTTTCTTTCTGCACTTTGACACATAATACGCTTGTCACAAAGATTTCCCTGATAATGATTTCCCGCCCCTTTCCTCAAACAGATACAAACCGTAAAATTACAGTGAGGGCAAAGGGGACCGGACAGGAAAATGGGGACACTTGGAGCAGATAATACTTGCGATTCTGGGTCAAAGGGGGTGCAAAAGGACTTAAAAGCGATTATTCGGTACAGAAACTGCACGGTGACAGTCAGGAAGGTTCTACAACAGTCAAAACTGCACAACCCATCTCCGGCACAAGCCTATCCACCATCAAGGACATCTATACAGAAAGGTGCTGGAAAAGAGCCAGCAACATCACGAAGAATCCCGCTCATGGACTGCTTGCCCTACTCCCATCAGGGAGGGGACAGTGTAGCATTCTCACCAGGACCACCAGACTCAAAAGCAGTTACTTCCCTAAGCAGTAAGGCTGATCAACACCTCTATCCACTAACCCACCCCGCCACCACCACCGCTACTCATACCATTTCCTGACGGAGGCACCTTACGTACAGACATTCCTGTGCCCTAACTGACATGCAATCAAACTATGTATATAAGATATTATATGTATTGTGTCTTTTTTTTTACTATTATTGTGCTCCTTATCTTATTGTGTTTTTTTTTTGTGCTGCATTGGGTCCGGAGTTACAACTAGTTCGTCCTCCTTTACACTTGTGTGCTGGAAATGACATTGAACAATCTTGAATTCCCGCAGTTAGTGATGGTAGTTTGAAGTCAGTTAGAGAGGAAGAAGGGGAATCAATGGTATCTTAGCAACGAGCGAGAGCGAGAGAGAGAATCAGGGAGAGGGAGAATCAGACAGACAGAAACAAGGGCGGGGGGGGGGGGGGAAGAGATTACCGTCAGCCACTTGGAGAGAAAGCGATCATCAGCCACTCAGCTGAACGGGACCAGCGGCAACAGGAATCACAGGTACAAGGCGCTTATTTCAAACTCGCAGCACACTCTCCGGCTGCGCAGTCGAACCCTCCGGCAAACACCACCTTCACTCGCAAGCGGCAGTTCAACAGGACCAAAGGCAACTCCTTCGTAAAATGACTGAGGTGTTTTTGTTTTACAAAGACGCGCCGCTCATGACATTTGACTGCCAGAGTGAAGTGCATTGGAATGCCGCAGAGGCAGCAACAGTTGTGGCATTTTAAAAATATCAGGAGGGCATCCTGTATGAGGATTTTTACATCATTCTGAAAGGCGATTAGATGGAAGTTAAAGCGTTTTTGGCGTGTTTCTGCTGGGTCGGAAAACGCGGAATTTGAATGTAGGTAGACATGCAGAGACAGATTTTGTATGTAGGACTCTGCCCCCAACCCAGTGCTGACGTCCCAGGAGCCGTCCCGAATTCCCCTTCTACTTAAAACCCCCAGAGTGAGGAACTTCCAAAGTATTTTGCATCGTTCGCAAGAGTTGGTGACGTTGCCATCACGTGTGTCAGCGTTCTAGCGTCCGATGGGGTTGATTTGGTTGTATGTGTGAATCGTATCGTTTTCGTTTCGTCCTTCGCCCTCTGAGTAAGAGACAGAGGGAGTGTGTGTACGTCTTTAAAAAATACGAGTAAAATTAACATTATTACTGATTTTATGCGACGAGGCAGGGGGAAAACACGGGGAAGGAGAAAATACAGCGGCGATCGGATGAAAAGAGGGTCTCTCTCCAATTGAAGAGGGGGGGGGCAGTTGAAAATAAATATAAGACAGAAACCCCAGGAAAGAGGAGGAGGCGGCAGTGGCTGGATCGCCGAGCGGTGAGTTGCGGTGGGGAAGCGGCCGCTGATTTGCTACTTTCAATTGCTACATTGTGTTCCTAGGCGCCCGATTGTTGCCACGTTCTAGAACGCCCTACAATGTTGCCAGTTCGCCTTCCTTGCCTCTCTCCTCCTGTTGTCTCCCCTCGTCCTGGCTTGAATCTGGTTGTTTTATTTTTTAAAAAGAGGCAGTAAGACCCAGGGAGAAAAGTAACCCAAATAAAATGGCGGCACGTCCGCAACCAGGGGAGACACACACGGTAACGAACCAAAGGGGTGAAATGTAATGTTCCGTTCCATTACCGTCTCCCATTGCTTCAACAACTTGAGAGAGAGAGAGAGAGAGAGTGTGTGTGTTGCAGCAGCACACTAGGCCTGCCCTACTGCAATCTCTTTATTTCCTTTTCACTCACCCCTCCCCTTGGACCTTTTGGGAGAGGAGAAAAAAAGCAGATTAAATTGCATTTATTAAGAATGTCCCCATGACTGCCGGAGTAGGATTTGACACTCTTCTCTCCCACCCGGTTCCCTTTTTATTTACAAACTGTGATGATATATATGAATGGAGTTGAGAAGGGAAATAAAAAAATTGCGGCGATGTTGACTGGGGCTGCAACTGGCCAGAGCTGAGATGACTGTTCATTCAGCCTATTTGAGGGGACAGTCTGCGGTTTGCCAGAATGCTCCATTCCGCACACGCACATTTTTCTCTCTCTCTCTTGCTCCACGCACAGTTGTGTTGATCAGAAATCGTAATGGCACAGTTGTTTTTAGCATTAATTTTAGGCTGGTAATGTATAAATCGTGGCACCTTAAAATAAATTCTACCTTTAAAAATCATATTAGACTTTAAAAAAAACAATGACTTTTACTTTCCAAAATGGACATAATTTGTTTTGAATGACCTAATTTTTAATAAGCCGGTTCACGGATTTCTCGAATTAGACAACATCCAATTTGATAACTTTTTTTTTAAAGGGACAGGGTCCGTTTCTTTGTTTTCTTTCTTTTTTTGCGTTGGCCTACTGTAAATCAAGACTGAAAAGGATTTCCTTAACTGCACATGCGTCTTAAAACACCAGTGACTCATAAGGCTGTTGGGCAGACCCTAGTCACCCAGCTTTAGGAGTGTCGCGGAGAAACGGATGTTTGCAGCAACTTTAAAAGCTTTCATTATAAGTAGCGCAAGTTGAAACTTATTGACAGACGGGCAAAGATGCTGAAATAGTTACATCTTCATCCTGTTTTTTAAAAAAAATTAAACAGGATCTATAAATACATTTATTTGTTGATATACAGAGCCCTCCCTCTTCCCACTAAGTCAAATTGCTACACTCCATTAAATCAAAATAAATGATCTTTCAGAGATTCAAGATTGTTTAATGCCATTTCCAGTATACAGGTGTACAGGAGAATGCAGCAATTTGACTGGGCTCAGGCAGATGGCAAATGTATCTTTTCAGAACATGGAGTTCCATGCCAGCGCAAATCTTATGTGCGTGTTGTAAGTTGTCCATGAAGCCCCCAATCCTATTCACCGGTCGTACAAAGAAAAGGAGGGAGATGGTGGGCCCGTTGTACCCTGCAGTTAACATTGGTTGGTTGTTAGATGGGGCAGTCCGGAGGTTGAGTACTTCACTCTAGTCAGGACCCTGGCCTCTCCCCACCCTCCTGTGGATAGTCTTCTGCCAGCAGCCGAGTAACAAAGTCATTCCATCTGTGGGAGGCAGGGCAGAAGGTTGATCTCATGGCTGACACCAGCCCTGTTTCCCATGGAAAATTTTAATGTGATGAGGGTTTAGCCCAGATCCCGTACATGACTGCCTTTGGGTTTGACCTACAGTGCAGTTATTTCTGTTTAGGAGGGGTATGGTTTAGATCGGATTTAAAAAAAATAGACGATAAAGCAAATGGATGGTTTCATGTGGCAACAAACAGAATCCAGGAGGAACTCAAGCAGGTCAGGCAGCATCTTTGGAGAAAATGGACAGTCAAATTTTGGGACCGGACCTTTCACCTAAACTGGCATATTCACCTCGGAGAATATAATGCTTTCTCTCCTGTGTGTGCGTGTGTGTGTATTTTAATCCACTGTTACATCCCTCACCCCCTCTCCCCCTCGCTCAGCCTCCGCCCCCTCTCTGCCTCTCCCCCTCTCTCTTTGCCCTCTCCCTCCCTCTCCCTCTCTGCGCCACTCCCCCCCCCTTCTGACCCTCCCACTCCAGAAACCCTTCCATCTCCAATTCTGGAACCCTGCCCCTCTCCCACTCTGGAACCCCGCCCTCCCACTCCAGGATACCACCCCTCTCCCAAACCCCACAATCCCAAACCCCACAATCCCAACCTCCCCAATTCCCCACTCCTGACCCACCCCCCACTCACAACCCGTCCCACTCCGGAACACCACCCCTCTCTCATTCTGGAACACCCCCCTCTCACTGTAACCCCCCCCACTCCAGAACACCACCCCTCTCCCAAAACCCCGCAATCCCAACCCCCCCACCCTCCCACTGCAGAACACCACCCCTCTCCCAGCCCCACAATCCCAAAACTCTTCACTCCCAAACCCCCCTCACCAGAACCCCACCCACTCTGGAACCCCACCCCAATACCAACAACCCCCCACTCCCAACTCCTCCGCCTCTCCCTTCCCCCCTTCACCCTCTCCTCCCTCACCCTCTTGTCCTCAGCCCCCCTCTCTCCCTCTGCCCCCCTCTCTCCCTCTGCCCCCTCTCTCTCCACCCTGCCTCTCCCCTGTCTTCCCCCTTCCCCTGACCCCCCTCTCTCTGCCCCCTCTCTCCCAGCCTCCCCCTCTCTCACTCAGCCCCTCCCTCTCTGCTTTCTCCCTCTTTCTCTCAGTTTTCCCCCCTCATTCACATCTTGTTTTTCTTCCTCTCACCCACATCTTCTTCCCTTCCTTAACCTCATCAATTCAATATTCATCTTCCTCTTGTCACTTTCCTCAGTCAGACTCCAACCACTGCTTGTCTCTGCCCAGCCCAAGTTCCTTTGACAGCTCACCATGTTTCGACCTCTCTCCATCCCCTGTTACATCTGCTTCATTCATCTCAAAATATTTTTGAAAAATCACCTTTTGGGAGGCTGGTGTATTTAAAATTCACTTTGTGTCCCGGTGACTTTGAAATTGGGAGAAACTCATATAAAGCAAGAGATTCTGCAGATGCTGAAAGTCTAGAGCAGCAGACAAAATGCGAGAGGAACTCAGCAGGTCCGGTAGCATCTGTGAAAAAGAATAAGTAGGCAATGTTTTGGATCGAAGCCCTCCATCAGGACAATGATGAGTCCTGACAGAGTTGATTCCCAAATTGCTCTTCAGTTATTTGGGCCTGCAGTGCTTTCTTTTGGGATAAAGACACAAGACTTGCCTTGTGACAATCTTCAGTCTGCCCGTTCATAGGATCCATGCCTTTGAATAGTGTCTTTAAGGTAAAGTAAGGGATGGGAGACATGATAGATGCTGTTCTTATTTTAATCCAACGCAAGATGGCCAGACCTCTGAGCTTATCATATTAGAACATAGGATGTAACAGCACAGTACAGGCCCTCTGGCCCACAATATTGTGCCAACCATTTAATCTTCTCAGGGATCAATCTAAGCCTCCCCTCGTACCTGACTATTTTAATTGTCCCTCGTGTACCTGCCTCTACTAGCACCCCTGTAGTTCATTCCATGCATGCACCACTCGCGGTGTGAAGAACTCACCTCTGACATCCCCCAACATTAAAGTTATGCCCCTCATATTAGCCCCATTTCTGCCCTGGGAGAAAGTCTCTGGCTGTCTATTCGATCTGTGCCTCTTATCATATTGTTCAGTTGGATTGTAGTTACCTTGTATTTTACCTGAATCATACCTACTGTGGTTCCATAACTCTTAAGAGCCTTGTGTATTCATAAAATGCTGAAGGAACTCCTCAGGCCAGGCAGCATCTATGGAAAAGAGTAAACAGTGGATGTTTCAGTCCTGAAGAAGGGTCTCGGCACGAAACATTGACTGTTCACTCTTTTCCATAGATGCTGCATGACCTGCTGAGTTCCTCCAGCATCTTGTATGTGGTACTTTGGATTTCCAGCATCTTGTTTGTGTATTCATATCTTCGCTTGTTGTACTCTGAAACTCTGAAAAAGCGGTTGTGGCTAGGGAGGAGGAGAAGGAAAGTTAATAACTAGAAAATGTTAACCATGTTCATTCGTTATGTGCCGTGTCGTATGACGTGGGCGTTCATGGTCTTTCCATGACCATTATATTTCTTGGTAAATATTTCTACAGAAGTAGTTTGCCATTGCCTTCATTTGGGCAGTGTCTTTACAAGACGGGTGACCCCAGCATTATCAATACTCTTCAGAGATTGTCTGCCTGGTGTCAGTGGTCACGTAATGGGGACTTGTGATATGCACCAACTGCTCATGTGACCATCCACCACCTGCTCCCATGACTTCACATGACCCTGATCTGGGGGCTGAGCAGGTTCTACGCCTTGCCCAAAGGTGGCTGCAGGCTAACAGAGGAAAGGAGCGCCTTACACCACCTGTGGTAGAGACGCATTTCCATCCCACCACCCACAAAAACATGAGATCCTTAAAATATTTAATAATGTCAGGCAGAATCTTTGGAGAGTGAACACAGATGCGGGCATATCCGGCCGACTGTTTCACAAGATTCGTTGGGATGTTACAGAGGAGGTTCACGAGTGATCCTGGGAATGAAAGGGTTAACCTATGGGGTGGGGTGGGGGAGTAGTGTTTGATGGTTCTGGGCCTGTACCCACTGGAGTTTAGAAGAATCAGAGAGGACCTCACTGAGCTGAGTTCACTCAGCTAGTCAGCCAGTATCTGTACAAAGAGAAACAGAATTCATTTCAGATCACTTCTAATACATTAACATGGACTCTTGGCCTCACAATCTATCTCATTACAATCTTGTACCTCATTGCCTACCTGCTCCGTAGCTGTCACACTTTATTCTGCATTCTGTTACTATTTTACCTTCTTGTACCTCAGTGTACTAATTTGATCTGTATAAAGAGAAGCTTATAACTGTATCTCGGTACATGTGACAATAATATTCAAATTCCACTTCCAGTCAAAGGTCCTTCAGTCTGATGTGAACTGCCTGACCTGCTGGGTGCTCTCAGCATTTTCTGCTTTAATTCTAGATTCCCAAAACCTGCCTTTTTCCAAAAAAAAATTATTCAGTCTTGGGTAATCTTGCACACTTTGTTTGGGTTGCAAGGGAAGAGATACGAGGCTGTAGATACTGGAACCTGCAGCAACTGACGTGTGCTGGAGTAACGCAGTGGGACATGCAGTGTCTCTGGGAGCAGGGTGGGGGAAGAATTGTTGGTATTCAGGCTGAAATCCTTTATCCGGAATCGTCAGCCCGAAGTGTCGACCGTTCCTCTCAGCAAACGCTGTCCGACCTGCTGAGTTTGTCGACTGACTTGTTTGTTGCTTGCATGCAAGGACAGGCCTTGAGGGGGTAGGCATTCTGGATCGGCACTTATCATCAGAGTTGCACAAGGCTGCTGTTTCTGGCTCTTTTAAAAAGAACCCAAAATAAATAGATATGCATGACATATTGTTGTTTTAGCTTGTAATACTGGTCTGTAGGGACAAGGAACTCAATGAATTATGGTTTCCCCAGAACCCTACGTAAGATGGAGGTGTACCGCCATGTTCGGTGGTATGTTCCAGTCACGCTATTTGCGGTGTGTGTGTGTGTGTGTGTGTGTGTGTGTGTGTGTGTGTGTGTGAAGCACCGTGGTTCTGTTCGTTTCTGACTCTTTGTGGTTCATAGCGACTCTGTAGGACTTGGGGAGTGGGGGGGGGGTGGAGCTTGTTGCTGGATCTGGATATTTTTTGGTGACCCGTACTCTCCTGCTGTCACTTCACAGAGCATTGCTTGTGTGAGCTGCACCATCCCTTCCCCATCCCCCTTCCCCCACATCTACCCCCAGAGAGTTATTACTGGAACAGAACTTCATGATGTCACCTTCGAGCTAATTCGAGGCAAAATGTCTGTTCACAGCCTGTGTTTGAACAGCAGATTTGTGTGTGTGTGTGTGTTTTGTGTGAACAACCGAAGTGTATCTGTAAACCACAAGAAACTTGTGTATGAATTGGATGCCCATGTGGAGTGAGATGAAGTCACTTTGATGAATTAAAGGGCTGGGATTTTTTTCCTCTCTTTGGTGGCTTGACTCATGTTCCTTGGGGATTAGGCCGTGGAAATAGGCATGCTTACCAACAACTCTTGCTTGAGAATCAGCTGAGGCTTTCTGGTTGTGCAGACTTTCCAGTGAACTGCTGGGCACAGCACCTCGAGCCTCTTCTTGTGCTGTGACCATTCAGAATCAGGATTAGGTTTAATGTTCACTGGTACGTGTCGAAAATTGTTGTTTGCAGCAGTGGTATAGTTGGTATGGTGCAATACATCAAAAACCATAAATTACAATAAGAATTGGCTGAAATATGCTTTGTGTATATGTCTATGTGTGTGTATACACACACTCGTGTGCGCGCACACAATACATACATATACAGTGCCTATAAAAGGTATTCACACCCCCTTGGAAGTTTTCATGTTTTATTGTTTTACAACATTGAATCATAGTGGATTTATTTTGACTTTTTTTGACACAGATCGATAGAAAAAGGCTCATGTCAAAGTGAAAACAGATCTCTACAAATTGATCTAAATTAATTACAAATATAAACACAAAATAATTGATTGCATAAATATTCACCCCTTCAAGTCGGTATTTAGTGGATGTACCTTTGGCAGCAATTACAGCCTTGAGTCTGTGTGGATAGGTCTCTATCAGCTTTGCACATCTGGACACTGCAATTTTTCTCCATTCTTCTTTACAAAACTGCTCAAGCTCTGTCAGATTGCATGGGGATCATGAATAAACAGCCCTTTTCAAGTTCAACCACAAATTCTCAATTGGACTGAGGTCTAGACTTTTGACTTGGCCACTCCAGGACTTTATTGTTTTAAGCCATTCCTTTGTAGCTTTGGCTTTATGCTTAGAGTCATTGTCTTACTGGAAAGCAAATCTTCTCCCAAGTTGCATTTCTCTTGCAGACTGTATCAGGATTTCCCTGTATTTTGCTGCATTCATTTTACCCTCTACCTTCACAAGCCTTCCAGGCCCTGCTGCAGTGAAACATCCCCACAGCATGATGCAGCCACCAACATGCTTTACAGTAGGGATGGTGTGTTCTTGATTATGTGTGGTGTTTGACGTAGTGTTTAGTCTGATGGCCAAAAGGCTCAATTTTGATTTCATCAGACCATAGAACCTTCTTCCAGCTGACTTCAGAGTCTCCCACATGCTTTCTGGCAAACACTAGCCAAGATTTCATGTGAATATTTTTCAACAGTGGCTTTCTCTTTGCTACTCTCCCATAAAGCTGCGATTGGTGAAGCACCTGGGCAACAGTTGTTGTATGTGCAGTCTGTCCCATCTCGGTCATTGAAGCTTGTAACTCCTCCAGAATTGTCATAGCTCTCTTGGTGCCCTCCCTCACAAGTCCCCTTCTTGCACGGTCACTCAGTTTTTGAGAACAGCCTGCTCTAGGCAGATTTACAGCACACAAGTCTCCAAAAACATATCCCCATTTAACTAATTATATGACCTCTAAAAACAATTGGCTGCACGAATGATGATTTGCAGTGTCATATTAAAGGGTGGGGGAGGTGCATTCCTATGCAATCAATCATTTTGTGTTTTCTATTTGTAATTTACTTAGATAACTTTGTCAAGATCTGTTTTCAGGTTGACACGAAAGAGCCTTTTACTGTTGATCAGTATCAAAAAGGTCAAATTACATCCACTATGATTCAATGTTTGGGGGGGGGTGAATACTTTTTATAGGCACTGTGTATATTAGTGTATGTGTGCACATGTGTGTATTTATTTATTGAGATAGAATACAGAATAGACCCTTCCGGCCCTTCGAGCCACAGCGCCCAACAATCCCCCGATTTAATTATAGCGTAATCATGGGTCAATTTACAATGACAGTTAACCTAGCAACCGGTACATCTCCGACATGTCTTTGGACTGTGGGAGGAAACCCACTCAGCCGAGGGGAAAACATGCAGACCCTTCACAGGTAGTGGCGGGAAATGAACCCGTGTCACCTGTACTGTAAAGTGTTGTGCTAATCACTATGCTACTGTGCTGCCCCCATATACACATACTTGTGTGTGTGTGTACATATATATGTGTTTGTGTGTGCGAGCAAAAATAGTGAGTTAGTGTTCAGGGGTTGGTTCCTTGTCTATTCAGAAATGTATTCGCAATACCCTGGCTGTTTACAAGCTTGATGCTTACTTTTTCCAGCTGATTTGGCATTTGTCTTTTAAAGAAAAGTTGTTTAAAAATCTCAGCTGCCTGGTCAATTGGTGCGATTTTTATTGATGCATTCCAGTAACGTAATTAAACACACTTCCAGCTGTTTTCTATTTCATGCAATGTTTTAAATCACTACAGAAATGACGTCAGATTCAAATTACTCTTGCTCACCAGTTTAAGATTTCGGGCCATAGTGGAGGAGGGCCAAAACTTTGATTTTTTTTTTAAAGTGATGGGGGGGGGGTGCAGATAAAAAAAAATTATTTGCCATATACAGTGAGATGTATTAGGGATTTTGCAGTAAGATTGTTCCCGATGTTGGGGAAGTCCAGAACGAGGGGTCACAGTTTGAAGATAAAGGGGAAGCCTTTTAGGTCTGAGATTAGGAAAAACTTCTTCATACAGAGAGTGGTGAATCTGTGGAATTCTCTGCCACAGGAAACATTTGAGGCCAGTTCATTGGCTATATTTAAGAGGGAGTTAGATATGGCCCTTGTGGCTAAAGGGATCAGGGGGTATGGAGGGAAGGCAGGTACAGGTTTCTGAGTTGGATGATCAGACATGATCATACTGAATGGCAGTGCAGGTTCGAAGGGCCGAATGGCCCACTCCTGCACCTATTTTCTATGTTTCTATGAGATTTCTGTTGCACGTTGGCAGAGTGTGACC
Organism: Mobula hypostoma; assembly: GCF_963921235.1. Lineage (NCBI taxonomy): Eukaryota > Metazoa > Chordata > Chondrichthyes > Myliobatiformes > Myliobatidae > Mobula > Mobula hypostoma. Next base: position 177,090,393 of record NC_086098.1, read on the forward strand.
TGCAACAGTAAATGACAACATTCAATAATTATAAAGAATTATATATAAATAATGTTAGATGTACAGATATGGAATAAAATGTACATAAATACCAGCATGTATTTACATTGTAAACAGCATTATCAAAAGTGGTTTAGAGTGTTTACTGTGCAGTGACGGAGGTAATAGATGGGGAGTGCGGGGTTGGGGGTGGGGGGGGTCTAACTAGCATGGTTGATCAGATTAACTGCCAAGGGCAAGAAACTTTTAAAATGACATGAAGTTTTTGTTACAGTAGCCCTATAGAGCTTTTCAGAAGGGAGCTATTGGAAAAGGCAGTTTGCTGGGTGGGTTGTGGGTACAGTTGTCCTTTGGTATCTGCGGGGGATTGGTTCCAGGACCCCCCGCGGATACCAAAATCCGCAGATGCTCAAGTCCCGTATATAAAAGGTGTAGTATTTGCATATAACCTACGCACATCCTCCCATATACTTTAAATCATCTCTAGGTTACTTATAATACCTAATACAATGTAAATAGTTGTTATACTGTATTGTTTAGGGAATAATGACAAGAAAAAAAAGTCTGTACATGTTTAGTACAGACGCAACCACCGCAGCTCTTCTGGGAATGCTGATGCTGCCTCAGCACCAGCCGATGCCGACTCTCCCGTGATCTTTAAGTTCTTGAGCTGTACTGCTTTACACAGCTAGCCAGCCATCCCTTACTAGCCTTAAACTCCTTCCTCTCGCTCACAACACAAATAGCGAATGAACGAGACGCGAGGCGAACAATGCTCAAACGACGAGTGCTGGAGAGAGACTGAGGATCTGTGAAATGGCGGGAGGTTACAGCAGGGTATGCCTACACATCACTTCATTCGCGTGGATTAAGCGTAGTGCTCGGCGTGCGGCAAATTCAAGTTTTGCTTTTTGGAACTTTCTGGAATTTTTTTTTGAATATTTTTGACCCGCGGATACGGAGGGCCGACTGTAATTTGGCTTGTGGAAAAGTTTTTCAATTCTCTCTACTGTCTCAAATTATAGAGTCGCTCAGCGCAGAATTGGTGCTTTCAGCTCACTGTGTTTACACTACCCAAATGCACTAATCTGACTATTGTCTTACATCCCTCATCAATTCCAATGCACACCCCCTTATTATCTTGCTACCCACCTAAGCTAGGGACATTTACAGTAACCAGTTACCTAACTGTTGGTTTTATTATTGTCACAAGTACCAAGGTACATGAAAAACTTGTTTTACCTGCCGTCCATATAGACCATATCGTTCAAGGTTAGATTTATTTTGCTACTGCACACCCATCGTGTCCAGTGCTCCTGATGTGGCCTCCTCTACATTGGTGAGCCCCATGGTAAATTGGGACACTGCTTCGTTGAGCACATCCGCCCCACCCAGCACAAGTGGGATTTCTCGGTGGCCAAACTTCTTAATTCCGGTTCCCGTTCCAATTCCCGTTATGACATGTCAGTCCCTGGCCTTCTCATATGCCAAGAGGAGGCCACCCTCAGGGTGGAGGAGTAACACTTTATATTCTGTCTGGGTAGCCTCCAACCTGATGGCATGAATATTAATTTCTCCTTCTGGTAAACAAATTCCCCTTTCTTCCCGCCCTCCCCTTCCTCAGTTCCCCACTCTGAACTTTTACCTCTTCTCATCAGCCTATCACTTCCCCCTGTGTCCTCTCCTCCTTCCCTTTCTCCTATGGGCCTTTCTTCTCTCCTGTCAGATTCCTTCTTCTCCGGCCCTTAATCTTTCCTACCCACCTGGCTTCATTTGTGACCTTCTAACTAACCTTCTTCCCCTCCCCCCACCTTTTTATTCTGGCGTCTTCCCCCTTCCTTCGCAGGCTTGGCCCTTTATCGTTGACACTTCCACAGAGGCTGCCTAACCTGCTGATTTCCTCCAGCATTTTGTTTGTGTTGCAGTGAAGTGCGTTGTTTGCGTCAAATCAAATCAAGGGAAAACAAAAACAGAATGCAGAATGAAGTTACTGAGTTGGGTGCAATGGTGATATAGGGCAGAAAATGGGACCATGGAGTGGGAGGGGAAGAAATGATAGCATGCTTATTCAGAATGAAGTGTTACAGTTACTGGGAAAGTGCAGTATAAGCAGAAAATATGGTGCAAAGCCATAATTAAATCAGATTGTTAGGTTGAGAGTCCATCTTGTCGTACTAGGGACTGATCAATAATTTTATAATAGTGGGATAGAAGCTGTCCTTGAGCTTGGTGGTATGTGCTTTCTTTTGTATCTTCTGATCAATGAGAGTGGGGAAAAGAGGAAATGTCCGGGGTTTTGATTACATTTGCTTCTTTACAGAGGCAATGAGATGTGTAGACAGAATCTATGGAGGTGAGTCCTGGTTTCTGTGATGTCCACAACTTTCTGCAGTTTCTTGTGGTCATAGGCAGAGCAGATGCATAACCAAGCCATAATCTATTCAAATAGGATATTTTTCATGATGTATTGATAAAAGTCAGTAAAGGTCAACAGGGTGTGCCAAATTTCTTTAGCCTCCTAAGGAAGTAGAGGCATAGGTGGGCCTTCTTGGCCGAGCTGTCTCAGGAGAGGACAAGCTCTTGCTGATGTTTACTCTCAGGATTGACGCCCTCAACCCTCTCAAACTCAGGACCGTTGGTGTAAGCAAAAGCGTGTGTACAGCACATCCCGCTTCCTGAAATTAGTGACCAATGACGCTACGATGACTGTATCACTGTGTGGCATGGTGGCCAGCTCAGTGCTTTATGGCACCAGCTCTAAGATTAGGGTTCAATTCAGAAGAATCAGAGGGGATCTTAGAGAAACATATAAAATTTTGAAAGGGATAGATAAGATAGAAGTAGGAAAGTTGTTTCCATTGGTAGGTGAGACTAGAACTAGGGGACATTGCCTCAAGATTCAGGGGAGAAGATTTAGGACGGAGATGAGGAAAAACTGTTTTTCCCAGAGAGTGGTGAATCTGTGGAATTCTCTGCCCAGGGAAGCAGTTGAGGCTTCTTCACTAAATATATTTAAGATGCAGTTAGATAGATTTTTACATAGTAGGGGAATTAAGGGTTATGAGGAAAAGGCAGGTCGATGGAGCTGAGTTTACGGACAGATCAGCCATAATCTTATTGAATGGTGGGGCAGGCTCGATGGGCCGGATGGCCTACTCCTGCTCATATTTCTTATGTTCAATTCCAGTCACTGTGAGGACTTTGTACATTCTTTCCGGAACTGTGTTGCGTATCCTTTGGGTGCTCTGGTTTCCTCCCACATTCCGAAGATAAGGATTAGGATTAGTGAGTTGTGGGCATGCTATGGAGGTGTCCATAGGCATGGTGACACTTGCGGGCTGCTCCCAGCATAATACTCGCTGATTAGATTTGACTCAATTGCTGCATTTCACTGTATGTTTCAATGTTTGGGTGTTGTGTAAGAAATAAAGCTAATCTGTAATATTTAGCTCATTTTTGCCTTTGCTGTGGGGGGAAAGAAGCTTAGCAGCACATTGCATTGATGATAATATTTCATATTACCCATCCTAGGCTGAGACTGTGGACATGTTACAGTGCCATTGTCATACTTGCTCCCAACATTTCAGGAGTTGTAGCCCATCCAATTCAATGTTCAACGTCTTGTTCATTTTGAGATGTCCTTCTGCACACCACTGTTGTAACGCTAGGATACTTGAGTTACTGTTGCCTTCCTGTCAGCTTGAACCAGTCTGGTCATTTTCCTCTGACCTCTCTCATTAACAAGGCATTACAGCTATATAAGACCTTGGTCAGACCCCACTTGGAGTACTGTGTTCAGTTCTGGTCACCTCACTGCAGGAAGGATGTGGATACTATAGAGAGAGTGCAGAGGAGATTGACAAGGATGTTGCCTGGATTGGAAGGAGCACCTTATGAGAATAGGTTGAGTGAACTTGGTCTTTTCTCCTTGGAGCGACAGAGGATGAGAGGTGACCTGATAGAGGTGTATAAGATGATGAGAGGCATTGATCGTGTGAATAGTCAGAGGCTTTTTCCCAGGGCTGAAATGGCTAGCATGAGGGGCATAGTTTTAAGGTGCTTGTAAGTAGCTTCAGAGGAGATGACAGGGGTAAGTTTTTTATGCAGAGAGTGGTGAGTGCGTGGAATGCACTGCTGGCGATGGTCGTGGAGGCAGATACAATAGGGTCTTTTAAGAGTCTCTTAGATAGGTACACGGAGCTTAGAAAAATAGAGGGCTATGTGCTAGGGAAATTCTAGACAGTCTCTGGAGTAGGTTACGTGGTCGGCACAACATTGTGGGCTGAAGAGCCTGTAATGTGCTGTAAATTTCTATGTTCTATGTTTTCACCCACAGAAAAGACACTCTCTGATTTATTTTTTTCTGTTTTTTCATCATTCTCTGCGAACTCAAGAGACTGTATGTGAAAATCCCCAGGAGGCCAGCAGTTTTTCAGATACTCAAATCACCTTGTCTGTCACCAACCATCCATGGTGAGAGTGACTTAGATCACATTCTTTCCCATTCTGATATTTGGTCTGAACAACAAGTGAACAACACGTCTGCATGCTTTTCATGCATTGAGTTGCTGCCACATGATTGGCTGATTTGATATTTGCATTAATGAGCAGGTGTACAGGTGAACCTAATCAAGTGGCCACTGAGTGTATGTTACATTACAGTATTGTGTACTATCTGCAAAATGTACTGTTTTTACACAGCAGAACCTTGTTAACAGTTTTCCTAATCGCTGGTGTCTTTCAGTTAGCAGTATTCCTGTGTCCCCTTGCATTTCTAAATCCAGTTTGAGGTTTAAAACTTCTTGCCTTAGAATAATGTAAGAGAAACAGAAAATTTACAAGGGGGTTGCTGGGACTTGAGGACCTGAGTTATAGGGAAAAGTTGAAAAGTTGAAAGGTTAGAACTTTATTCCTTGGAGTGTAGAAGTATAAGGTGAGATTTGATAGAGTTATACACAATTATAAAGGGTGTATATACAGGGTAAATACAAGCAACCGTACTCTACTGAGATTGGTAGAAACTAGAACTAGAAGTCGTAGGTTAAGAGTGAAAGGTGATATGTTTAAGGGAAGCCTGAGAGGGAACTTCACTCACTGTGAAACAAACTGTCAGCAAAAGTGGTGAGTGAATGTTTGATGAGCATGGATAGTAGGGGTATGGAGGGCTTCGATCCAGGAGGCAGAATAACCGTTTGGCACAGACTAGGTGGTCTGAAAGGCCTTTTTCTGTGCTGTAGTGCACTATCACTCTGTGAATATCACTAATTCCTCACTGTGGTTGGATGAAAACCTTAGGTGAAATTGTGGGTATCTCTTCACTACTCATACTACAGTGGTTTCAATGGGCAACTTATCATCACTTTGTCAAGGCCACTTTGGTGTGGACCCTAACATCCGATTGTTTTAGTGAATGCCGACATGCCAAGGACTGAATCATGAAACAGGAAGTGGTAGAGGCGGGTACAATTACAACGGATTAAAGATGTTTGTGGATAGGAAGGGTTTTGAGGGCTAAATGGAGGGAAATGGGACTATTTCAGAAAGCCCACTTGGTTGGGCTGAGGGGCCGATTTTGTGCTGTACAATTCTATGACTGAAAGACCAGCAGGATCTCATTGTGTCCAGAAACAAAGTTAGCAGGATGGTCAATGAAGCACTAGAGGTTTGGTTCAATCTTCAAAATGAAAATAAATTTCTCAAAAGTACATGTATGTCATACTGCCACATATCTACCTTGAGGTTAATTTTTCTTGCAGGCATTTGGAATAACATAAAGAAATACGTTAGAATATAAAGTGTTCACTCCCAATCATTTATCCCCTAAAACCTTCTGAACTTTTAAATTTAAACTCAGTGCCACTTTATTAGGTACACCTGTTTACTTGCTCATTAATGCAAATACTGAATCAACCAATCATGTGGCAGCAACTCAATGCATAAAAGCACTCAGACATGGTCAAGAGGTTCAGTTGTTGTTCACACCAGACAACAGAATGGGGACCAAAAGTAGCTTTGACCCTGGAATGATTACTGGTGCCAAATGGGATGGTTTCACTACCTCAGAGGGTGCTGATCTCCTGGGATTTGCATGCATGACAATCTCTATAGTTTACAGAGAATAGTGCAAAAGCAAAAAAAAAAATCCAGTGAGTGGTAGTTCTGTGGGAGAAAATGCCTCATCAATGAGAGAGGTCAGAGGAGAATGGCCAGACTGGTTCAAGCTGACAGGAAGACGACAGTAACTCAAATAACCACGCATTACAACAGTGTGCTGGAGAGCACCTCTGAATGCTCAACACGTCGAACCTCGAAGCGGATGGGCTACAGCAGCAGAAGACCATGAACATACACTTAGTGGCCATTTTATTAGTTACCTTCTGTATCTAATAAAGTGGCCACTGAGTGTATGATATTCTAGCCTGAACTTTTGTTTTAACCTACTCTCAGTAAATATATGTTTTGTGTGATGCTTGTTATTAAGGGAAAAAAAATGAAGGCTAAATTTTACATCAAAAATCTTTCTATTGAGGACATGTTCTGGTCAGCCCTCTGTAAATTTTTAACTCTGTACAAATCATATGGGACCAAATCTTCTTTAGGTACAAAGGGTCAATCATAATGTTAATAGGATTTGGGTACAAAGGGTCAATCATAGTGTTAATGGGCTTTAGGCCAAATACCTTTTAACCATTGCCATTGGGTTAACCAATTGTAAATATGTTTAACCTTTCGTCTCCATCAGCACTGTACTAAAATGAAGAGCACTTTTGACTTGTTGCTGTAGAGGTCTATGGATATCTGGTTTGGAGTCGGGGCCCATGGTGATATAGGCTGGGAAATGGGAGCATGGATTGAGGAGGGCAAGAAGTGGCAAAATGCTTGTTCAGAATGAAGTGTTACAGTTACTGGGAAAGTGCGGTACAAACAGACAATATGGTGCAAAGCCATAATTAAGTCAGTTTGTGAGGTCAAGAGTCCATTTTGTACTAGGGTCTGGTCAATAATGTTAACAATGGGATAGAAGCTGCCCTTGTGTCTGGTGGTACGTGCTTTCTTTTGTATCTTCTGCTCAATGGACAATGCCTGGGCTGGGCTGGGTACTTGATTACGTTAGTTGCTTTGACAATGACAAAATATTTACTCTCTGCTATCTCTTTTGGAGAACTACGCTGGCATTGTCACCCAATGTGTCAGTTTAGAACATAGAATTACAGCGTTCTTCAGTCCACAATGTTGTGTCAAACCCATTAAATGCCTAACTAAACTGATCTTTGCTGCCAACACAATGTCCATGTCCCTCCATTAACTGCTTTCATGTGCAAATCTATTAATACCTTAAATGCTCTTGTCGTATTTGCGGCTACCAACCCCCTCCCCCCCCCCCCACCTGGCAGTGCATTCCAGACAGCCACCAGTCTCTGTGTATAAAAGAAAAATCGACGCACACGTTTTCTTTAAAAGTAACTCTTAAATGTGTGCCTGAGTATTAAACATTCCTACCCTGGGGAGGAAAGATACTGGCTGTCTACACTTTGCATAATCTTCCGAACTTCTGTTAGGTTGCTCCTCAGTCTCTGCTGCTCCGAAGAAAACAAGCCATTTTTCCAACCACTCCTTACAATGTATTCCCTCTCATTCCGGCAGCATCCTGGACAATATCTTGGTAAACCTGTTCTGCACCCTTTCCAAAGCCTCCGCACCCTTTCTGTAATGGGTCTAAACAGGAGCACTTCACTTGATTAGCCTTTCTAGTTACCACTTCTCTGGTGTTCCCTGTATATCTTCCTCTTACCAGGATGGCACTTGTGTCTGAAAATCCTAACTATGTGTTTTAGAACTTCAGCTGTAATCCTTACATGCCCTCTAATCTGGGCAGCACCCTGGTAAACCTATTCTGCGCCCTTTCCAAAGCCTCTTTGTTCTTCCTATAATAGAGCAACCAGAATTGAATGCAATGGTACTCTAGATACGGTCTAACTCCACATCAGTGTTGATACTTCATTCATCTACACTGGCTACATCTCTTTTAGACTTTGGCAGACTTCTATAGATGTGTAGTGGAGAGGATATTTACTGGCTGAATCACAGCCTGGTATGGAAACACACATGGCTTTGAATGGAAAAATCCTACAAAAGGCAGTGGATTCGGCCCAGTATGTCATGGGTAAAGCCCTCACAACTATTGAATACATCTGCATGAAACGCTGTCGTAGGAAAGCAGCATCCATCATCAGGGGCTCCTATCACCCAGGTCTCGCTCTCTTCTCGCTGCAGCCATCAGAGAGAAGGCACAGGAGCCTCAGGCCTCGCACCGCCTGGTTCAATAACAGTTACTGCCCCTCAACCAACAGGCCCTTGAACAAAAGGGGATAACTACACTCACTTGCTGCATCTTTGAAATGTTCTAACAGCCAATGATCTCACCTTAAGGACTCTTTATTTCATAATGTCATATTTGCCAGTTTCTTGTCTTCTGCACTCTAATTGTGTGCAGTTTTGGTCTCCAAATTTGAGGAAGAACATCCTTGCTATTGAGGGAGTGCAGCGGAGGTTCACAGAGTTAATTCCCGGGATGGCGGGACTGTCATATGTTGAAAGATTGGAGCGACTGGGCTTGTATACACTGGAATTTAGAAGGATGAGAGGGGATCTGATTGAAACATATGAGATTATTAAGGGATTGGACACGCTGGAGGCAAGAAGCATGTTCCCGCTGATGGGGGAGTCCAGAACCAGAGGCCACAGTTTAAGAATAAGGGGTAGTCCATTTAGAACGGAGTTGAGGAAAAACTAATACTCTGCCCCAGAAGGCAGTTGAGGCCAAGTCTCTGGATGGTTTCAAGAAAGAGATGGATAGAGCTCTTAAAGATAGCGGAATCAAAGGTTATGGGGATAAGGCAGGAACTGGATACTGATTGTGGATGATCAGGCACGATCACAGTGAATGGCGGTGCTGGCTTAAAGGGCCAAATGGCCTACTCCTGCACCTATTGTCTATTGATCTTTCAATGATCCTGTTATAGTTACTCTTCTATAGATTACTGAGTATGCCTGCAGGACAGTGAATCTCGGTTGTATAAGGTGACACAGATATATTTTGATAATAAAATTTGCTTTGAGCTTTGATTAAAATTGCTTGTTGATTGGTCTTAGCTAATTACCATTTGTGAATTAGCTTATTTCTATTGTTTACGGCACCATTTCTTGGGGTATTTTAGGCTTGCCACCTCCGAGCACGTTGCTCTCAATGGAATAGTCCACAAGGGATATTGTGCCTTCTGGAATAGGCATGTCAAAATTCTGGAATTCTTTTAGTTAGCCCATCGGAGAAATGCAGCTCTGTAAATTTGACAAAAAAGTAACTTAAGATGGGGAAACTGTAGATAAAGATTTAGCTAGGATATTTGCTCTGGATGCTGAGTCGAAAACTAGTCACTTGTTAACTCCTCTGGTGATCACGAGACACTGCTTTACCAAGGGTAAGTATGTTATAATACAGTCATGTAGCAGCTTTCATGACGCTTATACAACTTGAGGCTTTTCGAGGTTCAGTTCCAAAGCTGTCTGTAAAGAGTTCGATCTCCCTGCAACCACATGGGTTTCCTCCAGGTGCTCTGGTTTCCTCCCACATTCAGACAATACAGACAAGTGTGAGGTATTGCACTTTGGAAGGACAAACCAAGGTAGAACATACAGGGTTAATGGTAAGGCACTGAGGAGTGCAGTAGAACAGAGGGATCTGGGAATACAGATACAAAATTCCCTAAAAGTGGCGTCACAGGTAGACAGGGTCGTAAAGAGAGCTTTTGGTACATTGGCCTTTATAAATCAAAGTATTGAGTATAAGAGCTGGAATGTTATGATGAGGTTGTATAAGGCATTGGTGAGGCCGAATCTGGAGTACTGTGTTCAGTTTTGGTCACCAAATTACAGGAAGGATATTAATAAGATTGAAAGAGTGCAGAGAAGGTTTACAAGGATGTTTCCGGGACTTGAGAAACTCAGTTACAGAGAAAGGTTGAATAGGTTAGGACTTTATTCTCTGGAGCGTAGAAGAATGGGGGGAGATTTGATAGAGGTATATAAAATTATGATGGGTATAGATAGAGTGAATGCAAGCAGGCTTTTTCCACTGAGGCTAAGGGAGGAAAAAACCAGAGGACATGGGTTAAGGGTGAAGGGGGAAATGTTTAAAGAGAATATTCGGAGGGGCTCCTTCACACAGAGAGTGGTGGGAGTGTGGAATGAACTGTCAGATGCAGTGGTAAATGAGGGCTCACTTTTAACATTCAAGAAAAACTGGACAGGTACATGGATGAGAGGTGTGTGGAAGGATATGGTCCAGGTGCAGGTCAGTGGGACTAGGCAGAAAAATGGTTTGGCACAGCCAATAAGGGCCAAAAGGCCTTTTTCTGTGCTGTAATGTTCTATGGTTCCAAAGGCATACCGTGCAGTTTAATTGGTCATTGTGAATTATCCTGTGATTGGGCTAGTGCTGCTGGGCAGTGCGGCTCAGTGAGCGGGAAGGGCCCGTTCTGCGTGGTATCTATAGATCGGTAAATAAACTTGGAACTGGCTATCTGTTACTGCAATGAAGCAGTGAGTGTAGTTGCCTTTAAGGAGAAGCTGGGTATTAAAAGGAGAGAGAAAGGAGTCTGCCAGTTGGCAGAGATGTGATAAAGTGAGAGGCCACTTATAAACTCCAGCACAGACCCAGTTGGCCAAACTCGTCCTGTGTTTTTTATACTCCTTAGCTCCATGTAAACGCCTCAGGAAAAATAAACCCAGACTGGTATTATACAAAGAACTGCGAAAGTGCAACAAGGGAGAAAGGGCACTAACTGAGGCCAATTTATGATGGATTTTGGGAGGTTTATGACTTGGAATATGATTGTTAGAGAGAACTGCTTTCCATGAAGTCCAGCAGAGCAGAAACATTAGAACAATCTATTTCCAACGGGATGAATCATTCACATCAATCTTGTTCACACACATTCTCAAGCAACACATTTGTTAATGCTCATATAGTAATGACTTTTATTTAAGTAAGTACTTAAACTAAAATCAATGTGGTGCAGACTTATATTTTCACGCTAAAATATTGTACAGTCAGTGTAGCAAAGCTGTATTCTCTTCCCACAAACCTTTCACTATTTGGAACGCCTCTGCTAGACTTTTACAAGCAAAGATGTAATATTGAGGCTTTATAAAGCACTGGTGGGTCCTCAGTTTGGAGAATTGTGAGCAGTTTTGGGCCCCTTATCTAAGAAGGGTTGTACTAATATTGGAGAGGGTTCAGAGGAGGTTCACGAGAACGATTCTGGGAATGAAAGGGTTATTGTATGAGGAGCATTTGATGACTGAGCCGCTACTCACTGGAACTCAGAAGAATGAGGCGGGACCTCATGGAACCCTATCGAATGTTGAAAGGCCTCAAAAGAGTGGATGCGGAGAGGATGATTTCTATGGTGGAGGAGTCGAAGACCAGAGGACAGCCTCAGAATAGAGGGACGTCCATTTAGAACAGAGGTGAGAAGGAATTTCTTTAGCTGGAGAGTGGTGAATCTATGGAATTCTTTGGCACAGGCAGCTGTGGAGGCCAGGACTTTGACAGATTCTTGATTGGCAAGGGCGTGAAGGGATTTGGGGAGAAACCAGGAGATTGGGGCTGAGAGTGAAAATGGATCAGCGATGATGAAATAGTGGAGCAGACTTGGTGGGCTGTTTGGCCTAATTCTGCTCCTGTGTCTTACGGTTTTATTGTCTTATGGTCATAACTAAAGCCAGGATGAGGAAACACATCCCTCCTGTTCCTAAGCTACTTGTATCTTTTAGAAATGATTTAAATGTGTGCATTTAAAGTTCTTAATAGTCCAGGACTGAAGAACATCACAGAATTATTTTTGTTTTGTAATCCTGCTTGAAGTTTCAGGTCTTCTTCCGCTGGTCTCTTAAATTTGAACTATGTCCCTGAAAAGATAATCAGCAGGTCAGTTTTTTTTGAACTGTGGTATTCAATACCTAAAACTACAGACTCAGTTAACACTTTTAAACACCAACACAAAACCTATTTACTTAATCTCACTTTTAACTAACATCTTTATGTCTTTTATTTTAATGTTTGCTGTTTATCCCATTGTAAAACACTTTGAACTATATTGTCTGTATGAAAAATGCTCCATAAATTAGTTACTATTATGCTTCCCAGACTGCAAAGCAAATGCTCCTTGAGGCTGCCAGATGGAACTTGGTGAGTTGTGGTCTGCTGTGGATCATGTCAGTCCTGTACCTGATGTTGGGTGTGGGAGCTGGCAAATGGCTTGGCTCCCAGACTGAATGCTTCTGCTTTTTATTGTTCATTTATTGAGATACAGCACGGAATAGGCCCTTCCAGCCCTTTGAGCCATGCTGCCCAACAACCTCGATTTAATCCTAGTCTAATCATGGGACAATCTATAATGACCAATTAACCTACCAACCGGACTGTGAGAGGAGAAAGTAGAAACTGCTTACAGGCAGCAGCGGGAGTTGAACCCGGGTTACCTGTACCGTAAAGCGTTGTGCTAACCACTACGCCACCGTGCCGCCCAGTTTGAATCGCTGTTGACACTCTCAGTCTTTGGCTGTTGTGGCGTTTGAGATCTACTACTCCGGGGACTGAGGCAAATGGGTGCAACTCTGGTGCAAGGTCATATAAAACAAAGAGCTCGGCCCTAATTCCCATTCTGTCAGGGCTTAAGAAGCCTTAGGAGTGTCTTAGTTAAAAGTCAAAATAAGTTTATTATCAAGGCATTTAAATGTCACCATATACTACCCGGAGATTCAGTGTAACACACACACAAAATACTGGAGGAAGTTAGCAGCTCAGGCAGCATCTATGGAAAGGAGAAGAGTCAAAGTTTTCAAACTGAGATCCTTTATCGGAGTTTGAGATCCATTTTCTTGCAGGCATTCGCAGGGAAATAAAGAATCCAATTAAATTTATGAGAAACTGTTCGTAACAGAGACTGACAAATAACCAATGTGCAAAAGTCGAATCGTGCAAATAATTTTTTTCAATAAAGTGAATAAGTAGAACTGAAGACATGAGCTGCAAAGTCCTTGAAAGTGAGTTGTGGAGTCAGTTCAGCGTTGAGGTGAGTGAAGTTCGATGGGCCGAATGGCCTACTTCTGCTCCTTTGCCTTGTGATCTTGTGAAGTTATCCATTCTGGTTCAGGAGTCTGATCATTGTAGGGCAATAACTGTTCCTGAACCTGGGACTCAGTGATTGAGGCTTTAATTTTCTAAGACAGAATCTGTTACTGAACAAAGTACTGTAATATCCGGGTGATGAGATCAATTCAGTGACGTCTGGCATACAAAACAAGATGGTTCTGCGAGAGACCCTGTTGAGTGTGAGTCAGCCATGATATTTGTTAAGGTCTGAGTCATATTGAGTGTTTACTGCAGTGGGCCCCAAGAAGCTTCCTTTCATAAAGGCTAAAAGTTCTTACAATTTTTTGTGGTGTCCCATGTATTTATTCAGCTTACAGTGTCTCATTTTCCAGGGATGTATTTGGGAACCCACTTCCTAATTTCCTGTTGTGGAGGGGGGAGGAGAACGAGAATGTTGGCACATCCTTGGGTAGGTTGGTTGATGTCCATAGAACCATAGAAACTACAGCACAGAAACAGGCCTTTTGGCCCTTCTTGGCTGTGCCGAACCATTTTCTGCCTAGTCCCACTGACCTGCACACGGACCATATCCCTCCATACACCTCCCATCCATGTATCTGTCCAATTTATTCTTAAATGTTAAAAAAGAACCCGCATTTACCACCTCGTCTGGCAGCTCATTCCATACTCCCACCACTCTCTGTGTGAAGAAGCCCCCCCTAATGTTCCCTTTAAACTTTTCCCCCCTCACCCTTAACCCATGTCCTCTGGTTTTTTTCTCCCCTTGCCTCAGTGGAAAAAGCCTGCTTGCATTCACTCTATCTATACCCATCATAATTTTATATACCTCTATCAAATCTCCCCTCATTCTTCTACGCTTCAGGGAATAAAGTCCTAACCTATTCAACCTTTCTCTGTAACTGAGTTTCTCAAGTCCCGGCAACATCCTTGTAAACCTTCTCTGCACTCTTTCAACCTTATTTATATCCTTCCTGTAATTTGGTGACCAAAACTGAACACAGTACTCCAGATTCGGCCTCACCAATGCCTTATACAACCTCATCATAACATTCCAGCTCTTATACTCAATACTTCGATTAATAAAGGCCAATGTACCAAAAGCTCTCTTTACGATCCTATCTACCTGTGACGCCACTTTTAGGGAATTTTGTATCTGTATTCCAAGATCCCTTTGTTCCACTGCACTCCTCAGTGCCTTACCATTAACCCTGTATGTTCTACGTTGGTTTGTCCTTCCAACGTGCAATACCTCACACTTGTCAGTATTAAACTCCATCTGCCATTTTTCAGCCCATTTTTCCAGCTGGTCCAAGTCCCTCTGCAGGCTCTGAAAACCTTCCTCACTGTCTACTACACCTCCAATCTTTGTATCATCAGCAAACTTGCTGATCCAATTTACCACATTATCATCCAGATCATTGATATAGATGACAAATAACAATGGACCCAGCACTGATCCCTGTGGCACACCACTAGTCACAGGCCTCCACTCAGAGAAGCAATTCTCTACCACCACTCTCTGGCTTCTTCCATCGAGCCAATGTCTAATCCAATTTACCACCTCTCCATGTATACCTAGCGACTGAATTTTCCTAACTAACCTCCCATGCGGGACCTTGTCAAAGGCCTTACTGAAGTCCATGTAGACAATATCCACTGCCTTCCCTTCATCCACTTTCCTGGTAACCTCCTCGAAAAACTCCAACAGATTGGTCAAACATGACCTACCACACACAAAGCAATGTTGACTCTCCCTAATAAGCCCCTGTCTATCCAAATGCTTGTAGATTCTGTCTCTTAGTACTCCCTCCAATAACTTACCTACTACTGACGATAAACTCACCGGCCTATAATTTCCCGGATTACTTTTCGATCCTTTTTTAAACAACGGAACAACATGAGCCACTCTCCAATCCTCCGGCACTTCACCTGTAGACAGCGACATTTTAAATATTTCTGCCAGGGCCCCTGCAATTTCAACACTAGTCTCCTTCAAGGTCCGAGGGAACACTCTGTCAGGTCCCAGGGATTTATCCACTTTAATTTTCCTCAAGACAGCAAGCACCTCCTCCTTTTCAATCTGTACAGTTTCCATGGTCTCACTACTTGATTCCCTCAATTCTGTAGATTTCATACCAGCTTCCTTAGTAAATACAGACGCAAAAAACCTATTTAAGATCTCCCCCATTTCCTTTGGTTCTGCACAAAGCCGACCATTCTGATCTTCAAGAGGACTAATTTTATCCCTTACAATCCTTTTGCTCTTAATATACTTGTAAAAGCTCTTTGGATTATCCTTCACTTTGACTGCCAAGGCAACCTCATGTCTTCTTTTAGCCCTCCTGATTTCTTTCTTAAGTATTTTCTTGCACTTCTTATACTCCTCAAGCACCTGATTTACCCCCTGTTTCCTATACATTTCATACAACTCCCTCTTCTTCTTTATCAGAGTTGCAATATCCCTTGAGAACCAAGGTTCCTTATTCCTATTCAATTTGCCTTTAATCCTGACAGGAACATACAAACTCTGCACTCTCAAAATTTCACCTTTGAAGGCTTCCCACCTACCAATCACATCTTTGCCAGAGAACAACCTGTCCCAATCCACGCTTTTTAGATCCTTTCTCATTTCTTCAAATTTGGCCTTCTTCCAGTTCAGAACCTCAACCCTAGGACCAGATCTATCCTTGTCCAAGATCAAATTGAAACTAATGGTGTTATGATTACTGGAACCAAAGTGCTCCCCTACACAGACTTCTGTCACTTGCCCTAATTCGTTTCCTAACAGGAGATCCAATATTGCATCCCCTCTAGTTGGTCCCTCTATATACTGATTTAGAAAACTTCCCTGAACACATTTTACAAACTCTAAACCATCTAGACCCCTAACAGTATGGGAGTCCCAATCAATGTATGGAAAATTAAAATCCCCTACCACCACAACTTTGTTTCCTGCAGTTGCCTGCTATCTCTCTGCAGATTTGCTCTTCCAAGTCTCGTTGACTATTGGGTGGTCTGTAATACAATCCACTAATGTGGCCATACCTTTCCTGTTTCTCAGCTCCACCCATAAGGACTCACTAGACAAGCCCTCTAATCTGTCCTGCCTGAGCACTGCTGTAATATTTTCCCTAACAAGCAATGCTACTCCCCCACCTTTCATTCCTCTGCCTCGATCACATCTGAAACATTGGAACCCTGGAATATTAAGCTGCCAGTCCTGCCCCTCCTGTAGCCAAGTTTCACTAATTGCTACAACATCATAATTCCACGTGTCAATCCATGCCCTTAACACATCCGCCTTCCCCGCAATACTCCTAGCATTGAAATATATACACCTCAGAAGATTTTTACCACCACTCACAACCTTTCTATCAGTGGATTTGCTTAAACTTTCAATATCATTTATTTTCACCCCAGCCACACTGTCAGCTCTGGCACTCTGGTTCCCATCCCCCTGCAAATCCAGTTTAAAGCCTCCCCAATAGCACTAACAAACCTCCCTGAAAGGATATTGGTCCCCCTGTGGTTCAAGTGTAACCCGTCTCTCTTGTACAGGTCCCACCTGCCCCAGAAGAGGTCCCAATGTTCCTGAAATCTGAAACCCTGCCCCCTACACCAGTTCCTCAGCCACTTGTTCCTCCTCCAGAGCATCCTATTCCTACCCTCACTGGCACCTAGCACAAGTAGCAATCCTGAGATTACCACCCTTGAGGTCCTGCTTTTCAACTTCCTACCAAGCTCTCTATACTCACTGTCCAGGACCTCTTCACTCTTCCTTGCTATGTCATTGGTACCGATGTGCAGCACGACATCTGGCTGGTCACCCTCCCACTTCAGAATGTCATGCAATCAATCAGAGACATCCTTGACCCTGGCACCTGGGAGGCAACAAACCATCCTGGATTCTCTGTCACGACCACAGAACCTTCTATCTGCACCTCTAACTATTGAGTCCCCTATCACTACTGCTCTCCTCTTTTTCCCCCCTCCCTTCTGCACTGCAGAGCCAGACTCAGTGCCAGAGATCCGGCTACTGCAGCTAGTCCCAGGTAAGTCATCCCCCCCAACAGTATCCAATGCGGTATACTTGTTGTTGAGGGGAATGGCCACAGGGGAACCCTGCTCTTTGGCACATTTCACTGTATATTTCGATGTGCATGTGATAAATAAATCTGAATCTGTTGTGAGGGATCTTCTCAAATGTTCGTTGTGGCCTGACAGAATTAATTTTATTTACTTAGAGATTCAGCGCGATCAGACCCTTCTGGCTCAGTGAGCCGGGTTGCCCAGCAGCCCGTTGAATCCCAGGCTAATCACAGGACAGTTTGTAATGACCAATTAAACTACTGATTGGTAAAACTTTGGACTGTGGGAGGAAACTGGAGCACCCAGAGGAAACCCACATGGTCACGGGGAGAACGTACAAACTCCTTGCAAACGATGTTGGAATTGAACTCTGAAGTCCAGCTTCAGAGCTGTAATAGCGTTGTGCTGGCTACTCTACCATACGGTCCAGAAGATGCAGGAAAATGCGGAAAAGACACTTCTGTGTTTTAGAATGGAATAGTGTTGGAACCAGTCTTGCATTGAGTGTTTATAAGAATGAAATAAAAACTGAAAATACTGTAGCTACTTAGCAGGTTGGGCAGCATCTGTGAAGAGAGGAATAAAAACAGCAGATAATGTTTCAGTTCCAAGAAAAGACCATCAACGTGAAGCAAGGACTAGAGGCCTGGACGTTAACTGTCTTGGGGTTGGAGGCCTATGTGCGTGAGTGTGAGGCCATGGGTGGGAAAGGGGTTTGTTTTGCTGTTGTTGTCTTGTTTTGTTCCGTTGTGTGTCCGTTGAATGAGTGGAAAAACCAACTTGAGGACTGCCTATATATAGAGCATAGAGCACTATAGCCAGACCTGCTGAGTTCCTTCAACATTTTGTGTGTGTGTATTACGTTATGTTACGTTACTCTGGATTTCTAGCAACTGCAGGATTTCTTGTGTTTATTATTTCCAGCATTTTTTGTTTTTATTTTGGATTTCTAGGCTACAGAGTTGCTTTTTGATCTTTGTCTAGCAACCAGCTGCACCGTTAGAAAGGGCTTCAGGTTGGTTGTATGCTGTTCATTCCTAACTGATGGCTTGCAGTGATAGCTGGAGCACTGCAGTGCATTCCTGTCGCCTGTTCTGGGGACGTGTTGGAACACTTGTACAATGGAGTTGTTAGAAGTGGGTGATACTTTATTCTTCAATGTTACATGAGAACATAACAGTACAGAGAAAGTTTACAAGGATGTTGCCGGGACTGGAGGACCTGAGTTCCAGGGAAGGGTTGAATAGGTCAGGACTTTGTTCCTCAGGATGCAGGAGATTGGAGAGGAAATTTGATAGAGGTGCACAAAGTTATGAGGGGTACAGATAAGATTAATGCAAGCAGGCTTTTTCCACTGAGGTTGGGTGGGACTACAACCAGAGGTCATGGGTTAAGGGTGAAAGGCAAAAAGTTTAAGGGGAACATGACAGGAAACTTCTTCACTCTACAGGTACATTTAATGTCAGAGAAGTGTATACAGTATACATCTTGAAATTCTTTTTCTTCGCAAACATCCACAGGAAAAGAGGAGTGCCCCAAAGAATGAATGACAGTTAAATGTTAGAACCCCAAAGCCCCCCCCAGCTCCCCCCCATGCATAAGCAGCAGCAAATCAACAACCCCACCTCTCCCACCAGCAAAAATAAAGCATGGGCACCCACCACGGAGCACTCAAGCGTGCAGCAAAGCATCAGCAAAGATAATAGACTTGCAGTACCCCAAAGACTACTCGTTCACCCGGTATTCGATATACCACAGGCTTTCTTTCTCCCTGAAAAGGGAAAAAGGTGAACCCGTTTCTCAGCTCAGAGGGTTGTAAGAGTGTGGAATGAGCTGCCAGCGCAGGTGGTACGTGTGAGTCGATTTCAATGCTGTAGAGTTTGGCATGGACTAGATGGGCCAAAGGGCCTGTTTCTGTGCTGTACCTTTCTTTGACTCCGTGTCTCTTAGCTGAGTGGGAAGCATCTTTACTCAGACGGTGGTGCAAGCATGGAACTAGCTGCCAGCCTAAGTGGTGAGATGCAGGTTCAGTTGCATCATTGAGGCCGAGTTTGGATAGGTACATGGATGGGTAGAGAATAGAGAGGGCTCTGATCTGGGTGCGGGTCGATGGGATGGTTCAGCACAGATCAGATGAACCAAGGTGCATGTTTCTGTGTTGTAGAGTTCTGTGACTATAAGTACAGGCAGTCCCCAAGATAGATTTTGTATTCATTCAGAGGATGTGTGTTTCATGTGCTAAGCCAGCATTTAATTATCCTTCCCTAGTTCCTCCCGAAGATAGTGGTGAGCTGACTTCTTGAACCACTGCAGTCCTTGTGGTGTGGATATGGCCACAATACTGTTAAGGAGAGATTTCCAGGATCTTGGCCCAGGAATAATGAAATGTTTCCAAGGCAGAATGGTGTTTTCCTCGAGTGGCAACTTCCAACCATGCTTCAGATTCAGAATCTGCTTCATTATTACTGACATACGTCGTGAAATTTGTTTTGTGGCAGCAGGAGGAGCAATATTTGAAAAGATCATGTTACAGTAAGAAATAAGAAGTAAAATATAAATAAGTAGTGTGCATGGGCTTTATGAAATCTGATGGCAGAGGGAAAAAAACCACTTCCTAAAATGTTGTGTGTGTGCCTTCAGGTTCCTTGAGCTCCTCTCTGATGGCAGTGATGTGAAGCAGGCATGTCCTGGATGGTGTGGGTCCTTAATGATAAATGCCGCCTTCATAGGGCATTGCCTATTCAAGTTGTCCTCTGGTGTGGTGGTTAGTTCCAATGTTGGAGCTGCCTTTAGTCCATGTTAGATTGAAGGTTGGAATGCCAACAAGAGCCTGTTGTCCAGTTGCAGTCACCTGACCAACAGGCACTCATCAATAGGGTGGTGAATTCAAGAGATGCCGCAGGAAGTGACTAGAACCTGCAGCCATAGTGAGCAGTGTAGATGTACTGTACTTGAGGAGAAGTTAGCTGAGTAGACCTAAGGGACAAAGTTGTTGCTTTCTGCTGAAATAGAGTGGGAAGGAATGCAACATATCCAGAGTAACTTGGAAGGAGCTGATGGCAGGGATGACAGCAGAGCAGCAATGGTGTGTGTTTCTGAGAGAAATGAGAAAGGTGAGATGTATTCCAAAAACGAAGAAATACTCAAATGGCAAAATAGTACAATCATGCCTGACAAGGGAAGTCAAAGCTAATGGAAAAGTAAAAGAGCAACAAAGCAAAAATTAGTGGGGAGAGAGAGGGTTCAGAAGGTTTTAAAAAGCTACAGACAACAACTAAAAGAATCGTTAGGAGGGAAAAGATGAAATACGAAAGCAAGCTAGCAAACAATATGAAAGCTTTTTCAAGTATTTAAAGAATAAAAGAGAGTGGATATAGGACTGCTAGAAAATGAGGCTGGAGAAATAATAACGGTATTTTGCATCAGTCTTCACTGTGGAAGACACTAGTAGTTTGCCAGATGTTTAAGGGTGTGAGGGAAGAGAAGTGAGTGTAGTTACTGTTACAAGGGAGAAGGTGCTGAAAATGCTGAAAGATCTAAAGTGACATTGGACCAGATGAACTGCACCCTAGGGTTCTGAAAGTGGTAGCGGTTCAGATTGTGGTGGTATTAGTAACAATCTTTCAAGAATCATTGGACTCTGGCATAGTTCCGGAGGACTGGAAAATTGCAAATGTCACTCCACTCTTTAAGAAAGGAGGGAGGCAGCAAAAGAAAATTGTAGCCCAGTTAGCCTGACCATAGTGGTTGGGAAGATGTTGGAGTCAATTGTTAAGGATGACGTTATGGAGTACTTGGTGACACAGGACAAGATAGGCAAAGTCAGCGTGGTTTCCTTGAGAGAAGGTCTTTCCTGATGAAACTTTTGGAATTCTTTTGAGGAGATTACAAGCATCTTGATAAAGAGGATGCAGTGGATGTTGGATATTTGGTCTTTCAGAAGGCCTTTGACAAGGTGTCACACATGAGGCTGCTTACCAAGTTAAAAGCCCATGGTATTACAGAAAAGCTACTGACGTGGTTAGAGCATTGGCTTATTTGTAAGAGATACGAGTGGAAATAAAAGAATCTTTCTCTGATTAGCTGGCAGTGACTAGTGGTGTTCCACAGGGGTTGTTGTTGAGACTACTTCTTTTTATGCTGTATATCAATGATTTAGATGATGGAATAGAAAGCTTTGTTGCCAAGTTTGCAGATAATACGAAGATTGGTGGAGGGGCAGGTAATGTTGAGGAAACAGGCAGGCTGGAGAAGGACTTAGATTAGGAGAATGGGCAAGAAAGTGGCAAATTAAATCGTGTTGGTAAATGCATGGTCATGCACCTTGGTAAAAGAAATAAATGTGCAGACTATTTTCTAAACGGGGAAAAAATCCAAAAATCTGAGATACAGAGGGACTTGGGAGTCCTTGTGCAGGACACCCTAAAGGTTAACTTTCAGGTTGAGTCGGTGTTGAGGAAGGGAAATGCAATGTTAGCATTCATTTCAAGAGGTCTAGAAAACAAGAGCAGGTGTGATGCTGAGGCTTTATAAGGCACTGGTGAGGCCTCACCTTGAGTATTGTGAACAGTTTTTGAGCTCCTTATCTTAGAAAAGATTTGCTGACATTGGAGAAGGTTCAGAGGAGGATCACAAGGATGATTCCCAGAAATGAAAGTGTTATCATACGAGGAATGTTTAATGGCTCTGGGTCTATACTCACTGGAATTTAGAAGGATGGTGGGGGGTGGATCTCATTGAAACCTTTTGAATGTTGAAAATCCTAGACAGAGTAGATGTGGAAAGGATGTTTTCCACGGTGGGAGTGAGTCTTGGACAGGAGGGCACTGCTTCAGGATAGAGGGGCGTACATTTAAAGCAGAGATGCAGGGAAATTTCTTTAGTCAGAGGGTGGTGAATTTGTGGAATTGTTACCACAGGCATTTGTGGAGCCCAGGTCATTGGATATATTTAACACGGAGATTGATAGGTTCTTGATTGGCCACGGCATCAAAGGTTACGGGGAGAAGGCCGGGAAGTGGGGCTGGGAAGAGTAAAGAAAACGGATCAGCAATGATTCAATAGCGGAGCAGGCTTAATTGGCCCAATGGCCTAATTCTGCTCCCATGTCTTATGTTCTTAAGCACTTTCAATCTTGCCAGTGCCCTTCTGAAGCACCTTCATACTTGCCAACACCCCTTTTAGGCAGAGTATACCTTCCAGCACCCCCATTGCGTAAAAACATGAGAAAAATGATTTTGCTTTAAATTATTATTTGTCTTGGGAGACAGATAAGTGGATAACAGTCAGGAGAGGGAAGGGCAAGAGGCAGATGCTACAGAGCACCCCTGTGGCTGTCCCCCTTAGCAATAAGTACTCTTGTTTGAGTACTGTTGGGGCAGGGGGGGACCTACCTGGGGGAAGCAACAGTGGCCGTGCCTCTGGCACAGAGTCTGGCCCTGGGGCTCAGGAGGGTAGGGAAAGGAAGAGGATGGCAGCAGTGATAGGGGACTCTATAGTTAGGGAGTCAGACACGCGATCCTGTGGATGCAGGAAAGAAACACGGATGGTTGTTTGCCTCCCAGATGCCAGGGTCTGGGATGTTTCTGATCGTGTCCACGATATCTGGAAGTGGGAAGGAGAGCAGCCAGAGGTCGTGGTTAATATTGGTACCAGTGTCATAGGTAGCAAAAGGGAGGAGGTCCTGAAAACAGACTACAGGGAGCTAGGAGGGAAGTTGAGAAGCAGGACCTCAAATGTGGTAATTTCAGGATTACTGCCTGTGCCACGCGACAGTGTGTATAGGAATAGAATGAGATAGAAGATAAATGGTGGCTGAGGGATCGGAGCAGGGGGCAGGGATTCAGATTTCTGGATCATTGGGACCTCTTTTGGGGCAGGTGTGACCTGTACAAAAAGGACGGGTTGCACTTGAATCTGAGGGGGACCAATATCCTGGCAGGGAGGTTTGCTAAGGCTATTGGGGAGAGTTTAAACTAGAATTGCTGGGGGTGGGAACCAAACTGATGAGACGGTGGAAAGAGCGGTTGGCTCACAAATTGAGAAAACTTGGAGACAGTGCAAGGAGGAGGATAGGCAGGTGATAGAGGAGGGATGCGCTCAGACCGATGGTTTGAGATGTGCCTATTTTAATGCAAGGAGTATTATGAATAAAGCGGATGAGCTTAGAGCGTGGATCAGTACTTGGAGCTGTGATGTTGTGGCCATTACAGAGACTTGGATGGCTCAGGGGCAGGAATTGCTCCTTCAAGTGCCAGGCTTTAGATGTTTCAGAAAGTACAGGGAGGGAGGCAAAAGAGGTGGGGACGTGGCACTGTTGATCAGAGGTAGTGTCACGGCTGCAGAAAAGGAGGAAGTCATGGAGGGCTTGTCCACTGAGTCTCTGTTGGTGGAAGTTAGAAACGGGAAGGGGTCAATAACTCTACTGAGTGTTTTTATAGACCACCCAATAATACCAGGGATATTGAGGAGCAGATAAGGAGACAGATTCTGGAATTGTGCAATAAAAACAGGGTTGTCATGATGGGAGATTTTAATTTCCCCAATATTGATTGGTTTCTCCCTCGAGCGAGGGGATATGTAGATAAGCCTGCAAGAGCAAAGGCTGTACTTGATCTGGTATTGGGAAATGAACTTGGTCAGGTGTCAGGTCTCTCAGTGGGAGAGCATTTTGGAGATAGTGATCACAATTCTATCTCCTTTACCATAGCATTGAAGAGGGATAGGAACAGACAAGTTAGGAAAGCGTTTAATTGGAGTAAGGGGAAATATGAAGCTGTCAGGCAGGAACTTGGGAACAGATGTTCTCAGGAAATGTACGGAAGAAATGTGACAAATGTTTAGGGATATTTGTCTGGCATTCTGCATAGGTACATTCCAATGAGACGGAAAGGATAGTAGGGTACAGGAACCGTGGTGTACAAAGGCTGTTGAAAATCTAGTCAAGAAGAAGAGAAAAGCTTACGAAGGTTCAAAAAACTAGGTAATGATAGAGCAACACTCACAACACGCTAGAGGAACTCAGCAGGTCAGGCAGCATCCATGGAAATGATTAGTCAACGTTTCGGTCCGGAACCCTTCATCAGGACTCAACGTTCCGACCTGGAACATTGACTGATCGTTTCCATGGATGCTGCCTGACCCGCTGAGTTCCTCCAGCGTGTTGTGAGTGTTGCTTTGACTCCAGCATCTGCAGAGTATTTTGTGTTTAGGTAATGATAGAGATCTAGAAAATTATAAGGCTAGCAGGAAGGTGCTTAAGAATGAAATTAGGAGAGCCAGAAGGGGCCATGAGAAGGCCTTGGCGGGCAGGATTAAGGAAAACCCCAAGGTATTCTACAAGCATGTGAAGAGCAAGAGGATAAGATGTAAGCGAATAGAACCAAACAAGTGTGATAGTCAAAAAGTGTGTATGGAACCGGAGGAGATAGCAGAGGTACTTAATGAATACTTTGCTTCAGTATTCTCTACCTAACAGGACCTTGGTGATTGTAGGGATGACTTACAGTGGACTGAAAAGCTTGAGCATATAGGCATTAAGAAAAAGGATGTGCTGGAGCTTCTGGAAAGCATCAAATTGGATAAATCACCGGGACTGGACGAGATATACCCCAGGCTACTGTGGGAAGCGAGGGAGGAGATTGTAGAGCCTCTGGCAGTGATCTTTGCATCATCAATGAGGATGGGAGAGGTTCTGGAGGGTTGGGGAGTAGAGATAGCCCAGGAAATTATAGACCAGTGAGTCTTACTTAAGTGGTTGGTAAGTTGATTCTCTTCGTAATTTTTATAAATGACCTGGATGAGGAACTGTGGGGGGGGGGCGGAATTAGTAAATTTGCTGATGACACAAAGGTTAGGGGTGTTGTGGATAGTGTGGAGGGCTGTGAGGGGTTACAGCTAGACATTGATAGGATGCAAAACTGGGCTGAGAAGTGGCAGATGGAGTTCAACCCAGATAAATGTGAGGTGGTTCATTTTGGTAGGTCAAATATGATGGCAGAATATAGTATTAATGGTAAGACTCTTGGCAGTGTGGAGGATCAGAGGGATCTGGCGGTCCAAATCCATAGGACACTCAAAGTTGCTGCGCATGTTGACTCTACTCTGTGGTTAAGGCATACGGTGCATTAGCCTTCATCTTGAGTTCAAGAGCCGAGAGGTAATATTGCAGCTATATAGGACCCTAGTCAGACCCCACTTGGAGTACTGTGCTCTGTCCATGTTGCCTCACTACAGGAAGGTTGTGGAAACCATAGAAAGGGTGCAGAGGAGATTTACAAGGATGTTGCCTGGATTGGGGAGCATGCCTTATGAGAATAGGTAGCGTGAACTTGGCCTTTTTCCTTGGAGCGACAGAGGATGAGAGGTGACATGATAGAGGTGTATGAGATGATGAGAGGCATTGATTGTGTGGATAGTCAGATGCTTTTTCCCAGGGCTGAAATGGCTAGCATGTGAGGGCACAGTTTTAAGGTGCTTGGAGGTAAGTACAGAGGAATTAAATTGAATTGAATTGACTTTATTTCGTACATCCTTCACATACATGAGGAGTAAACATCTTTATGTTATGTCTCCATCTAAATATGCAATGTGCAATTATAGTAATTTATAATAAATAGAACAGTCAATGTAATATAGAGTACACTCAAATCAGCGCGAGTTCATCAGTCTGATGGCCTGGTGGAAGAAGCTGTCCCGGAACCTGTTGGTCCTGGCTTTTATGTTGCGGTACTGTTTCCCGGATGGTAGCAGCTAGAATAGATTGTGGTTGGGATGACTTGGATCCCCAAGGATCCTACGGGACCTTTTTACACACCTGTCCTTGTAACTGTCCTGAATCATGGGAAGTTCATATCTACAGATGCGCTGGGCTGTCTGCACCATTCTCTGCAGAGTCCTGCAATTAAGGGAGGTACAGTTCCCATACCAGGCAATGATACAGCCAGTCAAGATGCTCTGTATTGTGCCCCTGCAGAAAGTTCTTAGGATTTGGTGGCCCATACTAAACTTCCTCAACCATCTGAGGTGAAAGAGGCACTGTTGTGCCTTTTTCACCACACAGCTGGTGTGTACAGACCACGTGAGGTCCTCAGTGATGTGGATGCCGAGGAATTTGAAGCTGTTTACCCTCTCACCCCAGATCTATTGATGTCAATAAGGGTTAGCCCGTCTCCATTCCTCCTGGAATCCACAACCAGCTCCTTTGTTTTTGCGACATTGAGGGAGAGATTATTTTCTTGACACCACTGTGTCAGGGTGATGACTTCTTCCCTGTAGGCCACCTCATTATTGTTTTGAGATAAGGCCAATCAATGTAGTGTTGTCAGCAAATTTAATTAGCAGATTGGAGCTGTGGTGATACAGTCATTGGTAAGTTTTTTGATGCAGAGTGGTCAGCACGTGGAATGGGCTGCCAGCGACAGTGGTGGAGGCAATAGGGTCCTTTAAGGGACTCCTGGATAGGTACATGGAGCTTAGAAAAGTAGAGAGCTATGGGTAACCCTAGGTAATTTCTAAGGTAAGTACATGTTCCGCACAGCATTGTGGGTCGAAGGACCTGTATTGTGCTGTAGATTTTCCATGTTTCTCTGTTTTAAACCTCACTTCCACGTACCGGTGCTCAGTACAGTAGCTTCAATATCAATGTGAACCTTAAGCTTGATGGTCTTTAGCAAGAGTTGAAATAACTGGTTCAAGTTGTGACTACAAAAATCTTAAGTCCCTACACGTAACAATGTCCAAGCGGTTTCTGTTTTTGTGGGTATGTGGTTCACTGCACTGAAGCCTCTTTCAACAAGGTAGGAAGATGGAAGTGCAATGAAGAGCGGTTTGGCTCTTCTCCAAAGACCAGGAAACTTTGTATGAAAGTGTAGCCACATATCACAAAACCTGACATTTTTTAAAAGCATTTTTGCTTCTTCATCGTTCTAAATTTCAATAATTTCATCTTGCAAGCTGTCTTCGTGTTCTTCCACCTTGCAAAGAAAAGGTGTTAAATACTCAGTCTGGAATTTCCAGATCGTTCAAATCCTTGAATGGTTCTTCAGTGACTTTAGGGGTAAGCAGTACTCTTGCAAATCATCGTCTGTGAAAGAGAGTGCCATACTTTCCAGAGAAACTGATGGAAAACCAATGTTTTGCTTAAATATTTCCCACATTCCGATAAAAGTGGACACTGCACTTAAGTTGATTTTCTCACTCTACCGTTTCATATTAAAATGTTCATTTTGCCATACAGATCGGCTAGGTATGCCACATCTCCATGTAGAAATTCAATCTTGTTTTCCAAGCCCTTGTCAACTTTGAGCAAAGATTCAACCATAAGTGTTAAAAAGATCAAAGAAATGTTTTAAGCAGCAAACCTTTGACAGCCATCACACTTCAGTGTGAAGAAGCAAGCGTTCCAACTTTTCATCATTATCGTGGCATAACAGGTGAACTATTCTGCTATTTAAACAATGAGCTTCAATTTTGTTCAGAGCAGATACTGCAAGAGTCACGCTTGAAAAAGGTCACTGACTGATGTAATCGGCTGTAAGATGTTGACTATGAATTACACTGCAAACTGCAGTGCAAATTACACTGCAAACAGACTTGGAAATTTTTTTCATAAGTGCCACTAAACCAGCATGGTGACCTGTGGTGTATGGTGCTCCATCTTTTGCGCAAGAAATCATGTTCCTAATCAGAATACTTTTATCCTCAATATATATTTTGAAGTCGTCATAGATTAATTCTCCATTGACACTTCTTTTTAACTTTTTGCAAAAGAGAATCACTTCATAAACTTTTCCGTTTTTGATAAGCCTCCATTAGCTAAGCCATTAGCAATACCTTGTCTCACATAGTTGACTCATCCTGTTGTATCCCAAATTCTGCTTTTTGTAGCTCTGCATAGTTGATACTCAATATTTTTACTCATTTCGTCAATATGACAAGTCAAGGGGAACTGTTGGGCACCCTGGTTGCTAATTTATGCATCCCCAATAATGTCTGTTCGGTTGGTAAGCTCGGATGAGGTTGCCGAGTTTCAGACATGTTGTGATGACGAGTGATCACTGTTTGCAGAGCTATGGTTCTCGCTGTGTTCCAGTGCCTCATTTTTTTGTTTGGAACTACCTGCTCTACTAATGGTCAGTCAGGTCTTGTGCCTCAAGTTAGGGTGCCATCTACTGCCTCTCAGCCCCCCCCCCAAGAATCTTGAATGCCCCGACAACTTCTATTTCCCCTAATGCCCCTGTTGGGAATCACTGGGTTAGGTTAGACACTAGAATTCCACAAATAATTGGATACCCAATCAGTAAATCCTTCAATCTGCAGAACTGCATTCATACGCCTGTAATCGTTGCTCTGTTGAGAAAGTATCAAAGGGTTCTCCCTGTTCCTGGTTATATATAAACAGCTGGTGCTGGTCAGCAGATTCAATCTGAGATGCCTTGCAATCTGCTGTAGTGCAGCTTATTGGAGGTCTATATGGTTCGGTTCATTTCTCTTACCCTGTTACTGATGGCATACAATACAATTTAAATTTTTTCTGTTCTATTTTATCTGAACAAGGCAGCTCAATATTGAGTGTTAACATAGGTGCATACACTAGATGGCCACTTTATTAGGTACCGCTTATAAGTAAACTGCCCACTGAGTGTATGCTCATGATCTTCTGCTGTAGCCATCCACTTCAAGGTTCAACATGTTGTGCATGTAGAGATGTTCTCCTACACTGTTGTAATGTGGTTACCTGAGTTACTGACACCTTCCTGTCAGCTTGAACCAGTCTCGCCGTCTCCTCTGACCTCTCTCATTAGCAAGGTGCGTTCGCCCACAGAACTGCTACTCATTGGATGTTTTTTTTGTTTTACACCATTTTCTATAAACTCTAGACTGTTGTGTAGGAAAATTGCAGGAAATTAGTAGTTTCTGAAGTAATCAAACCACCCAGTGTTCCATAGTTAAAGTCACTTAGATCACATTTCTTCCCCACTCTGATGTTTGGTCTGAACAACAACTGAACCTCTTGACATGTCTGCATGCTTTTGTGTATCGAGTTGCTGCCACATGATTGACTGATTAGATATTTGCCTTAACGAGCAGGTGTATGTAATAAATTAGCCACTGAGAGTAGAGGGGCCGCTGAGCGCTGATTGTCTGCCTCAGATTGAGGGCAAGTTTTGCAAGCATGGTAAAAAATGCAACAGGGTTGGAACTGGGGGAAGAGACGAGTTCAGGGGACCATAATGGTGGAGAAAGGTAGAATGTCAATCATCTCCATTACTTGCCTGGAAATCTCACCGGGGACTGGGGCAGCTTTATTTGTTCAGTCTCAGTCGAATTGAACTGTTGCTGTTTCATGCATCAACTTAATCTCGTCATATAAATCAAAGTACATGTATTATCAAAGTACGTATATGTTACTATGTGTACTACCTTGAGATTTATTTTCTCGCAGATGTTCACAGTAGAACAGAGAAATACAATGGAATCAGTGAAAAACTACACACAAAGACTGACAAACAATTAATGTGCAAAAGAAGACAAACTGTGCAAATGTAAAAATAATAATAAATCAGAAAATAATATGAGAACTTGAGTTGTAGAGTCCTTGAAAATAAGTCTTTAAGTTTACATAAGTGTTTATATTTCAATACTTTAGGAATTTGCTGTGGTGTGTTGGTTAGGGTGCAACATAGAAATATAGAAAATAAGTGCAGGAGAAGGCCATTCGTCCCTTCGAGCCTGCACCACCATTCAGTATGATCATGGCTGATCATCCAACTCAGAACCCTGAACCTGCCTTCTCTCCATACCCCCTGATCCCTTTAGTCACAAGGGCCATATCTAACCCCCTCTGAAATATAGCCAATGAACTGGCCTCAACTGTTTCCTGTGGCAGTATCAAAACTGTATCAAAAACACCAACATTTAATAATTATAAAGAATTATACTGTATAAAAATAGAGTTAGAGGTTAAAGTGCAGATATGGAATAAAGTGTGTATAAATACACAGATACCAGCATGTATTTACAATGTAAACAGCATTAAAAAGTGGTTTAAAGTGTTTACAGTGCTGGGATGGGGGGGGTGGTTATAGATAGATGGGGGGGGTAGTGAAGAGGTAGCTGAAGAGATTGTGGAGGCATTAGTAATGATCTTTCAAGAATTACTAGATTCTGGAATGGTTTCGGAGAACTGGAACATTGCAAATGTCTCTCCACTCTTCAAAGGGGGAAGGAGGCAGAAGAAAGGAAATTATAGGCAGGAGAATGGAGTTGAAAGAGATAATAAATTGCTGTGATGAAATGGTAAAGTGAGCTTAATAGGCTGAATGGCCTAATTCTGTACCTATGTCTTATGGTCTATGGTCGATGGTCTTATTACCTTCCTGGAGGTAGAAACGTTTAAGATGGGGTGAAGTTTTTGCTTTCCAGAAGGGAGCCTTTGGAACAGGCAGTTTGCAGGGTGGGTAGTGTCTGCAACAGTTGCCCTGCTCACTTCTTCATCCTGGACACATACAAGTGACGGTAGACTGCAGCCAGTGACCATTTCTACTGACCTGCTGATAACAAGTGGCTGAAAGTGCTTAGCAGTGTAATGCAGTGACGGGGATAGTCGATGGAGGAGGGTGCATGTCAGTGCGTTATGGATGATGCCTGGCATTCAGTATTAAGTTTGGACTCGGGGTCTGAATTTTAGTTTCAACAATCAGCATTTTTGGCATCATCTCCCAATTTCATGTCTCACTCACTTATACAACTGGGGGATAGCCAACAATTCTAACAAACAACAGTACTTCATTGATAAAGGAACCTGCGTCGTGCTGCAGTACCTTCCTCTGCAGGGACACTTTTTACAAGTTCAGCATTAAACGAATATGGTGACAACATCAAACAGTTTGTCATGGGCTGCAGTGAAGCTCTGTCCATCTCGCATTTAATTCTGGATCAACTCAGCGCGGTAGCGTAGCGGTTAACACAACGCTATTAAAGCACCAGCGATGCAGTTTCAATTCTACCGCTAACTGTAAGGAATTTGTACATTTTCCCTGTGAACTCTGGTGTCCTCCCACATTCTAAAGGCATATGGGTTAGCAGGTTAATTGGTCACGTGGGTGCAATTGGATGGTGTGGTGCAGGCTCGTTGAGCTGGAAGGTTCAGAGTCAGAATCAGGTTTAATATCACTGGCATATGTTGTAAAATTAGTTGTTATGCAGCAGCAGTACAATGCAATACATAATAACAGAAAAATGTGAATTACAGTAAGTATATTAAATTAAGTAAGTCTTGCAAAAATGAAAATAAAACAGTAGTGAGGTAGTGTTCATGAGTTCAATGTCCATTTAGGAATCAGATGGCAGAGGGGAAGAAGCTGTTCCTGAATCGCTGAGTGTGTGCCTTCAGGTCTCTGTACCTCCTCCCTGATGGTAGCAATGAGAAAAGGGCATGGCCTGGGTGATGGGGTCCTTAATGATGGATGCTGCCTTTCTGAGGCATTGCTCCTTGAAGATGTCCTGGATACTATGGCAGCAAATGTTCAAGATGGAGCTGATTAATTTCACAGCTCTCTGCAGCTTCTTTCGATCCTGTGCCACCTCCCTCCATACCAGACAGTGATGCAACCTGTTAGAATGCTCTCCATGGTACATCTGTAGAAATTTGTGTCTTTGGTGACAAACCAAATCACCTCAAACTTCCGAATGAAATATAGCCACTGTTGTGCCTTCTTTGTAGCTGCATCGATATGTTGGGCCCAGGAGAGATCCTAAGAGATATTGATACACAGGAACTTGAAGTTGCTCACTCTTTCCACTTCTGAACCCTTTATGAGGACTGGTGTGTGTTCCCTCATCTTACCCTTTCTGAAGTCCACAATCTCTGAATTTAAAAAAATGCTGAAAAAACTTGGCAGGTCAGGCAGCATGTGTGGATAGAGAATCAGTTAATGTACAGGTCTGTGACTCTTCATTATGATTTTTTTAATGTGATGACTGTGCTCAGCCACACCAATCCTCTATTTATCTCCAAATAAACAAGTAAATAAAACAAGGAGCTGATTTCAGAATGTGATTGATTGCCTGCGTCTTCAACCTCAGGACCCATTGTTATTTGAATTGGACCCAGCAAGTAAGTGCAATTGCAAAGAAAGCAAGGCAGTGCCTCTATTTCCTTAGGTATCTGCGGAGATTCAGCATGACTTCTGAAGCTTTGACAAACTATTATAGACGTGTAGTGGAGAGCGTATTGACTGGCTGCATCACGGCCTGGTATGGAAACACCAATGCCTTTGAATGGAAAATCCTACAAAAGGTAGTGGATTTGGCCCAGTCCATCACAGATAAAACCCTCCCAACCACTAAGCACATCTAAATGAAACACTGTCACAGGAAAGCAGCATCCATTATTAGAAATCCTCACCACCCAAGCCATGCTCTTTTCTTGCTACTGTCATCAGATAGAGGGTACAAGAGCCTCAGGACTCACACCACCAGGTTCAAGAACAGTTACTACCCCTCAACCATCAGGCTGTTGAATAAAAGGGGATAACTACCCTCACTTGCCTCATCACCGAAATGTTCCTACAACCAATGATCTCACTTTAAGGGCTCTTTATCTTGTTATCACATGCTCTTGTTATTTATTGCTATTTATTTATATTTGCATTAGCACAGTTTGTTGACTTCTGTACTCTGGTTGATCTGTCAATGATCCTGTTATAGTTACCCTTCTATTGATTTACAGAGTATGCCCACAGGACAGTGAATCTGGGTTGTGTATGGTGACAGAGATGTACTTTGGTTATAAAATTTACTTTGAATTTTAAATTCTACCGGAGTTCCAACTCTTGCATGGCGAACTGGTTTAATTTGCTATCGGTGTGGGTTAGGTGGAGAGCTCCTCACGAGTCTAGAGTTCCCAGACAAAGTTCTTAGCAGAGGAATAAACTTTGGCACAGTGCTGTGTTCAGCCGATAAGTGCCGTCAAACATTCATATGGATATTTCTCAGCTTGTAAAAACAAGTGCTCAGTTCTATTATTTCCAATAAATGTCCACTTGGTTTTATTGGCACGTTGGCCTTCACAAATCAAAGTATTGAGTACGGGAGCTGGGATGTTATGTTGAAGTTGTACAAGATGTTGGCAAGCCCTAATTTGAGTACCATGTCAGTTCTGGTCACCTGCCTACAGGAAAGATATCAAGAAAGTTGGAAGAGTACAGAAGAAAATGTTCAAGGATGTCACCTGGACTTGAGGACCAGAGTTGAATAGGATGAATCGGGTAGGACTTTATTGCCTTGATGGTGGGAGAATGAAAGGAGACCTTATAGAGGTATACAACATTATGAGGGGTATAGATAGGTTAAATACAAGCACTGAGGTTGAGACGAGAGTTAGAGACCATAGGTTAAGAGTTAAAGGTGAAATATTTAAGGGGCACCTGAGGGGGATCTGTACTCAGAGGCAGTTTTGAGAGTGGAGCCAACTGCCAGTGGAAATGGTAGATGTGTGCTCGATTGCAACATTTAAGAGAAATTTGGATGGGAGGTATATGGAGGGCTACGGTCCAGGTGAGGATTGATGGCACTAGACAAAATAATAGCTCGCCATGGACTAGGCAGGCCAAAAGGCCTGTTCTGTGGCACAGTGCTTTATGACTATATTTTGCATACTAGCAAACTGGCTGATTGTGGACATTTCAAATATTTCTTTAGTTCTCTATCCAAGTCCGTTGTGTTTTGTATTGAGCTATAGCACTGCACAGTGGGAGTCTTTGTTCCTCCCGTCCCCTCTTCCCAAATTGGGCTGAGGGTCCAGGGACAATTACTGCTAGTCTAGCAGGAATGGGCCGCATCAGCTATATCTCATCAGACCGTGGCCAGCAGCATCACTGCCAGGTTCCACGCGGCTGCTCACTGGCGCGATCACTTTTTATTTTTAAAACCGGGTTGTCTTCCAAATCGGCCTCAGCAAAGGTGGCTATTTTGGGGTGAGTGCATGAGGTTCGTATGCTGAGCATGTGTTGCTGGGCCCAGGGCCTGGTGCACCATAAAAACAGCTTAACACACTGAGCACTTGATTGTGAGACCTCCCCCCCACCACCTCCCTGTGTGGCTGTCATACCAAGGCAGTATTCCGTGACATTTAAAATTTATCACTTGGTGACTTCCATTGGCTCGTTTTCCAATTTGCACCTACTGAGATCATCTTGTTTTGTGCCAACCAGTACACCCCTATCCCCACTACCTCCACCACACTCTTAACCATTTCTGTCGATGCGCCGCAGAAACCATTCTGTCCGGATGCCTAACAGCTCGGCGTGGCAACTCACCGCAAGAAACCGCTGGGTGTTGTGGCCACGGCTCAGCACGTCACAGGAATCGGCCCTCCCCTCCATGTCTATACTTTACGCAGCCAGCATAATCAAAGTCCCTCCCCACCCTGGATATTCTCCCCCCTCCCCTCTCCTATCGGGCAAAAGACACAAAAGCCTGAAAGCGTGTCCGCCAGGCTCAGGGACAGCTTCTATCCCACCTGGTTATCAGACTCTTGAAAGGACTTCTTGTACGATGAGGTGGACTCTTGGTCTCACTGTCTACCTTGTTATGATCTTGAGCTTTTAAATGTATTTCCAGCATTCTGGGATCTCCAACTATTTTTCTTGCTGGTTGGTGGGGGTGTTGGTCTAAAGCAGGGTTTCCCAACCTCTTTTAATGCCATGGGCCCCTACCATTAACCGAGGGGTCTGTGGACCCCAGCTTGGGAACTCCTGGTCTGAAGGTAAGATCCCGTGTAATAACAATTCACACTTGTCTATCAACTGCAACCTGACTTTTTTAAAAAAGGGTTAGGAGAGGTAGAGCGCAATGTTCTAGCTGAGGAACAATGCCTCTTTCAAGCCAGAACTACCTCAGTCGTTGCCCTGAGTAATGGGTTTTCTTACAAGGCTACCAAGTTTAGCTCTTCAGTTGCTCAAACACTTGGAAGGTAATTGTTTCTCTGTGGTAAAATGAGGTCCTATGTCCTATGGTCTTTTGGTCGTATGGAGGGAGTGGAGTGAGGGGAGCTGCCCGTAGTAGTTACCAGGCCCATTCACAGATGGTGATGCAAGGTCATTGGCCGGAAATGTTAACTCGTCTCCTCTCTTCACAGTTGCTGACTGCTAGGCTAAATATTTTTAGAGTCATAGAGTCACAGAAAAGTACACCACGGAAACAGGCCCTTCGGCCCATCTAGTCCATGCTGAACCACTTAAACTGCCTACTCCCATTGACTTGCATTGGGACTATAACCCTCCATACCCTGCCTTCCATATACCCATCCAAACTTTTCTTAAACATTGAAATTGAGTTTGCATGCACGACTTGTGCTGGCAGCTCGTTCCACATTCTCTTGTATTTTCTCTTTTAATTATTTTGTGTCTGCAGTCCCTGTGATTTCACTGTGTTCAACCTCTGTTTTTGTTACTGTGTAGTGCACAGCAAGCATTCCTGACTGGCTTCAGCGTTGTATCCCTGTTGGATATTGTGGGAAGAGAAGAGAAGGCATGCTGGCCTTCTTCAGCCAGAGCACAGAGTATAAAAGTTGAAAGGTTGTGCTACAGTTGTACAAGACATTAGTGAGGCCACAGTTGTGTTCAGTTTTGGTCAGCCTGTCTTGGGAAATACATGGTTAAACTGGAAAGAGTGTAGTGAAGATTTAGAATAAGGGATTGTATCACTAGTACTCCGTGAGTAATGCTGACATCTGCGCTGTTTATGTTACATTGCTCTGTGGATTGGCACTTGTTTTGGGTTGCAAAGCATGATGGGATAGATTTCTGGAGGTTTCGCCAACTGGTCCACCTGCCTCCAGTTGTCCCGCCCCATGTTTTGTGACCAATCAGAATACAGTTAGCCGTAACTGGCCGAAACGGGCAGCCCGAAGGTTTTAACACCCGGCTCTCCAGCCAGATATTTCCATTAGTAGGAGAGTCGAGGATCTCAGGGTAAAGGGAGGAGGAATTTTTTAGGCAGAAGGTGGGAATCTACCTTCATTGCCACTGAGGGCAGTGGAGGTCATGTCACGGTGTGTAAGGCAGTGGTTCGTGATTGGTAAGGGAGGGTCAAAGGTTACAGGAAGAATGGGGTTGGAAAATAAGTCAACCGTGATTGGATGGTGGTGCTGAGTTGATGAACCAGTTGGGTTAATTCGCTCCTATTTCTTCTGTCTTATTGAGTTACAGAGAGAGGTTGAACAGGGTAGGACTTTATTCCTTGGAGCACAGAGGATCTTATAGAGATGTATAAAATCGTGAGGGGCATAGATAAGGTGAATGCACTCAATCTTTTTCCCAGGGTTGGGGAAACAACACCAGAGGACTCAGGGTTAAGGTGAGAGGGGAAGATTTAAGAGGAACTTGAAGGGAAACTTTTTTTACATAAGTGATGGCATCTGTGTGGAATGAGCTGCAAGAGGAAGTGGTTGAGGCAGGTATAGTAAGAGCTTATAAAAGAAAGTTGGACAGGTATGTGGATAGGAAAGGCTAAGAAGGTCATGGGCCAAGTACTGGATAATGGGTCTAGCTTGGATGATGTATCTTGGCCAGCATGGGCCATTTGGGCCTGTGTGACTCCATGATTCCCTCCTGACTTTAGGCTCGTGTTGTTCAACCACCTCACTTGCGAGGAAGCAGCTATTGCTGCCTTCACATTCTGTCAGACCCAATGGACAGTGTGAATGTGGGTGGAGTCTTTCCTGTAAAAAAGCAGCTGATTGGCTTCCTGCCTCGACTCCTGGGAGCCTGTCTCTTGGCTTGCTACAGCCAGCACACTGGGAAGGAAGCCACAGGCTTTTCTTGTGCCTGGAATTAATACCCAATTTCACATGTTTTCCCGGCATAATCTACCCTCAGGGGTTTTTATTTAAACAGCTGATTGGTCATTAAATTGAGAACTAGTAATTCTGTTTAAAGTCTTGATGGCTGACATTTACCTCTGTCCGGGGTGCCTTTTACCCTTTTGAGTGACTTCTTGTATTTTCAAGGTTCTGGGATGTATTCTGTTGAAAACAAAAACGTCTGTTTTACTCTCCTGTCAAACACCGTTCCATCTGCTGATTTCACATGATGTGATCCTGGCTGACTACAAACTGCATTTAGGCCAGATTGTGAGAAGCTCTTTGGGGTTGCTATTAATACCATTTTGGTCAGCTTGCGCTGAGGATTTTAATTGCCTTCTGGAATGATTTATACCGCTTCCCTCTGCCAATGCCTGACTACCTCCTTAGTGGGGCTGATAACAGGATAGGGGCAGAGGAAATGCAAGAAGAACTCTGGGTTAAGACAACTTTAAAACAATTGAAAATCTGCAGATGCTGGAAATCCGAGCAACACACACAAAATGCTGGAGGAGCTGAGCAGGCCAGGCAGCATCTATGGGGAAAAAGTACAGTTGACGTTTTGGGCCAAATTCCTTCGGCAGAATAAAAACCTGAGGAGCAGATTTAAAAGTAGATTTATTGAGTGCTTTTGTTGCTTCATGGCTCTAGAACGCCAGGTTCAATCTTGACCACTGCCACTCTCTGTGTTGAGTTTTTATGTACTCTCTGTGATAGCATGGGTTTCTTCAAGGTGCTTCAGTTAATTCCAAAGGTAGGCAGGCTTGTAGGTTAATTGGTCACTGTAAATTGCTCCTGGTGTGTAGAAATCTGTTACGTATGTGCAGGGCAAGAACAACAGAGAAGTAGGATTAAAGGTTTTCACCGCGTCATGTTAGTCTCGGTGCCTGTTGGACAATCTACAGTGTGGGAGCGGCGAACTGGGGCCCACTGCGACAAAAACGTGCACACTCCAAAGCCCGCTCAGAAAGAGGGTGGGTCGATTCATCACG
Organism: Mobula hypostoma; assembly: GCF_963921235.1. Taxonomy (NCBI): domain Eukaryota; kingdom Metazoa; phylum Chordata; class Chondrichthyes; order Myliobatiformes; family Myliobatidae; genus Mobula; species Mobula hypostoma. The sequence goes on from NC_086098.1 coordinate 177,128,518, forward strand.
TGATCAATTGGCCGCACACGGTTTGCCACTTTCTCACAATACGGTTCAGAATCGAGGATAATTTTAAACGCAAGATTCTGCAGATGCTGGCAATCTCAAGGACAGGTGAAGGGTCTCGGCCTGAAACATTGGCTGTTTATTCCCTTCCATTGATGCTCCCTGACTTGCTGAAACCACACCACCCCCCCCAGCTTTTTATGTGTATTGCTCAAGGTTAATTTGATGAGCATCTGGGGAGAAAAAAATGAGATGAGTGTAAATGGGGGCTTGATGGCCAGTGTAAACCTGCTGGGGCAAAGGGCTTGCTTCCTCACGAGATTCCACCAACAGACTAGTTCAATCCATATTGCCCTGGCAATTATTTTCTTCCAGCTCCCTGGAGCCTCAGCAGAAAATGAGCCCCTGAAGAAGCTCAGTGGGTCAGGCAGTATCTGTGGCGGGAAATTTTGGGCCACTGATTGTCCATTTCCTCTGTACAGATGCTGCTCATCCTGCTGAGTTTCTTCAGCAGCTTGTTCTTTTGCTTCAGATTCCAGCCTCTGCGGAGTTTTATGTCTCCGATCGCCTTTCCCCAATGACAAATGAATACCTTCCAACGTTTGAGCAGTTGATGCGCTAAACTTAATTTTATTTATTTAGAGATATAGTGCAGAACAGGCTCTTCCGGCCCACCAAGTCATACTGCCCAGCAATCCACCAATTTAATCCTAGCCTAATCACAGGTCAATTTGCAATGACCAATTAACCTGCTGTCTTTCGACTGTGGGAAGAATCAGAGCACACACGGGAAAGAGGTACAAACTGTTGTTACATGAATCAAGTAACTGGACAGAATTACTGATAGATAGATAGAGAGCTGAGGGGAGAGGGGGAGTTCCTCCCTTCAGAGCAAGAGGTCTGTTTGACCAAGCACTGCATGACATTTTATATACTAAAGATTAAAAAAAAGAACAATTTAAACTAATCCATATTTACAACACTTACTTTGAATTACATGTAACAGTTTCAAATGCCTGGAACTTCCCAACTTCACGCCTCCCTGTTCGCTTGTATGTTATATTACAGACACCCAAATACACACAAGTGATGAATTTAAATCAGCATTATGTGTTCCAATTAATTTGACTCACATTTCTTAGGAACCCAATGTTCAAAGCTGCATTTTAGATTTAATCGACAATTCACATTTAGATCTGAAGGCTAGAGGCTGAAGTCAGTTACATTTATTTGCTACATGTGCTAACCCCAAAAATCGCTCTAACAGATACTTTCTTCAAAGTTCAAATAACATGTATTATCAAAGGGTATGTATACTTTACAACCGTGAGATTCGTCTCCTTACAATAGACAATGGGTGCAGGAGTAGGCCATTCGGCCCTTTGAGCCAGCACCGCCATCATGGCTGATCATCCACTATCAGTATCCAGTTCCTGCCTTATCCCCATAACCTTTGATTCTGCTATCTTTAAGAGCTCTATCCATCTCTTTCTTGAAAGCATCCAGAGACTTGGCCTCCACAGCCTTCTGGGGCAGAGCATTCCATATATCCACCACTCTCTGGGTGAAAAAGTTTTTCCTCAACTCCGTTCTAAATGGCCTACCCCTAATTCTTAAACTGTGACCTCTGGTTCTGGACTCACCCATCAGCAGGAACATGCTTCTTGCCTCCAACGTGTCCAATCCCTTAATAATCTTATATGTTTCAATAAGATCCCCTCTCAGCCTCCTAAATTCCAGAGTATACAAGCCCAGTTGCTCCAATCTTTCGATATATGACAGTCTCACCATCCAGGGAATTAACCTTGTGAACCTACGCTGCACTCCTTCAATAGCAAGAATGTCCTTCCTCAAATTTGGAGACCAAAACTGCACACTGTACTCCAGGTGTGGTCTCACCAGGGCCCCGTACAGCTGCAGAAGGACCTCTTTGCTCTTATACTCAATTCCCCTTGTTATGAAGGCCAGCATGCCATTAGCTTTCTTCACAGCCTGCTGTACTTGCATGCTTGCTTTCAGTGACTGATGTACAAGAACACCTAGATCTTGTTGTACTTCCCCTTTTCCTAACTTGACTCCATCTAGATAATAATCTGCCTTCCTGTTCTTACCACCAAAGTGGATAACCTCACATTTATCCACATTAAACTGCATCTGCCATGCATCTGCCCACTCACCCAGCCTGTCCAAGTCACCCTGCATTCTCATAACATCCTCCTCACATTTCACACTGCCACCCAGCTTTGTGTCATCTGCAAATTTGCTAATGTTACTTTTAATTCCCTCATCTAAATCATTAATATATATTGTAAACAGCTGCAGTCCCAGCACTGAACCCTGCGGTACCTCACTGGTCACTGCCTGCCATTCCGAAAGGGACCCGTTAATCACTACTCTTTGTTTTCTGTCAGCCAGCCAATTTTCAATCCATTTCAGTACTCTGCCCCCAATACCATGTGCCCTAATTTTGCCCACTAATCTCCTATGTGGGACTTTATCAAAGGCTTTCTGAAAGTCCAGGTACACTACATCCACTGGCTCTCCCTTGTCCATTTTCATAGTTACATCCTCAAAAATTTCCAGAAGATTATTTAGTCAAGCACGATTTCCCGTTCGTAAATCCATGCTGACTTACAGGCAGCCATGAAACAACGAAACCCAATAGAACCCATTAAAACAAAAGAAGACCGTCAAAGATTCGATGCGCAAGGGGGGTGGGGGGGGGGGAACAAATCATCGTGCAAACAATAAAATTAAGCAAATGGCATCGGAACTGAAGTTCATGAAAGTGAGGATGGCGGAATTGAATTCCGAACTCTGATGCCCCAAGTTGTAATAGCGTAGTGCTAATTGCTACGTTAACGTGGCACCCTAAACCTTGTTTTACTTGTAAAAGAACCTATAGTTTTGGCAATGACTGAGGCAGTTTTCTAATGAAAAGGCATTGTTCTGCAGGTGATAGGTTGATCTCTACCCCTTCACCTTTCTAAAAGATTCCAGGTTATGTTGACAGAAAAACGTCAGCTGTTGTTGTACGGGGGCTTCCTGTTTGATGTGCTTCTTAAACAACAGCTCCATTTTTTCCTAAGATGCTGGAACTACTTGGTCAGGCATTTTGTGGTAAGAGAAAAGCAGGGTTAATTATTCAGGTGAGTGGCTTTTCATCAAAATACATGATATTCATCAGTAATAATGAGGAACGTTTCTGGCATGTTATACCCGCTATGCTTGCCTGCATATCTATAATTGCTGAGTTGCAAAAAAAAAATAATTCCTTGTGTGGTGTGCTTCTGGAAAGCAGTGAGAAGCAATCACTTTCAGATCACCGCAATGCCAGTAAGAATATTCTCCCTTGTGTATAAATACAGTGGTCATTTTTGCTGCCATCTTAAGTTAAGACATGTGGGACTGCCTTTCAATACTCAACAGGGATAGTCGCGTAATCAAGCATTACAGCACAGAAACAGGATCTTCGACTCATCTGGTCCATGCCGAACTGTTATTCTGCCCAGTCCCATCAGCCTAGCACCTGGACCGTACACCTCCCGTCCATGTACCTGTTCAAGCTTCGCTTAAATTTTAAAATAAATCTTGTATCCGCCTATTCTGCTGGCAGCTTGTTCCACACTCTCACCACCCTCTGAGTGAAGAAGTCCCACTCAAGTTCCCCTTAAATATTTCACCTTTCACCTTTAACCTTTGGAATTAAGAGTTCAGGGTGTGATCTTGATGCAATGCCAAGGGAGTGTTGCCAATGTCCTTTAGATGGAAGATTTTATCTTCTCTGGACAGAAAATAAAATCTCTTCTTTGAAAATAGATATGAATCTTTTCTCTGCTAATTTTTCACTCCCTTCTGATGTAGATTTGTTCGTTAGTTTGTTATATGGTGTGTCATACGATGTGGACGATCATGGTTTTTCTGTGATCATGATTGTTCTTGGCAAATTTTTCTACAAAAGTGGTTTACCATTGCCTTCTGGGCTGTGTCTTTACAAGATGGGTGACTCCAGCCCATTATCAATACTCAGAGATTGTCAGTGGTCACATAACCAGGACTTGTGATATGCACCAGCTGCTCAAACGACCATCCACCACCTGCTCCCGCGGCTTCACGTGACCCTGATCTGGGAGAGGGGGAGGCTAAGCAGGTGCTACACCTTGCCCAAGGATGGCCTGGACACTAGCGGGGGGAAGGAGCACTTTACACCTCCTTAAATAGAGATGTATCTCCACTCTGCCACCCCTGTTGTAAGACATAGGAGCAGTATTAGGCCATTCAGCCCATCAAATCTGCTCTGCCATTCCACCATGACTGATCCTGGATCCCACTCAATCCCATACACCTACTTTCTTTTCATATCCTTTGATGCCCTGACCAATTGGGAAACTATCAACTTCCGCCTTAAATATACCCACGGACTTGGCCTCCACCGCAGTCTGTGGCAGAGCATTCCACAGATTCACCACTCTCTGGCTAAAAATTTCCTCCTTATCTCTGTTCTAAAAGGTCGCCCCTCAATTTTGAGGCTGTGCCCTCCAGTTCTGGATACCCCCACCATAGGAAACATCCTCTCCACATCCACCCTATCTAGTCCTTTCAACATACGGTAGGTTTCAATGAGATCCCCCCACTCAGAATGTAACTCTCAGTGTTGATGGCAGGAGTTTGTTCCTGTGTCATTTAGCTCCCATGTAGAGTGTAATAATGACAGGACAAGTAATAAAAGGACTGTAGAGCACTTTTTTTTAGATTTTTTTATATAGATTACGAGAACACACAGTCCTCTTTTATTGTCATTTAGAAATGCATACATGCATTAAGAAATGATACAATGTTTCTCTGGAGTGATATCACAGAAAACAGGACAAACCAAACACTAACACTGACAGAAACCACATAATTATAACATATAGTTACAGCAGTGCAAAGCAATACCATAATTTGATGAAGAACAGACCATGGGCACAGTAAAAAAAAAAGTCTCAAAGTTCTGAGTCGATCGACTCCCGAGTCCCTGATAACAGGCGGCAAAAGGGAGAAACTCCCTGCCATAAACCTCCAGGCACCGTCAACTTGCCGATACCTTGGAAACAGCCGACACTGAGTCCATCCGCCCGAAAACATCGAGCTTCCAACCAGCCTCTCCGATACAGCCTCCCGAGCGCCATCCTCTGCTGAGCGCCTTCGACCTCTCCCCGGCCGCTGAAACACGCAAAGCCGAGGATTTCGGGACCTTCAGCTCCGGAGATTCCGGTTACCACACAGTAGCAGCGACAGCGAAGCGGGCATTTCAGAAGTTTCTCCAGATGTTCCTCCGTACTTTCACATCTGTCTCCATCAAATCAGAATTATGCACGGTCCCCTCCTTGACAGATAACAGACATCACCACTGAAGTGGCCGCACACGCTGCCGTTGTGCCGCCATCTTCTCCCCCCTCCCGGGAGGATCTTTAGGGAAGTTTCAAGATTAGGAAAGGTGCTACCCACAAGTCCCAACGTACAAATATGTGTATGCATATATTTGGTGGCAGGATGGAGATATGTCTACCAAAGGAGGTGTAAGGCGCTCCTTTCCTCTGCTAGCCTGCAGGTTACCCCTCCCTTCCTCTGTTCCCCACTCTTGACGTTTTGCCTCTTCTCACCTGCTTATCAGTTGCTTCTGGGTCCTCTCCTCCTCTCCTATCAGATTCCTTCTACTCCAGCCCTTGACCTTTGCCACCCACTTGGCTTCACCTATCACCTTTCAGCCAGCCTCCATCCCCTCCCCCTACCTTTTTAATTCTGGCATCTTCCCCCTTCCTTCTCGGTCCTGAAAAAGGGTCTCGGCCCGAAATGTCGACTGTTTATTCCTTTCCATCGACGCTGCCTGACCTGCTGAGTTCCTCCAGCATTGAATGTGTGGATTTCCAGCATCTGCAGATTTTCTTGTGTTTATAGGTACATTAACTGTTCACATGGGTGTAACTTGGCAGCGGGGTGTTTTTTTACTGTGCTGTAACAACTGCTGCTGCCCTGTTAAACCTGTTGTGACTGTAGTGTACTGTGAAGGGCCTGTTAGAGTGCTGTATCTCTAAAAGAGAAAATAATAATAATAAACTTATTGGACTGGAAAGACTCAGAATAAAACAACCACAGAGAGCGAGTTTGAATTAATTACTTTCTCAGCCATAGAGAGACGACGGAGCCAGCTGCCTGAGAGGGTGGCGGAGATGGAAACCATTGCTGCCTTTTAAAAGCAGCATGAAGAAGATGTCCCATTAGCTACAAGGTTGTGGGTTCGGGACTGAGAACTAAGATTGGCCTGCATAACTCTGTCGGCTGAAATGAACACACGGGGTTTGAATGTGCTGCAAACGTCCTCAACTATATGATGCCCTCAGACAATGAGATACAGTCCAGAAGATCATTTGAATCAAGTTGTGTACGGATCCCCTTCCTCTTCCCCCTTGGAATGTGACCTCCGGAAAGCTCCATTTTGGGAAGTGCTCTCGTCGCCAATAATAAAATAAAATAATTTGGCCCAGAACAGTCGCACTCTTACAGATTGTTATTCTGTTTGTGCACAAGGAGAACAGCATGGGCCCTGTCACCCACACTGTACTGAAGTCTCAACAGAAGACTGCTATTTTTAAACAGAATAAATTCGTACAGAATAATCTGTGTATCGGTACTGATATTGACCATTTGGTAAAATGTATATGTTTAAATTCCTTCCTTGCAGGATCAGTCGCCATTGACAATAGAGATGGTAACAGTCAACAGGAACAACAAGCTGACACTGTGAAGTTAGTAAGGCAATTGTCCCTTAGATATATAAGAACATAGGAAATAGCAGGAGTAGGCCATCTGGCCTGTCGAGCCTGGTCCGCCTTTGAATAAGATCATGGCTGATCTGATCATCTCCACCTACCCACCTTTTCCTCATAACCCTTAATTCCCCTACAATGCAAAAACCTTTCCAACCTTGTCTTAAATATATTTACTGAGGTGGTCTCCATCCTTCCGTTCATCTCATCTTGTCTGTCTCTAGCACCTTTTATTGTGTAAAGGGCTGCTATGTTTTAAGAAACACGAAAAAGTTTGCAGGTGCTGGAAATCCAAATGTCCTGGAAGTCTTGATGACAAAGGGTCTCGGCCCAAAATATCGACTGTCCATTTATGCTACTTGACCTGCTGAGTTCCTCCAGCATTTGTGTCTTGATATGTTTTAAGAAGACCTTTCTAGAAAGGTCTAACTATGGAGCCTCACTTGTCTGGCTTGGGTACACCCTGCCAGTCACTCCCGCCTGTCTCACCTGTAGGCAACAGAGGTGTCTCCAGTAGTCTCACTTCAAATCACAAACAAGAGAAAGTCTGCAAATCCAAGCAACACTCTCAAAGTGCTGGAGGAACTCAGCAGGCTAGGCAACATTTACGGAAAAAGAGTACAGTCGACATTTCACACTTCAAATGTCTCATTTGACTATAACTGCCCTGGGCTGTTATTACCTGAATTTTGTCTTTAACCCTTGCCTTACTGCATCTTCCACAGCGCTATAGGGTATTAAAACAAAAACTTCATGCTGTCTTAATTATTTTTCCCCCACAGGCAGTTAATCTGATGAACCATTCTAGTTAGACCCCCATCCCTTCTATCACTGCAATTCACTGTAAACACTTTAAACCACTGTTTACATTGTAAATGCATACTGATATTTATGCTTATTATATATCTACTCTTTAACCTCTAACTTTTATATAATTCTTTATTCTTTAGCATTGTGAATGTTGCCCCAACACACCACAGCAAATCCCTAAAACATGTAAATGTATATAGCAAATAAAGTTGATCGTTGATCTCTGCTAAAAAGGGATGAATGCTACTGTATTTATAACCACAGAGCATCCACTGCTAATGGAAAAATGCTTCTAGGCATGAAGACGGTTGATGGGGTTTAGCTTCAGTTTAGTGGTAAGATACTGGTCGGTCTGAAGGAGCTGGTTAGGGTAGTTCTCCTTTGAGTTAGTACGCTTTTGTTGGATTGCGCCACTGAGGTAACCTATTTCTTTTGCAGTCTTCCCAAAAGATTGCAAAATCATAGTCAGTTTGGCTGATACAGTTTGCGTCCCCCTTATCCAAATTGCTTGGGTCTGGAAGTGTATAGAATTCAGGATTTTTTTTCAGATTTTAAAATTTTATTTATTGAGATACAGCGTGGAGTAGGTTTTTCCAGCCCTTCGAGCCGCACCGCTCAGCAACAACACCCCCACTGCCTGATTTAACCCTTGCCTAATCAGAGGACAATTTGCAATGACCAATTAACCTAACAACTGGTATGTCTTTGGACTGCGGGAGGAAACCCACTCGGTCATGGGGAGAACGTGCAAACCTCCTTACAGGCAGCGGTGGGAATTGAACCTGCGTCGCTGGCATTGTAAAGCATTGTGCTAATTACTACAGTACCACGCCTCCCCATTATATATTTTGGAATATATAATGAGATAGCTTGGGATTGCTATCATTTCTGACTCTGAATTTATGTGCTACCAGTAAGCAGTCTTTCTCTTTACACTTGTTCGTCACTCGTAAGTACTTAATATTAAAAATGATTACATGCCATTAATGTAATGACAATATAATGTGTGCAGAGTAAAAAGAGCAGCACAGCAGCATCAGGAGAAAACCTGAATCAGTTGTTGAACAACAACAAACGACGGCAGGCTTTCAGTCTCCACCTACGATGCTGCGCTTTGATTAAAAGGTTACAGTATACTCTATTTGGATTTTACTTTATTTTAGGATACGTATAATGTATAAGAACAATCAACATTGTAGACTTGTTTTGGTGTTAGATTTTCATCAGCAGGACTTTAAAATTTAATGCTGTTACTTAACGTATAAAAACAATCAGCATCATAGACTTGTTCTGGTGCTAGATTTTCATAATCAGCAGACGCGTTAAAAATTTAAGGCCATGCCTTTCCTTAAATTTGCAACCAGCCTGCTGAATATTCACAATTGCCTTCAATTTTCAGTTCAACCTTCCCAGCGTATTGTGGAATTTTCCATTGGTGACAAAATGTCAATGCTCAAAACAAATTCAAATTTTTGATTTCAGATAAGGGGTGCACAACCTGTACTGACTCATGAGCTGAAAAAGAGACTCCGATTAGAATAACACACACAAAATGCTCGAGGAACTCAGCAGGCCAGGCAACATCTATGCAATAGAGTACACAGTCAACGTTTCCAGCCGAGACCCTTCACCAGGACTCTAAACACCTCTGTCTTTTTCTGTGTTGAGATGATTTGTAAAAACTAGTCCTTTGACCTAATGCTGCCTTTGGTTCCAGTGTCAAGAATAGTTTGATAGCACCTTGATAACACGACACTTAACCACCTTAAACATCCTAAATAAACAGAAGTTATTGCTCAGTTTTAGAAATAAATAATAAGTGGTTATATTTTGGCCAGTCCACTACTTGACAAACTGTAATTATTATCTGCAATACACACAAAATGCTGGAGGAGCTCAGAAGGTCAGGCAGCATCTATGGAAATGAGTAACTAGTGGACATTTCAGGCCAAGACCCTTCATCAGGACTGAGAAGGAAGGGAGACGATGCTGGAATAACAAGGTGAGGGGAGGGGAAGGAGGACAGCTGGAAGGTGATAGGTGAAGCCAGGTGGGTAGAACAAGTCAAGGGCTGGAGAAGAAGGAACGTGATAGGAGAGGAGAGGAGTCTATGGGAGAAAGGGAAGGAGGAAGGGACTCGGGGAAGTAATAGGCAGATGAGAAGAGGTAAAGGGGCAGAGGAGGGGTGGGTGGAATTGTTTACCGGAAGGAGAAATCGATATTCATGACATCAGTTTGGAGGCTATCCAGATGGAATTTAACAAGTTGCTCTTCCACCCTGGTGGTGGACCACCATGTCGGAATGGGAATCAGAATTAAGATGTTTGGCCACCGGGAAGCCCCTTTTGTGATGGAGGTGCTTGACATAGTGGTCCCTCAATTTGCATCTGGTGTTAGCAATGTAGAGGAGGAGCACTGGACACAATAGACGACCCCAGCAGATTTGCAGCTGAAGTGTTGCCTCACCTGGAAGGACTGTTTAGGGCCTTGAATGGAGGTGAGGGAGGAGGTGTATGGGCAGATGTAGCACATAAGCTGCTTGCAGAGATAAGTGCCGGGTGAGGGAGGTCAGTTGGGGGTGGGGGTGGGAATGAATGGACAAGGGAATCACAGAGGGAGCGATCCCCATGGAAAGTGGGGGAAGTAAAGATAGGTTTTGTGATAGGATCCCTTTAGAGGTGTCAGAAACTGCACAGGCTGATGGGTTGGTAGGCGAGGACAGGATGTACTCCATCACTGTTAGTGGGGTGAGCACCGATATTTGGGAAATGGAGGAGGTGTGGCTGAGGACAGCATAAATGGTAGAGAAGGGAGACCCCTTTCTTGAAAGATGAAGGACATCTCTGATGTCCTGGAACAGAAAGCCACTTTCTGGGAACAGATGTGGCAGAGGTGATGAAATTGAGAAAAGGGCATGGCATTTTTATAGGCGATAGGGTGGGAAGAGATATAGTCGAGATAACAGTGGGAACCAGTAGGTTTATGAAAGATGGTGGTTGACATTTAGTCTCCAAAGATGGAGACAGAGAGATCGAGAAGTGTGAGGGAGGCATCAGAGATGGATCAAGTGGATTTAAGGGCAAGGTGGAAGTTACGGTAAATTATTAACTGAATGTATGCTGAGTAAGCTGTTTTTGACTATGATGGGATGACACGTGTGGGCTGCCCCCAGCCCATCCTTGGATGTTCTGGTTATTTACGCAAGCAAGTTTCACTGCGTGTTTCGATGTACGTGTGATAAATAAATCTGAATCTGAATCTGAGCAGGTCTGAGGATAAACACGTTGGTGTCAATGTGGGCAGAAAGTGGCAGATTGACTAATTCCTTCCAGCTAGATCTGATGCCTTTCCTGGCGTGAGACTGACGCCATACCGCAATAGTAACACGCACAAAATGCTGCAGGAACTCAGCAGGTCAGACAGCATCAATGGAGGGGAATAAACAGTTGATGTTTTGACTGTTTAATAACAGTTAATAACAAATAACAAGAATAAACAAATCTTGAGTGATACAGTCATAGAAAAGTACAGCACAAAAACAGGCCCTTTGGTCCATGCAGAAATATTTAAACTACCTACTCGTATCAACCTCCATACCACTACCATCTATGTACCTATCCAAAGTTCTCTTAAACATTGAAATTGAGCTCACATGCACCACTTGAGCTGGCAGCTCGTTCCACACTCTCACAACCCTCTGAGTGAAGAATTTCCCTTCATGTTTCCCTTAAACTTTTCACCCTTCACCCTTATTCCCTGACCTCTAGTTGTAGTTTGACCAAACCTCTGTGGGGAAAAAGACTGCTTGCATTTACCTCGTCTATACCCCTCGTAATTTTGTAAAACTCTTATCAAATCTCCCCTCAGACTAATATGTTCTGGCTAATTTAAGATGAGCTCACGTGTACATTGAAACACACAGTGGAATGAAGGCAGAATTAGAAGGTGGGGGAGGGGGAGGAGCACAAACTGGCAGGTTCTGATGAAGGCCTGAAACGTCACCTGTTTATCCCTCTCTATGGATGCTGCCTGACCTGCTGAGCTGCTCCGGCATTTTGTAAGCAGAGCATCTACAGTCTCTTGCATCTGACGTTAATCAGGATCCCAGCGATCAACACTGGCAAATCTGGTTAGATGAAGAGCTTGGAGACGGATTTTTGAGATTATAGAGTTTCCATCTTTTTCTAGCAGATTACATTGAATGGAGAGTGTGTGTATTGTGTTGCAAGCTGAAAGTTTGAATGGTTTTTCTCCCATCTGCTGTTGCTGTTACAATGGGATAGAGGAGATTATCGAATTTCACTGGACCAAATGCCTAGAAATGCAGTATATCGCTCACTCTCTCCTGCCCTTTTCTGTGCCAGTTGTTGACTTTGGCATGGATAGGGCACCACTGAAGAATCCTGGCTCCATCTGCGACGGGTTAGAAGCATATTCCAGTGAGGGAATATTCATTCATTTCAGACAAAAAGTGATTTGGACACCATCCTACTTGGCTGACTCATAAGTCAGTAAACCAACCAGAAACGATTCTCTACAATAGTTTTGAGCAGAGTTTTAACAAAGCAAAAAACACTAGAAATCAGATATGAGAGCAAAAACTGAGATGCTGAAAAAGATGTATTTTGGATGAATCTCATTGTCAAATGTATGCATCTTCCTTTTGGTTTCTATATGAATTGTTGTGTAAACCCAAGAGTGTATTGTTCAGGTAGGGGAATGCAGGCATGTTAGGGAAATTCTGCAAGGCTTGTTAATACATTATTGTGGTTTCATTCTAAACTTGCAGCTGAATCAACTTGAAATTCTCAGTATTTCCTTTCTGCTCGTTCCATGACTTTTAATTTCATTCACTCTGACGATGGGGCAGGACACGATATTTTCATAAAGATGCTAATGGTGGAAATGGCTACTGTAACCTTTGTTCACATTCCAAAAAAATCATCCTGAAATATTTTCACTGTTGGTCTCCAAAGGCCAGATTGATCTACTCTATTTCTCAGATGTTACATTAATTTTGCTGTTCAGTGTCTGCCCCTTTCCTGGTGTTGAGGTCTTGGTTGAATCCTCTGCTTGGTTGACTCCCAATCGCTGGTTGACTATCCATGACTTGTTGCTCACTCAGAATATTGGTTGGCCTCACTGGAATTTGAGTTGGGATTGGCTTATTATTGTCACGTGAACTGAAACACATTCAGTGGCAACTTCATTAGGTACACCTATACACCTCGTTAGTGCAAATATTTAATCAGCCAATCACGTGCCAGAAACTCAGTGCATAAAAGCACGCAGACATGGTCAAGAGGCTCAGTTGTTGTTCAGACCGAAGATCAGAATGGGGAAGAAATGTGATCTAAGTGACTTTGACTGTGGAATGATTGTTGGTGTCTGATGGGGTGGCTTGATTATGTCAGTATAATTTGCAGTTCAACCAAACAATAAAGTTGGGAAACAACAGGAATACTGCAGATGCTGGAAATTCAAGCAACACACATAAAAGTTGCTGGTGAACACAGCAGGCCAGGCAGCATCTCTAGGAAGAGGTACAGTCGACGTTTCAGGCCGAGACCCTTTGTCAGGACTAACTGAAGGAAGAGTGAGTAAGGGATTTGAAAGTTGGAGGGGGAAGGGGAGATCCAAAATGATAGGAGAAGACAGGAGGGGGAGGGATGGAGCCAAGAGCTGGACAGGTGATAGGCAAAAGGGATAAGAGAGGATCATGGGACAGGAGGTCCGGGAAGAAAGACCGGGGGGGGGGGGGACCCAGAGGATGGGCAAGGGGTATATTCAGAGGGACAGAGGGAGAAAAAGGAGAGTGAGAGAAAGAATGTGTGTATAAAAATAAGTAACAGATGGGGTACGAGGGGGAGGTGGGGCATTAGCAGAAGTTAGAGAAGTCGATGTTCATGCCATCAGGTTGGAGGCTACCCAGACGGAATATAAGGTGTTGTTCCTCCAGCCTGAGTGTGGCTTCATCTTTACAGTAGAGGAGGCCGTGGATAGACATGTCAGAATGGGAATGGGATGTGGAATTAAAATGTGTTCCGACACTTCCCTCCCCTTTCTAGATCTTTCTGTCTCTGTCTCTGGAGACAGCTTATCCACTGATGTCTACTATAAGCCTACTGAGTCTCACAGCTATCTGGACTATTCCTCTTCTCACCCTGTCTCTTGCAAAAACGCCATCCCCTTCTCGCAATTCCTCCGTCTCTGCCGCATCTGCTCTCAGGATGAGGCCTTTCATTCTAGGACGAGGGAGATGTCTTCCTTTTTTAAAGAAAGGGGCTTCCCTTCCTCCACTATCAACTCTGCTCTTAAACGCATCTCCCCCATTTCACGTACATCTGCTCTCACTCCATCCTCCCGCCACCCCACTAGGAATAGGGTTCCCCTGGTCCTTACCTACCACCCCACCAGCCTCCGGGTCCAACATATTATTCTCCGTAACTTCCGCCACCTCCAACGGGATCCCACCACTAAGCACATCTTTCCCTCCCCCCCTCTCTCTGCATTCCGCAGGGATCGCTCCCTACGCAACTCCCTTGTCCATTCGTTCCCCCCCATCCCTCCCCACTGATCTCCCTCCTGGCACTTATCCGTGTAAGCAGAACAAGTGCTACACATGCCCTTACACTTCCTCCCTTACCACCATTCAGGGCCCCAAACAGTCCTTCCAGGTGAGGCAACACTTCACCTGTGAGTCGACTGGGGTGATATACTGCGTCCGGTGCTCCCAATGTGGCCTTTTATATATTGGCGAGACCCGACGCAGACTGGGAGACCGCTTTGCTGAACATCTATGCTCTGTCCGCCAGAGAAAGCAAGATCTCCCAGTGGCCACACATTTTAATTCCACATCCCATTCCCAGTCTGACATGTCTATCCACGGCCTCCTCTACTGTAAAGATGAAGCCACACTCAGGTTGGAGGAACAACACCTTATATTCCGTCTGGGTAGCCTCCAACCTGATGGCATGAACATCGACTTCTCTAACTTCCGCTAATGCCCCACCTCCCCCTCGTACCCCATCTGTTACTTATTTTTATACACACATTCTTTCTCTCACTCTCCTTTTTCTCCCTCTGTCCCTCTGAATATACCCCTTGCCCATCCTCTGGGTCCCCCCCCCCACCTTGTCTTTCTTCCCGGACCTCCTGTCCCATGATCCTCTCTTATCCCTTTTGCCTATCACCGGTCCAGCTCTTGGCTCCATCCCTCCCCCTCCAACTTTCAAATCCCTTACTCACTCTTCCTTCAGTTAGTCCTGACGAAGGGTCTCGGCCTGAAACGTCGACTGCACCTCTTAATAAAGTTGGGATGTTCTAAGTAAAGGAACTTCGATTGAGCGAATGCTGTGTAAATACTGGCCATACACAGTTATCACTCGGCAAGAAATAAAAGATAGTACACCACATAAAATTATAAAGAAAGTATATTTACTCATTTCAGTTTTATCAAACAGTTAAGAGATAAAAAAGAAATCAAAAATAAAAGGGCTTATTACAGTTAAGCCACTCTAAAGGTGCACATGACCATTGGAGCCTGTATCTTCTAAAAGCTGAATGTACCCATTACTCAAGGTACTGAATTCTCATCACCTATCACCATCTTGGAATCCTTCATCTTGCGAAGTACTTGCAATCGTGTCCTCCCATCGGATTGAATCCTATGGCTGTATCTCTGGATCTTCTCTTCATATCTCTCGCCAAAAGACCACAAACTCCACCAGTGTCTGTCACAAATCTCTCTCCATCCAGCTCTCTCTAGTACCTTCTCCCAATTCCACGATTCTGACTGGCTGACCTGGTATTCCTAAGTTGAATATCATAGCCCCTTATCTTTAGCCAAAACCAAACGTTTTACCAGCAGGATACACAGCTTTTACAGAAAGCTACTAAATAAAATATCCCACGGCATCACAGTAGAGATCTTAACCAGGATATTACACCTATAATAGTTCAGTAAATTTTCCAGTAATTTCAGCGCAGTTCCTAAATTTTTCTAGAACAGGGGTTCCCACCCTGAGGTTTATGGACCCTTTAATTAGTGGTAGCGGTTCATGGCATAAAAAATGTTGGAAACCATGTTCTAGAAGCTTCTTAGTAGCAGGTGTCACACGACTTCTATCTGACATTGTCCATATGTTATTTGTTGTAACTGGAATTCGTGTTATCTTTAGTCTGATTGTGGGACAACATGACTGCCTTTTCCTTTGGTCCTCTTGGCTTCTCTTTCCTGTTTGTTTCTGCTCTTGTAGCACTTAATAAACTGATTGTAATCAAGAGGTTTTGTGCTTCATTCTTGATTTCTGAAGAACCTTCTAATCATAAAACTATCAGGATCCAACAGTAGATTGTGAGGTCAAGAGTACAACTTAACGTACTAAGGAACTGTTTAATAGAATTATAATAGCAAGGCAGAAGGCGGGAGGAGAGAGAAGCAGCGTGCCGCGTGTGCGCAGCCTTCCGGTGAAAAATGGTATTGTATCTGCTAAATAGGGGCCGTGGACAATTCTGATTTGATGGAGATGGACATGAAAGCACAGAGGAACATCTGGAAAAAAGTCCCCGTTCCCCCTCCCCCCCCCCCCACCAGCTATGTCAAACGTGCAGAGTAGGCAGTTCTGGTCCTTCGAGTCACGCTGCCCAGCAATTTCCCCGATGTAATGCTAGCCTGATCGGGGGACAACATACAATGACCAGTTACCCTACCAGCCGGTACATCTTTGGACTGTGGGGGGTGAGGGGGAACCAGGGCACCCGGAGGAAACCCATGCAGTTGCAGGGAGAATGTACATACTCCTTACAGGCAGCGAAGGGAATTGAACCCTTGTAAAGTGTTATGCTAAACACTACGATACAGGGGACAGGGGCCTGCACATACGAGATCCATACATGTGCCTATGACTTTCACGCAGTACTGTACTTTGATAGTAAATTCACTTTGAACTTTTCTGAACTTTTGAAATGCCGGCAAAATTCCCTCCACAGCATATAATCAGAGAAATATCCTGCTACTACTGCCCTCTGTCTCCTATCACTAAGCCAATTTTGGATCAAAATAGCCTTGGATCTCTTGTGTCCTGACCTTCTGACCCGCAGGACATGGAAAAATGTCACACTTGATGCTTCATTTTTTGATGTCATCTCTGGAGTTTGGCTACTGAGTCCATGTTTTTGACTTTGCGACCACATTCCAGTCAGTGTTTCCAGCAAAACCCAAACTGGGCACTGGCCATTATGTTATTGGTGAGCAAATGCCACTCGATAACAGAGTTAATGCTACCTTCTGTCACTCCCTTGCCGATTATGAATAAATTAGGTTTTAACCAGGTGAAGAAACCTGAAATGTTAACTGAAGTTCAAGCTTATTGGAACCACGGTGCACCCACAAAACATACCTCACACACAGCATATGAAACAAAATGTTACCACAAGTAAGTGAATAAAATATAATTCAAAGCCCAGCACAGGTAAACAGTACAGCAAACAAGCTCGTTGTCCTAGTGACGATGCCTCGATGTGGCAGGCCGTTCACTAGACTCACAGACTGAAGGTAGAGGCTATCCCCCAGTCTGACAGTCCTAGTCCTGATGCTCCTGCGTCTCCTTTCCGACGATAGTAGGGCAAAGGGATCGTGGGATGGATGGTAGTGGCGCCACGGTAGTGTAGAAGTTAGCGTGATGCTATTACAGCGCAAGGTTTCAGAGTTCAATCCCATTGTCCTCCGTAAGGAGTCTATGATCTTGTGGAATGTGTGGGTTTCCCCGGGTGCTCTGATTGCCTCCCACCATCCAAAGCTGTGCTGGGTTGGCTAATTAGTCATTGTGGAATTGCCCTGTGATTAGGTTCGGGTTGTGGGATTGCTGGTGTGGCATGGCTGGAAGGCTGGAAGGCTGGGAGCAGCCTACTCCATGGTGTATTCCTAAGTGAAAAAATAGATAAATAACAACGCTTTGGGCCCTGGAAATGCCACAAGTAGAGTTCCTGGAGTGGCCGGAGGTTAGAGGCTCTGGGTTTGAGAGTTTGGGGCCAAAGACTGGAGGACTGGTGTTGGAGGCCTGTCGGTGTGTGAGCGTGGGAGGATGGCAGAGGAGCTTGTTGTTGTTCTGTTAAGCATCGTGGACATAGTATGTTGGCGCCGGAATATGTTGCGGTACTTGTGGACTGCCCCCAGCACACCCTCGGATGTGTTGGTTACTAATGGAAACAATGCATTTCACTGTATGTTTTTCGATGTATATTTGATAAGTAAATCTGAATCTGGAATCTTCTGCTGCCACAAGAGCTGTCCTGCCTCCTGAGTACATCCCCCTCTTTTTTTCAACAGCTGCGGTTTTGTTTTTGGGGTTTTCAGTAAGTAGCTGTACTTTCCCTAATTAGCTAGGTCAGATTTGACCTGTGTTTTGTGAGCAGGACGTTCCTGGGAACTTTCCTCATTGTCTCATAGATGCCAGTTTTGGAATTGTACTGACAAAGCTTGGCTAAAGGTGCTACTAGCTGTGGAGCACAGGTCTCCGGTGTCATCAGTGGAAGAAGGTCCACAATTTACCTTGCTGCATGTAGACATTTCAGCCACTCACAAGGCATAGAAGGACACAGTTCTAACATTCAAGATTTAATGTATTGAGTACAGGAGATGGGATGTTCTGTTGAAGTTGTATAAGACGTTGGTGAAGCCTAATTTGGAGTATTGGTGCAGTTTTGGTCACCAAATTACAGGAGAATGAAATGATTGTTATTCCGGATTTGATGCAGCACACAAAAAATGACGCAATAAGCGTAAAGAACACAATGGAAAAAACACGATAGGTGCAAGAATATCTGTACATAAGGTGACTGACAGGCAATGATAAAGTGACTCTTCTCTTGGTAGCAGCAGGGCACATGAAAACACAGTAGGATAGTGACGTGTGAAGTGTGAGGGTAAAGTGACAGTTAAACGGGGGGATGAAGGGTGCAAAGGAGGGAACTAACTGACTTGGGTGTAGTGGTGGTGGGATGGGTTAATGGTTGGAGGTGTTGTTCATCCTGATGATCTGGGGGAAGTAACTGTTTTGTTTTATTTTCTTTAGAGATAGAGCATGCAATAAGCCCTTCTGGCCCACTGAGCCGTGCTGCCTAGCAACCTGCTGATTTAACTCTAGCCTAGTCAAAGAACAATTTACAATGACCAATTAACCTACCAACCTGTACGTCTTTGGACTGTGGGTGGAAGCTGGAGCACCCAAAGGAAACCCACGTGCTCGTGGGAAGAACGTGCAAACTTTCTTACAGAGGACACCAGAATTGAACTCTGGACTCTGACTTCCCTGGCTGTAATTGCATTGTGCTAACTGTTCTGCAATTGGGGTGCCCTAAGTTTTGAGCCCAAGGTGTGCAAATGGGATTGGTGGAGATGAGCAAAAAACGGTTTGCGTGGATGTAATGTGCCATAGGCCCGCTCCTGTGCTGTGATTCTCTGTGGCATGTGGACCGAATCAAATTGGCTAAAGACTGGCTGCTCTGGCAAGAATCTCAGGAGGAAGCCACGATGGATCATTCACTTGGACTTTCATAATTGTGAACATAATAGGTTAAGGGTTAAGGGTTACAGGGAGAAGGTGGGAGATTGGGATGGGGTTGGGGGAAAGTAATCAACCCTGGTTGAATGGTGGAGCAGACATGATGGGCCAAATGGCCTAAATCTGCTCCTTTATGTCATGATATGGAAACACCAATGCCTTTGAAGGGAAAATCCTACAAAAGGTAGTGCTTTATTTTTTGCTATTTATTTATATTTGCATCTGCACAGTTTATTGCATTCTGCACTCTGGTTGATCTTTCATTGATCCTGTTATAGTTATTATTCCATAGATTTGCTGAGTATGACCACAGGAAAATGAATATCAGGGTTGTATGCAGTGACATATATATATATACTCTGACCTTGGCCTTACAAGTTTTCAACATGATCTTCTAGCTCCATTTCTCTCTCCACAAGTGCTGCCTGTCTTGCTTTGTATTTGGAGGATGGAGACCTTCTCTGAGCTGCCCTCCCCTCCCATTATCTGCTTGCTTGACCTCCAACGAGAAGTGGCTAGACCGTAGCTGGGTTGCTAGGCTGCCTTTGCTGCCAAGCACATGAGGTCCTGTGCTGCAGTTTGGTCCTCATTTTTAGCCAGACTTTGCAGATCCCAACATGCAGCTCCATCTACTTATAAAACTATTTTTCTCCCCCCCCCCCATATCTTTTGCTTTTCTTTCCTTTCAGTATTTTGGGTTGTAAATGTGAATATCAGATGTTAAAGGAGGAAGAACGAGAGATGGGGTGGTTTTCTGATTTTCTTGCTTTTGCATTCATTTGAACGTATTCTCACCTCTTTGAGTCAGCAGATTCTAAAACTCGGGCCCCACTTGGTTTTAAGTGCGAAAATTTGGACTGCGCTGAGGGTGTGCTGCAGATTAGAGGTGTTGCTTTCTTGCGGCGACACCATCTGCTTTCTTGAGTGCGCCTAAAACCTCCTGTGTCACCGCTGTGAAGAGGTGCAGAGGAGTGATCACCGGTGTGCTGGCTCATACTCACCCTTCAGCTGGGAAAACACGTCGAGAAATCTGCAATGTGCTGAAAACCTTCAACAGAAGCAGAAAGTACTGAAAATTACCCAACGGGGCAGGCAGCACTGTGGAGAGAGAAACTGAGTGAAAACGTTCAAGCTGAAGACTGTTTAAGACTGCAAGGAGCAGAATTAGGCCATTTGGCCCATTGTACTTCACCTTTCAACCTTGGCTGTTTTTTTTTAAACCCCATTCTCCCCTAATCCCCTTAACCTATCAATAAACCATCAACTCATGCTTCAAATACACACAATGACTTGGCATTCACTACCCTCTCTGGCAACAGATTCCACACATTTGCCACCCACAGGCTGAAGAAATTCTTCCTCATCTCAGTTATAAAGGAACATCCCTTTAGTCTGAATTGAATTGACTTTATTACTTACATCGTTCATATACATGAGGAGTAAAAATCTTTACATCTCTGTCTAAATGTGCAATATATAGTAATTTATAATAAATAGTATGTACAACAGGACAGTCAATATAACATAGAAATACAGTTGTATCAGCATGAATTAATCAGTCTGATGGTCTGGTGGAAGAAGCTGTCCCGGAGCCTGTTGGTCCTGGCTTTTATGCTGCGGTACCATTTCCTGAATGGTAGCAACTGGAACAGTTTGTGGCTGGGGTGACTCGGGTCCCAGTGCCATCAGATCCTAGACTCTCCTACGAATGAAACCGTCATCTCCATGTGCACACTGTCTAGGCCTTTCAGTATTCAGTAGGCTTCAATGAAATGCCCCCCCACCCCCACCTGAACTCCATCGAGTACTGGCTTAGACACTACAGAAAGTTGTTAGAAATATTCAAACGTTTGTAAAATAAGTTATACAAGAGGGAAAGGGGTGGGGTTGTGGGGGGAACAAGATAGAGATCTGAGATGAGAGGGACTAGAAGCAGTAACTGATAGAAAGGGTAGGCCAGCTTAAAGACAGCAGAGTAGATTCTGTGGTCAGTTTCACATCTGTGTTGTGGGAACTTGCTGCACAGCTATTGGCTGCTATGTTCCCCAGAGGGTCGGAGAGTGTGGAATGAGCTGCCGGCACAAATGGTGCATGTGAGCTCAATTTCAATGTTTAAGCCAAGTTTAGATAGGTACGTGGATGGTAGGGGTCTGGAGGGCTTTGGTCATAGTGCAGGTCCACGGGTGTAGACAGTTTAAATAGTTTGGCATGGACTAGATGGGTGGAAGGGCCTGTTCCTGTGCTGTACTTTTCTATGACTATGATTCTACATCATGTATTATCTGTAGGATGGATTGAGACAGACAATATACTGTACAACTAATGAAAATGGGTTATTCACAAAGCAATGTACTAACTACATATTGAGGCTTTAGGTTGTTGCTATAATGTCTCTGCAAACTTTTCATTGCTAAGTAGCAGGCACACCAAGCAACTCTGTTGTCCAATAGAGTGTAATAAAAATACACATACAGAGAAAGTAATGTGTTTATACTTATAGGTGCACTCAGTGGCTACTTTATTAGTTGTAACAATTGGTTGTTTGAGTTACTTTCACCCACCTATAAGCTTGAACCAGTTTAGTCATTGTGCTCTGACCTCCCTCCTTACCAAGCTGTTTCACCCACAGAACTGCTGCTCACTGGATGGCTTCCGTTTTCCGCACCATTCTCCGTAAGCTCTAGACACTGATGTGCATGAAAATCCAAGGAGATCAGCATTTTCTAAGGTACTCAAACCACCCCATCTGGCGCCAACAATCATCCCCAGTCAAAGTCACTTAGATCACATTTCTTTCCCATTCTGATGTTTGGTCTGAACAACAACTGAACATCTTGACCATGCCAGAATCCAAATCAGGTTTAATATCACTGGCATATGTTGTGAAATCTGTTGACTTTGTGGCAGCAGTACAATGCAATACATGATAATATAAAAATTTGAATTACAGAAAGTAAGTGTGTGTGTTAAATTAAATAAGTAGTGCAAAATAGAAATAAAGAAGTAGTGAGGTAGTGTTCATGGGTTCAATGTCCATTGACTGGTTCACTAGGCTGTATCAGGAATGCGAAGACAAGTGCTTGGGCTGAATCTGTGAAGCTGGTGTACTTTCTCATTGAGGACACCACCCTACTTATTTTTAACTTTGATTTTTCAAAAGGCAGGCTCAGCAAAGGGTAGTCAAAACTGCCCTATGCATCACGGGCACCAGCCTATCGGCATCAAGGACATATATACCAGAGAAGTGCCGGAAAAAGGCTAGCAATAGCGTGAAAGGTCCCACCCACCCTGCTCATAGACTGTTTGTCCCACTTTCGTCAGGAAGGAGGCTACGTAGCGTGCACACCAGGAACACCAGACTCAAAAACCGTAACTTCCCCCCATGCCATCAGGCTGATCAGCATCTCCACCCATTAACCCAACACCACCACCACCCCACTGCGTCCACATCAACCACTCCTGGTCCCCCATCACTTTATGCACATACAATTAGTCTGTGTATATAAGCAAATCTTACACATATATGGCCACATTCAAACAGTTCAAAATTCAGAGTAGATTTGTTATAGAAGTACGTATATATCACCATTTACTACCCTGAGATTCATTTTCTTGCGGGCATTCACAGTAGAACGAAGAAATACAATAGACAACTGCAAATACAAAAAAAAGAGTAGTAATTTTAATAAATATATAATTAGTACTGAGAACATGAGTTGTAGATTTCTTGAAAGTGGGTCTGTAGGCTGTGGAATCAGTTCAGAATTCAGGTGAGTGAAGTTATCCACCCGGGTTCAGGTGCTTGATGGCTGAAGGGTAATAACTGTTTCTGAATCTGGTGGAGTGGGACGTAAGGCTTTTGTACATTGTGTTTTATAGGATTGCTTTTATATTTACAGTATATTTATTATGTTTTTTTGTTATTGTGTTCCTTATTGTGATTCTTTTACTGCTGCATCGGATCCGCAATTACAATCATTACGTTCCTCTTTACATCCGTACTGAAGAATGACAATAAGCGATTTTGATATTTGAATTTTAAATTTCCACAAGATATTTAGTGTAGAGTTTAAAATAATTCACTATGCTAAGTGTGAAATGGAGGGACTGTCTTCTGCACCACCCCCTCCGCCCATCAACTGTGACCACGAGTGGGTGCAGCTGGGAAGTGCACAGATGAGAGGCTGTGAGGTTCATTTCCGCTCTGAGGTAGATGATAACAGCTGGAGTGCCAGCCACTAGTCACAGAATGCCTGAACGTAGCAAAAATAATTGGCCGCTGTGTCCTAACTGATCACTATCTGGGAGTTTGCTGTGCAATTGTTCTCAGTCAGAAAGGGCGCTGTGGAAAAAAAAAATCTGCTTGTGGTAATCAAGAGTGATTCTGTAGATGCTGGAAATCCAGAGCAACCCATACAAAATGCTGGAGGAGCTCAGCAGGCCAGGCGACGTCCATTGAGAGAATGAAGAGTTGTGCTAAGACCCTTCATTAGGACAAGAAAGGAGGGCAAAGAAGAATGTCGGGGTGGGGAAGGAGTACAAGGTCGCAAGCTGGCAGGTGGAAGGGGAAGGTAGGTGTGTGGGTGGAGGAGGAGGGATTGAAGTGAGAAATGGGAGGTGATAGGAAGTAATGGTAAAGAGCTGGAGAAGAAAGAATCTGATAGGAGAGGAGAGTGGACCATGGGAGAAAGGGAAAGAGGAAGGGGACTAGAAGGAGGTGATAGGCAAGGAGGAGGGCACCCTCCTCTTTGTAGTGTGTGTTCCGCTGTGCGTGTATATGTGTTACTGAGGTTTCACAAAGAAAGCACAGCAGCGCCTGTCATTAGAAGTTTGCGAAGAGTCAGCAAGACATGGGATACTTTGACAAACTTCTATGGGCGTGTGGTGGAGAGTATATTGCCTGACTGCATCACAGCCTGGCATGGGAACACTAATACCCTTGAGTGGAAAATCCTACAAAATGTAGTGGATACGGACCAGTTGATCCTGGATAAAGCTCTCCCCCCAATTGTGCACAGGAAAGCAGATACATCATCAGCAACCCCCCCCCTCCCACCCCACCCAATGCTCTCTTCTCACTGTTGTCATCAAGAAGAAGGTACAGGAGCCTCAGGGCTTAGACCACCAGGTTCAGGAACAGATATTGCCCCTCAACCATCAGGCTCCTGAACCAGAGGGGATAACTTCACTCAACTTCACTTGTCCCATCACTGAACTATTCCCACTACCTATGGACTCACTTTCAAGAACTCTTCGTCTCATTCTCTCAATATTTATTGCTTGGTTATTTATTCTCTTTTGAATTTTCACAGTGTTGCCTTTTGCACATTGGTTGTCCTTCCTGTTGAGTTTGGTCTTTCATTGATTCTAGTATCCCGCAAGAAAATGGAACCTATGGTTGTATATGGTGACATATATGTACTTTGATAATGAACTTACTTTGAACATGCATAAACATGGACTGATGAAGGGTTTCAGCCCAAAATGTCGACCGTTTATTCCGCTCTAAAGATACTGCCTGAGTTACTCTGGATTTCCAGCATCTGCAGAATC
Organism: Mobula hypostoma; assembly: GCF_963921235.1. Classification (NCBI taxonomy): domain Eukaryota; kingdom Metazoa; phylum Chordata; class Chondrichthyes; order Myliobatiformes; family Myliobatidae; genus Mobula; species Mobula hypostoma. The sequence continues at coordinate 177,153,251 of NC_086098.1, forward strand.
TCTTGTGTTCAGACGTAAACCCTTATGTGTTTAAACCATCTGCAAATGCAGAAATAGTTCCCACCTTTATCCAAAAGGCAGAAGAATCAAACTTGCAGAAGAACAACATCATGATGAAGGGTGTCGGCCCAAAATTTATAAAACTGTTTATTCCCTTCAATCGATGCTGTCTGACCTGCTGAGTTCCTCCAGCGTTTTGAACATGTTGCGGATGATTTCTAGCATTTTCTCTTGTGTGGATGAAATAAAAACATTTTCATGTGAGTCGGCTGGGGTGATATACTGCATCTGGTGCTCCCGATGCTGCCTTCTATATATTGGCGAGACCCGATGCAGGCTGGGAGACCGTTTCGCTGAACACCTATGCTCTGTCCACCAGAGAAAGCAGGATCTCCCAGTGGCCACACGTTTTAATTCCACGTCCCATTCCCATTCTCATACGTCTATCCATGGCCTCCTCTACTGTAAAGATGAAGCCACACTCAGGTTGGAGGAACAACACCTTATATTCCATCTGGGTAGTCTCCAACCTGATGGCATGAACGTTGACTTCTCTAACTTCCGTTAATGCCCCACCTCCCCTTCGTACCCCATCCGTTATTTATTTATTTATTATTATTAAAAGAATCTTTCTCTCTCTCTTTTTTCTCCCTCTGTACCTCTCACTATACTCCTTGCCCATCCTCTGGGCTTCCTCCCCCTTTCTTTCTCCCTAGGCCTCCCGTCCCATGATCCTCTCCCTTCTCCAGCCTCGTATCCCTTTTGCCAATCAACTTTCCAGCTCTTAGCTCCATCCCTCCCCCTCCTGCCTTCTATCACTTCGGATCTCCTCCTCCTCCTCCCACTTTCAAATCTCTTACTATCTCTTCTTTCAGTTAGTCCTGACGAAGGGTCTCGGTCCGAAACGTCGCCTGTACCTCTTCCTAGAGATGCTGCCTGGACTGCTGCATTCACCAGCAATTTTTGTGTGTGTTGCTCGAATTTCCAGCATCTGCAGATTTCCTCGTGTTTGCATTCTATTTCCTTAAGGCGTTTTGCCGCTTGTGTTTCTACGATCCCTGCCCCTAACCTTCACCTCTCTCGCTAACTCCTGTTGTGTTTATTGTTTTGGGAATGTCAGTTAAAATTCCAATTATTTCTGGGCAATGGTAATGTTTGGAACACCAACAAAAACTTGGGGGGGCCCTTTGGGTTGGGGATAGTGACGTTCGCGGTTACGTGGGGATCTGCCTCACCGTTGTTTCTAACTGCAGCCAAAGATTGAGAAGGGTCTTTGTGTTTTGGCGGGGGAGGGAGAGCTCAATACATCTTGGAGTAAAAAGAGCAGTAGGGCAGTTCCACTCAAGAGTGACTGAGACTTCGACTCTTTAGACCATAGGTTATTGCTGTTTCCTGGGGGCTTTTTTGGGGGGGGGGGAGGGTGAACATTTCTCGCAGAATTGTTTGCACAGCGGGCCACTCGGTTGTAAGTTGCGTGACCACAAGTTTGGTTTTCTGTTTAACACCAACAGCAGGCCGATGCAGGTGGGGGTAGGGTCTCTTGTCATGTTGCCCAAGTGCTATAGCTTGTGAGCTGCCTCTGTCGACACCGTGACTGTACTGAGCTGAAAGCAGCAGTTCAATTTCATTCTTTCACCAGACGTAGCCATCACTGGTAAGGCGAGTGTGTAATGTCGAAAGGCAAAAAAGCTGGGAGGCCCCTGAATTAAGGTAGCTGTTGAATTGCCTGCAGGCCAGCAAAGGTAAGTATGGCAGATTTTCTTCTCTGAATTGTGCTTTTGTGACTGTTTCGTGACTGTTGTTACTGAAATTAGCTCTTTCCTTTACAGACTTAGCTAACAATATCTAATTCCAAGATGGGATACAGACATATGTCCTTGGTTCAGTGTACCAGGCCTCTAGGTGATGTGATGATCTGGTAACTATGGTAACATACCTGCATGCTGACATTTTCAATTAAAATTAAGGGGATTAGATATAGAAATGAGAGATGGAGGGGGTTCTCTCTGAAACCTCTCAAATATTGAAAGGCGTAGATAGAGTGGACATGGAGAGGATGTTCCCAATAGTGGGAGAGTCTAGGACTAGAGGGCACAGCCTCAGAATAGAAAGACATCACTATAGAACACCGATGAGGAAGAGTTTCTTTAGCCAGAGGGTAGTGAACCTCTGGAATTCAGATGGCTATGAAGTCATTGGATATTCTTAAGGTGAAGGTTGATAGGTTCATGATTAGTATGGGTGCCAAAGGTTACGGGAGAGAAGGTAAGGAAATGGATTAAGAAGGACAAATCAGCCATGGTGGAATGGAGGAGCAGACTCTGTGGGCTGAATGGTTTAATTCTGCTCTTTTGTCTATGATCCTGTGGATATTCAACTCTTTGTGCTTGCCCTATCATTCATGGCTGAACCTCATGGCCAAACTTTCATGCACTAACCTCCTATCCCTTGATATCCTTAATTTTGAAACGTCTATCATTCTACTTGGAGCATTGTGTGCAACTCTGGTCTCCACATTACAGGAAGGATGTGGAGTGTTTGGAGAGTGTGCAGAAGTCCACTAGGATGTTGCCTAGATTAGAGGGTATTAGATCTAAGGGGAGGTGGGGGTTGGACAGGGTTATTTTGTTTCTGGAGAGTTAGAGGCTGAGGGAAGACCTGACAGGAGTTTAAAAAATTATGAGAGGCTTACATAGACACATGAATATGGAGGGATTCATATCACGAATAGACAGAAGAAATTTTACTTCAGCATTGTGTTTGGTGTAGATATTGTAGGCCAAATGGCCTTTTCCTGTGCTGTATTGATCTGTGAGCTGTTTAGCTCTATCTTGAATAAACTCAGTGACTGGGATTCCACATCCATCTTGGGTAGAATTCCAAAGGCTTGCCACCTTGAGTGAAGAAATTTCTTTTCATCTCAGTCACAAGTGGTAGACTCCTTATTTTGAGATCTATTAACACCTGTTTTCCACACAGATCATCCAATCAAAGTGTTGGACGTGCCTCTGACTCTGTGAAAACCCTCAGGAATTTTGTACAAAGTCATAGTCACACAATATAGAAACAGACACTTCAGACCGTCAGGTCGTGCCAACCATTGCCCATCCATTTGGTCCAATCTTACACTTAATCTCTTTTTTTAATGTTATCAACTCCCAAATCAGATTCACACCAGGGGAAATTTATAGTGGGCATTTGTAGGCCACTCTGCACAACTTTGGAACGTGGGAGGAAACCAGAGCTGCTGGAGGAAATCCGTGTGGTCATAGGGAGAACATGAAAGCTCGATGCAGACATCTCCCGTGACCAGGACCAAACGTAGAACTTTGCCCTGGTGACCCAATGGTTTGACGAATGACAGTTTAAATGCTGGCCGAATTAGAAAGGTCAGGTACAGGTCGAATCAAGGCGGTGGGGTCCAGACCCCAGAGCAGATCAAAGAACTAAATCCGATGGATGATGATTTAGGTGTGGGGCCAGATTGAAAAGGTCAGGGTGTCGGGGCCTGACGCAAGAGACAGACCAGTTCAGATCACAGCGCTGCTCTGCACTGCACTGCACTGACTTCATTTCAGAATGCTATTTGCTTGCGTTTATTGTTTGCAGACTTATTTTATTTTCCTCTGCACGTTGGGTGTTTGATGGTCTTTTTTAAGATTTTTTTTTGGTTTCTTTGTTCCATGGCTGCCCGTTAGGAGACGAATCTCAAGGTTGTATAATGTATACATACCTGGATAATAAATGTACCTTGAACTTTGAATTTTGCCCCACTGAGGCAGAGGTTCCACATATTGCCAGTTCAATGGAGTCAGCTTCTTTGTGTGAAGTCTAGAGTACAGGCCCTGTCAGCGTAGTCTCATCAATAAATCCACCATCCCAGGAGTCAATCTCAGGAACCATAAACAGATGATGTCTGTGCTTCCTCTGCTGACCAGAAAGATCATCAAGGATGAAGTAAAAAACATCAAACCTCGTGATCTAAGACACTCACATTGTACAGCTATGCAAAATACAGCAATTTCTCAGAGAGTGGTGGATCTAGTAGAACTCTCTGCCCAATGAAGCAGTGGAGGCTACCTCAGTGAATATATTTAAGACAAGGTTGGATAGATTTTTGCATAGTAGGGGAATTAAGGGTCATGGGGAAAAGGCAGGTAGGTGGAGATGAGTCCATGGCCAGAACAGCCATGATCTTACTGAATGGAGGAGCAGGCTCCACAGGCCGGATGGCTGACTCCTGCTCCTACTTCTTATGTTCTTATGCTCTAATTGAGCCACACAAGCAAAAGCAATGCCTCTTCCAACAATCCGTGTGATGTGAAAAGGAGACCATGGCTGTACATGCTTGTGTACATCTCCTTATGAGGGATGCCACGGTAATGCAGCGGTTAGCACGACAAGGTTACAGCTCGGGGCGTTGGAGTTCGGAGTTCAGGTCCAGCGTGCTCTCTAAGAAAGTTTGCATGTTCTTCCAGTATGTACGTGGGTTTCCTCCCGCAGTCCAAAACCGTACCGGTTAATCGGTCATTGTAAATTGTCCTGTGTGATTCGGGCAGTGCGGTGCAATGGGACAAAAGGGCCTGTTCTGTGCTATATCTCTAAATAAAAACAAATAATATATAAATATAGGACAAGGCTATTTGGTCCCTATGCTGTCTCTCAGGTTAGATTAAATTAAGTTTAATTGTCATTCAACCATACACATATATACAGATAAACGGAACAGTTGTCCCTCTGGAACCAAGGTGCAAAGCATAGTGCACGCAACACACAGCACATGTAGTTACCATGGCACATACAGTCACAAAATAATATTAGCACAAGTCCCCGAGGGGCATTGCATGAAGATTGATGTTGCATGGGATGTTGCCCTGGAGCCATGTTTCTGTAAGAACAAGCACGCAGCAGTTCCTCATCTCGTGCTGGGTCAGCCGCAGATGAAGGCAAATTGGCTTGTCTCAGAGAAATCTCAACATTTTCAGTCCTCCACATAGTCCCTACATCATACCCATTTATTAATCCACCTTTTTACACCAGCATCTGTAATAGTGTTAAACCTATGCAACTCAGCCACTCAGCTGCTCCCACATGGGAGGAGTTCCCGTACTTTAAAAGCAGGGTTATCAGTAAACACACACAAAAAATGCTGGTGAATGCAGCAGGCCAGGCGGCATCTATAGGAAGAGGTACAGTCAACGTTTCGGGCCGAGACCCTTCATCAGCCTGTGGGTCCAACATATGATTCTCCGTAACTTCCGCCACCTCGAACGGGATGCCACCACTAAGCACACCTTTCCCTCCCCCCCCCTTCTGCTTTCCGCAGGGATCGCTCCCTACATGACTCCCTTGTCCATTCGTTTCCCCTCCCCCCCATCCCTTTCCACCGATCTCCCTCCCGGCACTTATCCTTGTAAGCGGAACAAGTGCTACACATGCCCTTACACTTCCTCCCTCACCACCATTCAGGGCCCCAGACAGTCCTTCCAGGTGAGGCGACACTTCACCTGTGAGTCGGCTGGGGTGATATACTACATCCAGTGCTCCCAATGCGGCCTTCTATATATTGGCGAGACCCGACGCAGGCTGGGAGACCGTTTTGCTGAACACCTATGCTCTATCCGCCAGAGAAATCAGGATCTCCCAGTGGCCACACATTTCAATTCCACGTCCCATTCCCATTCTGATATGTCTATCCACGGCCTCCTCTACTGTCAAGATGAAGCCACACTCAGGTTGGAGGAACAACACCTTATATTCTGTCTGGGTAGCCTCCAACCTGATGGCATGAACGTTGACTTCTTTAACTTCCGTTAATGCCCCACCTCCCCTTCGTCCCCTTTGTATTTCTCTCTCTCTCTCTCTCTCTCTCTCACTCTCTCACTCTCTTTTTTCCTTCTCCCTCTGTCTCTTACTATCTCTTCTTTCAGCTAGTCCTGACGAAGGGTCTCGGCCCGAAACGTCGACTGTACCTCTTCCTATAGATGCTGCCTAGCCTGCTGCGTTCACCAGCATTTTTTATGTGTGTTGCTTGAAATTCCAGCATCTGCAGATTTCCTCGTGTTTGGGATATCAGTAAAGTTCTGTTGAATACCCTGCATGCTGGTGTCCTGATGTGCTCTGCACTGTCCCTCAGTAACGAACACAACAGTGCCTTCTCCTACCTTTCCAGTCCTGAAGAAGGGTCTCTGTCTCCAAGACTGATGCTTCATTTCCATGGATGCTGCCTGACCTGCTGAGATCCTCCAGCAGTTTGTGTGTGTCTCTCTGCCCAACAACCTCACAGCAAGGAAACAGGTTCGAAGTGTTGCTCTAACTAACCTGGAATCTGCCATGCTATCAGGTTGGTGAGATTCCAGGTTTGAGTCTTGATCTCTGCAGGTGACCCTAAACAAGCTTTGTCATCGTGACATTGGACATAGGAGTCCTGCGGGTGGTGGAGGGGAGGGCTGGGTTAGAGAAAAGGGTACAAAACTGAGAACAATAATTAATCATGGCTCCTGCATTTGGTTGTCAAAGCCCATCTGAGTTGCTCTCATGGATCAGCTTGTTTAGTTGCCACCTGCTGTGTTCAAATTGCCCGTCAAAGTGAAGAATTTCTCCTTGGATGAGGAAGCCTCTGCTCTATGACAGCTGTGGCCTGATCTGTAGTGCTTCTTGCTTCACAATTGGAAGGTTGAGGGTTCAAGTCCCTGCTCCAGAGATTTGAGTGCCAAAATCGAAGCTGACGTTTGAGAAGTACTAAGGGTGAGCTGAACTCATTGGAGCGCTGCCTCTGAGCAACAATGTGGCCTCAAGATATCTGCTATCTTAGGTGATTGAAAAATATTTCATGGTGCTATTTTTGTAGAAGGGGTGCAAATTAACCACAACGTTCTGGCCAATATTTTGTCCCCAATTGCATTAGTGCGGATTATTTGTTACTGTGTTGCTCTTTTGTGGGAGCTGGCTGAGTACAAATTAGCTGCTGTTTCCTACAGTGCAACAATGAACTAGTCTTCCAAATTAATTCTCTGTAAGGTGCTTGTGATTCAGCCAGAGGCTTATATAAGTGCCCAGCTTCACCAGACATCAGAGCCAAAGAGCTCCACTCAATAGTGCAGTTTTAAAATTATACTAAATAAAAGTTTGTTTTGACCAAGTGACTCCTTTAACGCAGAAATAAACGGACAGGGAATGAAATTTAAAAAGCCTGTAATGTCTGCGGGTTAGTGAGGTGGCTGTCTGTGTAGTTTGTGAAAACTGGACCGCCATTTTAAATTGCCTTTGCTTCCCTCCCTAACTGAGATAGAGACACAGCTGAAAGGCGACCTCGGCCCAAGGCACTGAAACCAGGAAGCCAATCTAAGCAACTGAAATCAAGACCAGAAGAATAATGTGTGGTTTTCTGAAATGAGAAGCTAGTTTCCTTTTTCCTGTCAGATCCTAAAAGACAAAAACCCTGATTTGAGCTGAAGAGCTCTCTGAGGGTGATTGAGCTTCCCCTTATATTTTGGTTTTGTTTCCTGAATCCCCCTCCCGCCCCTTTTATACAGCCTAGAAATAACTTCCCCCTCCTTTCCTGAAGGTACTACTGCCTGCTGGGCCCTGTTGTCACGGCAACTGATCAGACATGGTAGAGTGCCTAGAAACTGCTGGCCAGTGGGCTAATCAACTGGAGGAAAGGAACTGGTGGGGGTGGGGGGGGGGGAGTGCCAGGTAGCCCTCAGTGCTTGGGCACAGGCCAAGCTTCAGATAGTCTCACAGAACTGCTCACCCAAATAAGGTTGAGAACACATGAACTGTTCCTTTCCCGGGACTTTATTCCTTTGAGCGTAGGTGGTTGAGGGGGAATCCTTGCAGAGGTGTTAAAAACCATATGCACGCAGTCTTTTTCCAAGTGAAAGGGAACTGAAAACTAGAGGGTATTGTTTCAAAGTGAGAAGTGAAAGATTTAAAAGGGACGCGAGGGGCAACTTCTCTATGTAAAGCTGTCTGTATATGGAAAGAGAATGCTCAAGGAAGTGGTTGAGGCAGGTACAATAATGTTTGGATAAGGACACGGGATAGGATGGGTTCAGAGGGATAATGAACAAATGTGGGGAAATGAGACTAGCTTGGTGGGCGCACCTAATGTTGGTGCCGGAGTCTTGGATCTTGGGCAAGGTTTAATTTTTGCAGTTTGTTGACTGGACTCTGGAGTTCATGTTATGATGTGTTTCTGGTTTCTGGTTGCTCCTTTTTTTTGTTGCTATTTTGTGCGATTTTGATCGGGGCGGACAGGCTCTGCGGCCTACAGTCAACAAACGACACAGCACTAGATTGAACTGAACTGAGCTGAAACTGCCAAATTTCTTTAGCCTCCTAAGGAAGTAGAGGTGGGCCTTCTTGGCCAAGGTATCTCAGGAGAGGACAAACTCTTGGTGATGTTCACTCTCAGGACTGACACCCTCAACCCTGTCAAACTCAGAACCGTTGGTGTAAGAAAAAGCGTGTGTACAGCACATCCTGCTTCCTGAAATTAGTGACCAATGACGCTACGATGACTGTATCACTGTGTGGCACGGTAGCATGGTGGCTAGCTCAGTGCTTTATGGCACCAGCTCTAAGATTAGGGTTCAATTCAGAAGAATGAGAGGGGATCTTGTAGAAACATACAAAATTTTGAAAGGGATAGATAAGGTAGAAGTAGGAAAGTTGTTTCCATTGGTAGGTGAGACTAGAACTAGAGGACATTGCCTCAAGATTCAGGGGAGAAGATTGAGGACGGAGATGAGGAGAGACTCTTTTTCCCAGAGAGTGGTGAATCTGTGGAATTCTCTGCCCAGGGAAGCAGTTGAGGCTTCTTCACTAAATATATTTAAGATACAGTTA